>NC_084833.1:92382865-92693615 GCF_033115175.1 Lepus europaeus | reverse complement strand
ATCTATATAGGATTTTTTGAGAACTAAATTAAGTAACATATGTAAAGACTCTAGATCAATGCTTGCTACATAGGAAGAGCTCAAAATAAATTAGAAATCACAATGGGCCTCATTTGACTCCTCTGTAAAATCAGAGGACTCTATCAGTGCTACTTGAGGTAGTATGCTTTGCAAACTGGTGATGGACCATGAATTAACTGGGCCAGAGTGATATAAATACAGAGACCGTGTATGCAAACATTTTACATAATTGCCAGAATAATTTGATTTTTGTATTAGCTAATGGTAAATATACTAAATTGTATCATTGTAGGTTTTGGCCTTTATTATTTATATTTGTAGTAATTCATTTTTAATATTTTTACAGTATTATTGGTCTATGGAAAATTTTTAAAAATCCTGTTTTTCTCCCAAAGGTAGTTTAAAATCAGTACTCAGATGACTTTTTATATAGTCTTTCTAGATTTAAATTTCTATAATTCTGATAAATTATACGATTTTTTCAGAGCACTATGAAATATACTCTCAGAAGATATTGATGTTTTTAAGTGAAAATATCACTTCACTAAATTAAAATTCCAAATATATATCCCTCAATACTTATTCACATTATCACCTGGATTAAAAAGGACTTTATGGGTGCCTAAGGAAAAGAATGATATGTTTGCATTGTTGACAATTAAACTTTTAATGGGTCCCTTAAAATCTAATCTATTTGGATTCAAAGATCTGTTTTTAATGAAAAGCAGTGGGAAACTACAAAAACCAAGGTGCTCTGTCCTGTCACTGTGCATCTTGAATTACTTTTGCTAGATTAAAGAGGAAATCATTCACTTTTCCAAAACACCACTTCCTATAATTTAAATGTTTCCGAATTCATTGGTGCAATTACTGTGTTTGAAATCTAAAGAAGAAAGACAAAGCATGAGGTCTTCCAGAGCTCTCCTGATGTATTGGGAAGCCATGTATCCAAGAAAAAAAAGTGTAATTGTTAGCTTCTTGTGAATGGATGGCAAGAAAAGCCAGGTGGGTACTCAAGTCAGTACCATTTCCAGAGTAATGGAGGACTCCCTGCCGGGATGATTTTTAATGAGAATAAGAACTAATAGAGAGAGAAAATGAGAAAAGTACACCATTTGCAGAGAAGAACATTGGGAAGTTCCCTTATAAAGGGAACATATATAAAATTATCTTGGCAGATAATTTGATGGCTACCAAAGTTTGTTAAGGGAAATATTAAAAGATAGTTTTGAAAAAGTAGAAAGAGGATAGGTGGTTGAATACCTTGTGTACCAGGTCAAAAGTCAACTTTTTCTGTACTGTAAGTACTAGGGATCCACTAAAGACTTTTAAAGTAGCAATGATTTGTTTTGGGAAGATAAATCTGGAAGCATATTAAAGGTGAATTACATGAATGGAAACATGAATGTTATCACAGATTTAGGCACCAAATAATGAAGCCTTTGCTTTGCATGGTGGTAGTGGCAATGTAAAGGAAATTGCACTAAACCTTCTGAAAGAATGAATGCAGTTCAGGGATGGCTTTTGAAAGAGAAAGTTAAAATACCTAGAAGTCAGCTTTCACTTTCTAGTAGGAAATGGTATGGAACATTCAGGTGTTATGTAAGAACAACAAGTAAGTGTGTCAAGTGTACAGTGAATCAGCATGATAGATTGTTGGAGCATTTCTAGAAGTCACTTCTACGCCCAGGCAGTTATCAATGACTTCAGTATACACAGAAATGACTGTCAATCACATAAATCAAACCTGGTTTTCCCAACTCAGTGCTTTCTTAGTAGGATCTTGCAATGCCTCCACATACTCCATCCCTGTGCAAAATAAGAGAAAGCATGATGGAGTATAGGAATGAGAAAATTGATTGTATTCAAGATATTCTATTCTGCAAATTTCACTAAAACATATGACTGTGTCAGTTCATCACCATGGCCTCCCCCAGGGCATTCGAAGTAACTTTATTGGCTTCTGAGGATTTGATGGTATTTTGTTGTTGTTGTTGTTTTCAATAATGTGGGGCATAGAACATTTTGTAATCTCAGGTTTTGAAATTTCAGACACCACTGGATGAAAGCAAGATGTGCAGTTATCCCTTAGAAGTAGCTTTTGTAGCTCAAGTGTAACAAATTTCAAGGCAAAAACAGATCATTTCTTTTCATATCAGTTATGCAGCTGTCCTCTTTTCGTTGGCTAGGTCAAAGTAGTATATTTTTTAAATTGACACACAATAATTATGCATATTTATGGGGCATAGTGCAATATTTCAATTCATATACACAGTGTGTACTGACCAAATCAAAGTAATTAGCATACACACCACCTTAAACACTTAGACATTTGTCATTTCTTTGTGTTGGGAACATTCAGTTTTTTGAAATATTTGGTGAATTGTTGTTACCTATATTCAGCACATTGAGCCATAGAAGACTCTTATTCTATTGAAATATAATTTTGAAAGGGGCCATCAAAGAAGGATGTACTTTTCTCTAAAGGGAGGAGAGAATATCTACTTTGCTTATGGCAGTGTCCAAATACTGATGGAGTCTATGGTCACAAAAGGCTTCCATAGCCTTGGCAGCCTATGGCAAGAGCCTCAGGTGATCACTGACATCATAATAATAGTGTTAATTGTTAAAGGAACAAACAGAAGTCACTGCGCACTTAATCCCCATATAGGACCTCCATCCTTAATGAGTTGTACTATGAGAATTAGCTACAAATCTTCTCAAACTGTACTCTATATGTTGTGTGTGTGTTTGGGTGCAAACTGTTGAAATCAGTGCTTAACATGGATTTGGTCCTTTGTATATAAAATCAAACTAAAAATGAACCATAATGAAGAAGGGGATGGGAGAGGCAGAGGGAGGTAAGATGGGAGTCGGGGTGGGAGGATGGGTATGAGGGAAAGAACCACTTTATTCCTAAAGTTGTACCTATGAAAAATGCATTCATTAAATAAAAATTTTAAAAAATAAATAATATATATTTGAGAACCTTGTTTAAATATGACGATTTGGTGTTGCTTAGAATTAAGAACTTACTCTGTCTTGGTAAGAGTCTGAGGTAACATAACACAACCCCAGAATTTTTTCAACCTAAATTCTCAGATTACATTGAAGGACATACAAGGCCTGCTCCCTCCCCTTTGTATGTAATATCTACTGCACATACAGCTGGCTACTACTAACTCCTCCTCAAATGAATGAAACTTGCAACTTTGTCTTTTTTTGTGTATATTATCCTTTGCTTTCCCTACATCCTGTTTTAAATCCTACCTGCCTTCCACAGTCTGTGTCTACCACCTTCTTGATATGATTCATGATTTCTCTATTGGAATCAATCAATCAGTCAATCAATCTCTGTTCCTTCTTCCGTCTGCCTCTCTCCCTGTGCTTACAAAGAATTTTTTTTTTTTTTTTTTTTTTTTTTTTTTTTTTTACATTTTACCTGGTTTCACAGATAGATATGTTTCTCCTGAGTTTCTTGTAAGACACATGATGGAAAGGATGATTTCCTGTTTTTTTTTTTTTTACTTGTCATTGGTTTTTATATAAATATGAGCTATTTGTTTCTGTATTGCACTAACTCATTCATTCATTGATTTAACATTACTCATTAAGAACTTACTATTTGTCAGGTGCTGTTCTGTGCATTGGAGACATAGCACTGAACCAAATAACAAATTTCTGTTCTGATGAAACTCAACATTACTTGAATTGAATTGTATTTTATATTTTATTCTTAAATCTCTGATACAATTCTTAATTTATTTTACAAGTCAGTATTATTCTCTAGTCTATGGATTTATTTTATTTAGAAGTCAAAATTATTCTCAAGTCTATGACAACTCCTACTGTTAATTTTTGTTAATTTTATTGATTCTTCCTAACTAGCATTTTAGTAGTTATAGTAGGTATACTACTTTAAAGTTTGTATTCACTAGCTTGGCAAAAAAAAATTAGACTCTTATTGGTCAGTTGACTTATCTGTAGGAGTGTACATAATTTGATTACCTTTGGGTTTTCTTGCAGCCATGCTTCATGCTCTACTCTCTTATCCTGTTATTATTCCATATATATATATATGTATGTATATATATATATATATATATATCCTTCTGTTATTTTGTGATTGAGCTACATGTTTATTGTCTGTCTGCCAATGGAGGGACATGGGCTTTAATTTGGACACAAAAACATCTCCAGTGCCTCTAGAGAGGTACTCAATCATATTTTTCTAAATGATTAAAAAATGAATTAACAACACCTTCTTGATTTCTGGGGGAGTTATATAATTTTTGGTATAGACAGTTTTCCCCATGCAATTTTTCAAGTTACCCCTCCTAAAATTTGATATCAAACATTCTGATTAGTGTCCTCTTTTGATATAGGTCCTAGTCATAATTTTCTAAGTCACATTATTAACCAAATCTCACTAATGCTGCTTTAGCTTCTCTTTAATTAATTGAATTAGGGAACATAAAATGCTTCCATTTATAAATTTTATCAAATGACAGGCATTATACAAATGACAAAATTGTTTGAACAAGCACATTGGTTTTCACATTTTTTAGACTGACATATTATAACAATACAATCAATAAAATCCTTTTCCTGAAGACTTAAATTTAGAGATGTGTACTTTTATAACAAATATTAAGCTACTACTTGGAGTAGATATATATGTATCAATAGTAGATGTTTAAATGTCTAATCTAGGGTTGGGCATTTGGCACAGTGGTTAAGTTGATGCTTGGGATGGCAGCGTCCCATATTGGAGTGCCTGTTTCTTTTTTTTTTTTTTAACTTTTATTAAATAAATATGAATTTCCAAAGTACAGCTTTTGAATTACAATGGCTTTTACCCTCCATAACTTCCCTCCCACCCGCAACCCTCCCATTTCCCACTCCCTCTCCCATTCCATTCACATCAAGATTCATTTACAATTATCATTATATACAGAAGATCAATTTAGTATATATTAAGTAAAGATTTCAACAGTTTGCATCCACACAGAACATAAAGTGTAAAGTACTGTTTGAGTACTAGCTATACCGTTAATTCACATAGTGCAACACATTAAGGACAGAGATCCTACATGGGGAGTAAGTGCACAGTGACTCCTGTTGTTGACTTAACAAATTGACACTCTTGCTTATGGCGTCAGTAATCACCCTAGGCTCTTGTCATGAGTTGCCAAGGCTATGGAAGCCTTTTGAGTTCGCCGTCTCCGATCTTATTTCAACAAGGTCATAGTCAAAGTGGAAGTTCTCTCCTCCCTTCAGAGAAAGGTACCTCCTTCTTTGATGGCCCATTCTTTCCACTGGGATCTCACTCGCAGAGATCTTTCATTTAGGTTTTTTGTTTGTTTGTTTGTTTGTTTTTGCCACAGTGTCTTGGCTTTCCATGCCTACAATACTCTCATGGGCTCTTCAGCCAGCTCCAAATGCCTTAAGGGCTGATTCTGAGGCCAGAGTGCTGTTTAGGACATCTGCCATTCTATGAGTCTGCTGTGTATCCTGCTTCCCATGTTGGATCGTTCTCTCCCTTTTTGATTCTATCAGTTAGTATTCGCAGACACTAGTCTTGTTTGTGTGATCCCTTTGACTCTTAGTCCTATCATTATGATCAATTGTGAACAGGAATTGATCACTTGAACTAGTGAGATGGCATTGGTACATGCCACCTTGATGGGATTGAATCGGAATTCCCTGGCACGTTTGTAACTCTAGCGTTTGGGGCAAGTCCGATTGAGCATATCCCAAATTTTACCTCTCCTCTCTCTCTTATTCCCACTCTTATATTTAACAGAGATCACTTTTCAATTAAATGTAAATGCCTAACAATAATTGTGTGTTAATTACAGAGTTCAACCATTAGTATTAAGTAGAACAAAAAAATACTAAAAGGGATCAAGTATGAAGTTGTTCATCAACAGTCAGTACAATGGCTGATCAAGTCAATGTTTCTCATAGTGTCCATTTCATGGAGTGCCTGTTTCAAGTCTTGTATTACATACTGCTAATCCAGCTTCCTGCTCATTTGCAGCAGATGATGCTTCAGTACTTTGGTCCTTGTTACCACCTGAGAAACCTGGATGTAGTTCTGGGCTCCTGGTTTCGACCTGGCTCAGCCCTGACTGGTTGTGGGCTCTCTTTATGCTGGCTGTCTTTCAAATAAAATGGAAATAGATAAAAAATTTTAAGAAATAAATATCTGTACTGTTTTGCTTGATTTATAGTCATACTTAATTTCATAGTTCCCACTTAGACAATTTTACATTTCAAATCTCTTATAAATTTGCCCATTCTTCTTATCTTCAAAATTTCCTGATATTGTACTTGTTGAGTAGAATATGGCCTAGATATCTAGACTCTGGACGAGTCTTTAATTATTCACAGAAAAAAACAATCACTACACAGATCAAATAGGATGAATTTGTTACTAAACTGTTCAGGTATAGGTTTTTAGACAGAATTTCTTATGAATGGGACATTTAACCACTGGAGAAAAGTTGGAAATAAGCTTCCATTCTATTAGAAAATTTTGTATTTATATCATTATAGCCAGTGTTCTTGTATTAACCAGCACCTAAAATTCTTGTACTTTTAAATAATAACCAGTGTGGGAACATTTTCCTTCTAGAAGATTTTACTCAGTTCACAGAAACAATTTATTTCTTGAATTAGAACTGTTTGTAGTAATATAAAAAAGCATTTCTGGTAATGTATGTAATGATTATGAAGAATCATTTTTAGGTTTCATACCATCTATTCTGGTTGCTTTCCAAAGTATTTCATTTTGGGGTTTTGGTTATTCTTGGGCTAATTCTGAAATCTCTTTTAATCTCCTTGCCATTAAGAAGGGAGACAAAAATGCAAATAGACCAAACAGTTAACCTCACAGATGTTGCTGTCACCATGCCATGATCAGAATTTATATCACTGCTGTGAATCTGAGAAGGAGCCTGAGCCACAGCACAGAGGAGCTAGTTTATAGTGTTCTACACCCATGAAAATCACGACTAAACTGTTATGGGTCTTGGTGAATTTTTGTGTGCTCCTACATTTCCTATCTTAGTCTGTAACTATAGTTACCTATAGTCTGTAACTCTAGAATGATCTGTAAATTTCATCTCCAGTGCCAATACTTTTTGCTTGGAGGTCCCTTCCCTGGACACACTTTTGAAAAGGATTCTAAGGGACTCAATATGTTTGAAATGAATGAATAATACAAAAGCATTGCCAATGGCAAAATCGCAGTCATCTGCAATCTCTGTAAAGAATTCTGAAGAATTATACTATATTCATTCATTCATGTACACATGCATTCATTTTATTTTTCAGCCTGAGCTAAGTACTTGGTAGACAGTGGTTAATACAGACATATCCCCCATTAACAATGACTGTAGTAATGATAATAGCAATAATAATAATATTTATATGATGCTTACTCTGTGATAGAAGCTGGACTTACCATTAGAAATGTGGCCTCTCCCTCACAAGTAATCTCATCCTTATCTTACAAGGCAAGACACTGATGCACAAAGAAGTTATGTTATTTGTTAAAGGCTGCCAGTCAATGAGTTTGACTCCAAAGTTCTTACTCTAAAACTTAGGGTGGTGAATTTTGTGATAGACAAAGAACAGTCTTATGCTCTCTGCAACTCACAGAGTTATTATTTTCTATAGAATTTTATTTTATTTCAAACCATGTATTCATTCACTATTTTGGTAAATTACCACTAATTTAGCAACTCAAGACATCACTCATTCATTTCAGTTTTTGTGGCTTGAGAGTTCAGAGTTTGTTGGGTCCTCTGTTTAGATCAAAGTGTCAGCAAGGGCTGAAGTCCCATCTGAGGCTTGAAGTCAAGGTCACAGGTCCTTTGCAGTTGTAGGATTGAGGTCCTTAGCTCCCAGATGCCATGTGAACCTACAAGAGAGCGTCCTTGCTGCTGCTTGTCTCTAAGCTGTTGGTAGATCCTCCTTTAATGGGCTCACATCATTTGATATTTTTGGAGGCAGTCTCTGTTTTGATCAACTCAAAGTCAGCTGATTAGGGGCCTTAATTACAGGTGCAATTTTTTCACCTTTGCTGTATTTTACAACATGACTATGGGGATGCTCTCTCCTCATCTTCCCATGTCATGCCCACACTCCAGACAGGAGATTATACAGATGCATGGGTCACTAACAGTCATCTTAGAACTCTTGCTACTACAGTTTATATTATGGAGGACTTTCTACATTTTTATGGCCATAATTGAAGTTTGTGAAAGGCCTGTAACTGATAGTCTTTATTTTTCCCACTGCACACAGCAAAATGTCTTGCACAAAATTGGCAGTCAATGTTTTCTGAATGACTAAGTGTGGACATTTTATCCTTTGTGTTTCCATTCCAGGATTTCACTCAGAGCTCTTATTGGCATATGAATTTTATTATTAATCATTCTTATTTTTAGAAACAGACACAGAGGTCTCTACTGTCACTGTTTGGGAGTTTTGCTGATGTAGAAGTAGTTAGTTTGTTTTAAAAACAAAACAGCTACAAACATGGGTTATAATATAAATTTGGCTGTGCTTCTTGGCGCTCGCTAACATTCTTCAGAGCTAAAAAAAAATGTAAGCACATGCTATCAATTAGTGGGTTCATGAGGAACTCTGCAAACAAATAGTGCCAAAGTGTTGAAAAATTGGAATTGCCTCATCTTGTTTACAACTGGCCTGCATGGAGCTTTGGTATTACATAGTTTGGTAAGGCACGTTGTCAGAACACTTTAAATCATCTACCAATGACTTGTTCTGCAGTACAAAATGTATGTTTCTAATCTGTGCATGACATAAATTCCCTGAGGTGTTGGTTTAATTTCTGTTTTAAAAGGTGGTATAACACAGGACTTCTGAACTCTTTCATAAATATTGCATCTTTTTTAAAATGCAAGCATTGTATCAAGAATTCCTGTCAACCAGATGTACCATTCTGGACTTCTTTATGGTCCTTTCTCAAGTTCAGTTTTTTTCTCTACTTCATAATGCTACTAACATCTTCTTACAACAAACTTAGACATTTTCTTTGCTTTTGACGATGTATGAAATCTTTAGCAAAACTGAGAAGAGTTTCCAGGCAATTCTTTCCCACGGTAGTTTTTGTACTTTATCCACTTTCACTGTCCATCTCCTTTATTTCCCTGGGACATTACTTTCCTACTGTCATTTTAGAAATTATGGGCTTGCACAGCTGAATTCTATGAACCATCACTCCTATACAGAATATCACTGACTCCACACAGAAAATTGGCATGCAAAGCTGAATAAGCATTTGAAAAATATGAAAACATTTTCAGAGAGTCTGAGTGATTGGAGAAACAAACATTTCCTTTTTTTTTTACGAAGTAGTTTTCTGTGAACTAGATAGATAACTAGCCAAATGCTTTTTTTTTTCATTCATGTAAACATAGTTTATTTTTCTTATTCTTCTCATGGTGTATTCTCAGACCTGATTCTTTAGACTAAGTGAGGTGACTTTATCCAGCTGATACCAGTAGGTATTTTATTTGTTTTTGTGACTTGTTAGTTAGCTCATGTAATTTGAGGAAACCGGTTAACCAAACGTGTTGTAATGAATAATAGAACATAATCATAATGAGACCTGGAATTTATAGCTCGCCCACCTCCTCATGATAGTCACAGATGGAAGAGCATAGACTTCAGATGGAGACAAAGGTTCATATAGCAGCTCAGCTGCTAACTCTGTGTGATCCTGGGCAAGTTGCCGTCTGGGCTGTCTTCATCTGTTTCCTCTTCCCGTGAAAGGAGCATCATGGAGCCTCTCTTTATGTGGTTACTGTGTGACTTCTTGGCGTAATGCATGTGAAATGCTTAGCGCAGTGATGAGCATGTAAGTTTCACTTAAATGTTCCCTATTATTATCACTACATTGTGTCTTTTGCTACTAGCGTATATGGCGGGCCACAGGAAAGAAGTCTTTATTAGTGAAAAATGGAGTTTTCCTGTGTAATGTTCCTGTAAATAAATGTAAATTTGTATATAGTTATCAGTGTTGAATGTAACAAACAGCTGTTTTACAAGGTAGTTTTGAATATTAACACCTGTTTCTGGTGATGCATAGCATTTAGAGACTTAGAGCATTTCCTCTTTAGTGAAGCTTCTGTGTTTATGTGTAGGAAACCATTGATGGGATATTTGCACTACATTGGACAGATTTCTTCAGATGTATGCTGATATATGTACTTAGCTATATATGCATATATAGGTTTATATATACACACGTATATGATAATTTTATTTTCAGTAGGATATTTTACTCATCAAGAAAGGGAAAAACTTGGTTCAGGTAAACAATTTAGATACAAATGAATACTTAGAAATGTGATTGTAATGGACCTCCAGTCGAGTAGACTGAGAAAAAAGCCACCAAAGGGACTCTGATTACATTTATTAAAATAAAAAGATAAATTGAGGTAGTCATTACAAGAGGCTGGCACTCATCCAAGCACTTCAAATGTATTGATTCATTTAATCTTCATAAAACAGCCATGAGGTAGATATTATTAATATTGCACCTTCTACACACGAATTTACTAAGGCATAGAGACAATAAATGAGTTGTTTGTAGTCATATGACCACTATAACAGCAACAGGGATTCGAAGCTTCCCAGTGTGGCTGCAGAGCCTCTGCTTTGAGCTTATTTGCTTGGTTTTATCAAGCAGTATCCCCGTAGAGCCAAGTGTGGGGCCACTGCCCTGTCTGCCTGTGTTTTGTGGGACCCACTAATCACAGACATATGGAAAGATGTGTTGTGAAAGAGTCCATACGCTCTTGGAACCTCCACCAGGTGTGTGCACTGTGCTACAACCTTCGTAGGCTGGGAAACACTTCAGCTCCCAGGGTTTTCTGAAATCCTTGGTGAGGCTTCTGCATTCCAATGTCCAAAGAGGGGCAAGGTGCTTCTAAGGACTACAGTGGTGAAGTGCTTAAGTCAGGCAAGGCAATTAAGCCCTCAAAACTTTCTCAGGTATCATGTGGGAGGTATTTTTTTATTTATTTATTAAAAAAGCACTGTTAGTCTTGAACATCCAATTTTTGGGGTTCGAATTACAATGTGTTTAGGGGTGTTGACAAACTAGTATGAAATTCAAAACTTGTTAATTAGAGTCTTACAAAGTAAGATAATTCATTGTAATCTTAAAAATACATAGGAAAGGGCCTCAAAATATTCCTGGAGATACAGAATTAAAAGAGAATGCAAGGGCAGAGGTGTGGTGGCACAGTGTCTTAAAGACTTGCCATGGCCTGCATCCCAAATCGGAAGGCCTTGCCATCAAGGCCAGACTTCATCTCAGCTTCCTACTAATATGCCTGGGAGGCAACAGGTGATGGCTCAAGTGCTTGGGCCCCTGCCAGCCACGTGGGAGACTGGAATGGGCTTCCAGACTCCTGGCTTCAGCCTGGCCTGGCGATGGCTGTTGTGAGCATTTAGGAAGTGGACCAGAGGATGGAAGACCTCTTCCTCTCTTCCACCCTTCCGCCCTTTCTCCCTTTCTCCCTTCTCTCCTTCCTTCATCCTTCCCTCCCTCCCTTCTTTCCCCTCTCTGTTTGCCTTTCAAATAAATAAAAAATGAATAATAAGCATTTTAACAAATAAAAGAGAATATACCATTTTCCTGGACTTTTGAAGCCGCTGAGTGTATCAGCCTAGACATGTGTTAAGTACGACAACCACGTTGGCAACTTGATGGATATTACATAGTAAAATTGCAAATAGCTTTATTTTTATACTTACAAAAATTTATTTAATAAAAAGTTTGATATATTAAATAAAACAACTTAAGTTGCCTTCAAGGTAAGGAGGTGAACTATATTTCACTGCACAGTTTGTTCTGTTGATACAAGGGTGAGTAAACTTTTTTCTCTCAACCCTTATTTGGGTATTTATAGCATCATTCACAGGCCATACAAAACTATCAACTTAAAAATTAGCCTGGTGTAGATTTATTGAATTTTGAGTCCTGCCAGCAGTTGCCTTGGCAGAACCAGGCCAATGACTTCATGGGTTTATATGGTGTGCAGGCTAGATGTCCTCCACCCCAATAGAACTTTTAAATATGTAGATGTACTGTGTGTTGATCTCCATTTGTACCTGAGATGTGGACAAATCTCTAATTTAAAAACAAAATCAAATGTTTGAGAGTTTAAACCCCAGTGAGCACATGTTGCTTCCATTTTCAGTTTTCTTTTTGGTGATCTCTTCCTTTATGATATATCTTAGAAACAGAAAAATATTCAGAAAGTTTGTGATCCTATAAAATCCAGATTTTTTTAAAGGTTTATTTATTCATTTGAAAGTCAGAGCTACACAGAGAAAGGAGAGGCAGAGAGAGAGAGAGGTCTACCGTCCAATGCTTCACTCCCCCAGATGGCTGCAACAGCTGGAGCTGAGCCTATCTGAAGTCAGGAGCCAGGAGCCTCTTCCGGGTCTCCCACGCGGGTGCAGGGGCCCAAGGACTTGGGCCATCCTCCACTGTTTTCCGGGCCACAGCAGAGAGCTGGATGGGAAGAGGAGCAGCTGGGACTAGAACCGGCGCCCATGTGGGATGCCATCACTTCAGGCCAGGGCTTTAACCCGCTGTGCCACAGCAATGGCCCTGAAATCCAGATTTTACCTTCTCTAACCCAGGTGGCTCCTATAATTAAAATCTTTTGTTTGTTTTATTATTTTTTTTACAATTACATAAATTAAGGAGCAGTTTCGTTTTCAGGAATTTGGTTAAGAACAGAGCTTCTTTTGACTGTCTTGGCTTTTGGCTTTGCCAAAGAGTGGCTATGTATTGTTGCTCCAATTAGTTGAGCTGTGTCCTAGTTCCTTCTGTGATATAGATGCACTAAGAAACCACCCAGAGTTATTCTGAGAATTGCTCTGAAAAAACACTGTGATAATTATTATTGTATTTAATTTTCATTGTCTTTCTACTTTAGCTGAAAAGATAATTTTTAGCATTACTCAATAATTTATATGAAAAGCTTAATTTTCTCAAACATTAAAGCAAGGATCTTCTCCGAAAGATTTTATCATATTTGTGGTTTGTGTGTTTCCACATAACACACCATATATTCTTTCATTTTTGTGCTTACTGAATGAAATAACAAAAGAGAAAGACAGTCTTTCCCTTTCATATATATGACTGGCAACCTGCTAAATTGGCTTGTATTAGCAAACACTTCTTATCAGAACACATAAAGCTGTAAATTACAGGAAACTGCTCTCTACCCTGGACACTGGATTTCTTTTTCTCCTTTCTTTCCCCTTATATTTCCTGATGGGTATAGATTACTCTGCATCTCAGTCTCAAGCCCAGTGAAGATTTGTGAGAATTGAGTAGTGTCATTGTCTGATACTGGATTTTCTATTATCAAACAAATGCATAGCCCTGGGATGGACAAGTAGTAGACATCAGGTGGATACCTTTACATTTGTTCCAAGGCCAAATGAGTGAGCAATTCAAGTAGCCTGTCTTCAAGTAGAAGTTGAGGACCCATCTCAACAAAATAGAAATTTGTTCATGCAAAGTGCTCTTTATGGTGGTTTGAGCAGGAGATCCTATTTTTCTAATACTAAGACATATTTTTATGCAAGAAGAAGGTGTTCAGGGCCTTGGGAGGGAAGGTTGGATATATCCTTCTGAGGGAATAGTTCCACCATTTGTAAGTGCCCTCTCCGGAATGATTAATGCTTAAGAGATAGATGGCTTGCGTAAAAAGTAAGAATGGGGGATTCAGGTAAACCGGGCCCAGATCAAAGCCACATTGCTTACCTAGTAGGTAGATTGCTTGGTATATTTTAAATATCCCTTATCTCAAATGCTTGGGAATAGAAATATTTTGGGATTTTTGAATTTTTTTCTGAGTTTTGTGTACTTATTTACACATAATATGATAGCTTCAGGATGGGATCCAAGTCTAAACGTGAAATTCATTTATGTTTCATACATACTTTGCACACATAGCCTGGGTGGTATTTTATGCAATATTTTCAGTGCACTTTCATTTTGGTAGGGACCCATCAAATGAGGTCAATTGTGGAATTTTTCATTGATTGCATCTTTAGCCCTCAAAAGGCTTCAGGTTTTTGAGCATTTCAGATTTCATATTTTCTGATTAGGGATGTTCAACCTGTATCACCAAGTTTGAGCTTCTTCAGTTATAAAATGGATATAACAACAGTGCCTTCCTCATAGCACTGATAAGGAGATTGTCAGGAAAATGTGTGTAAAGTACTTAACACAAATGAAGAACACAATTACTGCACAAATATGAGTTATCATCGTCAATTGCCGCTGCCGCCTTTGAAGTGTCATCACCATCTCTATAGAACATTATCATCTGTGAGTGTTGGGGCAGAGGGCGCTGGATCCCAACCATTCACTGAGCACTTTGTGTATGCCAGGCATTTGTTCTTAGATGTTCATGTTCTTTTTTCAGCAATGTAACAGGCAACTGTTATCATCCCTAGTCACAGATGAACTGTAAAAGCACAGGCAGGCATTGCAGAATGACAGTGCTCATGTTTGGCTGCTGCATTTTAAAAGGATTGGATGTCCTTGTGTGTGTAACCGTTCTGTTTCTGTAAGGAATACATTGCCCATTTCTTTGTTATTGTTGTGGTATAGAAACTACTGAGTACCAACACCCTAATGAATGCCTCAATACATACAGAACATTTAGTAGACGTCCTGGTGTGCTTATGACCCTATGTTGACACTATATGAGTTTACTATCTAACAGCTTCACAAAGAATCCACAGTTTCACTGAGTGTTTGGCCTTTGTTGAGTTCTATATCAAACATCTTGACCTTTTATGCCCTCTCAAAAGTAGAGGACTGATGGTTTCCAGAAGTACTGTGAAGGCTGACTTGATGAAAAACAAAACTATTTAGTATGAACAGCTGTGTTGAGATAAGAGAAATAAATTCTGACCCCACTTAGTCTGTGATTATTCCAGCACTAACCATATAATTCATCTTCTTTTAAATAGTCTGGGCACTTCACTACCTTAGCATGACTCACCTTTGGCACCCTTTGTAGAAGGAATTTTACACCATGATATAAAATTGTACCCTATTTACATTCTACATCATTGATATCTTCTTCCACATTTAAATTCCACATCAGACCTATATATTACTATGTGCCTATTGCAAATGATAGCTTGAATTGTTGTCTAGATTATTAAATGTTGATGACTCATGTGGGAGGCAATATAATCAGTGATCTGAGAAATTTCTAAGGAATAAGGCAAATGTAGTAGAGACTAGATTCTTTGAATGTCGTCAAATGGCTGCATTCATGATCCTTATTGAATGAAAAGACCTATGAATCATTAGTGCATTCTCAGTCATTTTAAACTGGGTCCTTTGGGTTTAGTAGAGTCTAAAACAGTAAGGGACTGGGGATTGGGAACATTGTTAATTGTAATTTGTTTATTACATCTCTTTCTTCATTCGAAGAGGAATCAGATTTGAATGATACTATATATATCTCCTCATTTTGCATTAAGATTTGGATTTAAATGAAAATTAAATGCGTTGCTGTCCACTGCTATTTTTTCCAGAATTCCTGGTATGTTTGACTGATACCCAAGTATCACCCATGTTAGGGTAGGCATGGCCAAGAAAGATGTTTTTGAAATTTCTTTTGTAGTTTTCTCTTTTTTTCTTGGAAAAATAAATCAGCTATTAGAAATTTGGATCCTTACACAACTGTTTAGAAATAAAATCAAATTGCAGCACATTTAAATGAATTTCAATTGGTATTTTTTTGGATTGAACTTACTGCCTTTTCAAGGAACTAATTACAGAAAACTTCACTGTAATAACAGGAGATTTAAAACTTAACACCAGATTCTCCAAGTACCTAAGTAATCCCTGGGGAGTATGTCTGGGCACATCTGTAGATTGTATTAATTCTTTTATGCCACTGAGGGAATGAATGTTGAATGGGTTATTGTTTCAAAGTGTGGGCTGTGGAATAATCTGTCCCAGAATAAATAGAACTAACACATTTTTATCTCCTCATATATCCATGAGAGGACTTCGTTTCTAGTATGAAATGTATGAAGGGATAAACATGATCCTTGAGTTTGTAGGATGCTTCTTTTAAAGATTGGCATTGTATGCTTGGCATTTCCAAATATTAATAGTAATGGAGATTTCATGTGCAGGTATTCATTATAGAGATGATAGGCTTTTCTATGAAGTGTATTTCATAGATCAAGTCTTGAAGGAAAATGCTGAAACTACTTTCTTATGTATCAATATGTTTCTATTTCAAAATTAATTTTTCTCTTTCTCCTTGCCCCTTCTCCCTCTTCTCTGATCTTGCTTTTTTTTTTTCTTCTTGTTTTCCATCTCTAAGGCAGCCAGTGCCTATAACAGATGTTATAATGGGAATATTATACCTGAGTGGCAGGGACTGACTGTGACTGGAAACAGAAGCTCAACCCAGATTGGGGTAGAGAGGGTTTCCTACTTCAGTGGTAGTTTTTGCTTCAGTAGTAGTTTTTGTTTCTTTATTGGTGCATACTTTTTGAGTATATTCTGTGAATACTGTGTTGTATGCAGTATTAGACAAGTAGGAATCTAATTCTTTCCATCATCCAGATTATCATTTAGTTGAGTGACATTACAGAATGAGGAGAGAATAAATAAAAATATTGTAATAAGAAAAAAAACCTGAAATCACTAATTGAAGTTAAGTGGGTTGTCAGATAATGCATCTGAGGTTATAATATTTAAACTGAGATTTAAAGTATAATTAAAAGCAGCAGAGTTAAGAGGAGAGAAAATATATTTCCAGACAGTGGAATTTATAATAAAATCTAATATCAGACATGTAAAATCTTGATGCATTTGAATAACTGGCTAGAGATTATTTTAGTTCCTTGGTGTGCTGTAAACTGGGAAAAGGGTTGGAAGCCTAGACAGGAATCAGACCGTGCCAAGTTTTGTTGTCATATTTAGGAGCATTAACTTTTTTTTCAAGATAGTAGAAAGTCTTCAAAAGACTTTAAAAATAGTATCATGACTCAATGTGTATTTTAAGAATATTACTTGGCAGTATGGATTGAAGAGGGAAAGTCAAAGTGAGAAATCAGCTGGGAGATTGTTGCATTTGCCCATGTAAGCAATGATGTCGTGGATAAAGTTGTATAGCTGGAGAAAAAGTGAAAAAAAAAAAATGAATATACTTATGGATAGTGGATAAGATGTGTCCAATGGTAGGATGAGGGTGATGAGTCAGAGTGAGATCACAAGACTAAACCTTAGAGTTTTGTCCAAAGCAACTAAGTAGTTAATAATATTATTTATTGAGCAGGAAGATAAGCTTTGAGGGTGCAGGTAAAGAGTTTAATTTTGGAAAAGTTAAGTTTGAGATACATTCCTCTGAAGTACATTTTTGAATATATGATTTTGGTGCTTATATATAAAGCTTGTTATTTTTGTTATAGCAGTTACATTGTATTGATTACAGTAGGGACACTATGCATAGAGAAAAAGAAGAGGGGAGGCAGGATTGGTTTCCAAGGAATTCCAATGTGTACAGTTGGATTGGAAAAGGAAGAGCAAACAGGTGTTACTGAAAGGTGGCAGAGGCTGGAGGAAAATCAGGAACTTATGCTAATATGGGGACCAAGAAAGAGATGATACCAAGAAAGATGAGGTGGCTAATGTGCCGTATTGTGGCAGATGCTCAGGTACTTTGGTTGTCTTCTGCTGCCTTTGTAGGTGCATTAGGAAGAAGCTGGATCACAATTGGAGTATCCAGATCCTGACCTAATACCCACATTTTGGATACTGGTGTCAGAAGTAATGGCAAAAAAAAAAAAAAAAAAAAAAGAAAGAAAAAAAAGCCGGCGCCATGGCCCAATAGGCTAATCCTCCGCCTTGCGGCACCAGCACATCGGGTTCTAGTCCCAGTCGGGGTGCCGGATTCTATCCTGGTTGCCCCTCTTCCAGGCCAGCTCTCTGCTGTGGCTAGGGAGTGCAGTGGAGGATGGCCCAAGTGCTTGGGCCCTGCACCCCATGGGAGACCAGGAGGAAGCACCTGGCTCCTGGCTTCGGATCAGTGCGGTGCGCCAGCTGTGGTGGCCATTGGAGGGTGAACCAACGGCAAAGGAAGACCTTTCTCTCTGTCTCTCTCTCTCACTGTCTAACTCTGCCTGTCAAAAAAAAAAAAAAAAAAGAAGAAGAAGAAGAAGAAAGAAAAAAAGAAGAAGTAATGGCTTAATCCACAGTGCCACAATTTAGTCTCTCTCTCTCTCTCTCTCTCTCTCTCTCTGTGTGTGTGTGTGTGTGTAACTATATCATCTATATCTACTATTCAGAATTCCAAGTAGAAAATAAAGTACTCATGAGAGGGGGTATCCATCAGCCCTCTGCTGCTACAGCTAAATGCCTAAGATAAGTTACTCATGAATGAAGTTTATTTTGCCTCAGGGGTTTGGAGGTTCACAATCCAAGCCTGGGCAAGCCCCACTGGTTAGCTGTATGGTAAGGCTGGAGAATGCAATGGCAGAGTGTGAAGGAAGGGTCACATGGTAAGAAGGAAGCAGAATTTGGACCCAATTTGGCCTTTATCACCAACTGTCTCATGAGAATGCTCTGATGACCAAGGATCCCCATTAGGCCTCCTTCCTAAACACCGTAAGTGTTAAGTTTCCATGCTTTTACTACCGTCAGCTAATGACTTTGTGATTTAACTGTCTAGCATTTGGAAATCATAACAAAGGGCTACTGGCTTTTGAAGCTTGGAAGCTAGCTGAAAGCAAGATGAATGTCTGAACCCAGGACAAAGGGGACCTCAAAGTGGAAACAACAGTCACTTAGAAAGCCAAGTAGGGAAATAATCAGAGCAAACTCTACCTTCTTTATAATTTTATAGTAGATTGAACTTGCTTTTTCTAAACTGTTTAATGTCACAGGAAAATGTTGAATCTGGATTGTCCTAAGCCCAAATATGGACTGACTTATTCTCACTTGGGTCAATCATAAAAATATGGGAGGGAATAAGAGTGTAGGACAAAGTTTTAAAAACCCAAAGTGGTTGTATTGTTCACATTTATTCAGACTTCTACCTTTTATGTAATTCAACACACATTGACTCATATGTCAGAAAGTACCATTGACATACTTTTACTATAAAAGGGGATTTGTTTCTCAAATTATTACAATTATGTATCCATATGCCAATGATATAACTCTATGTAATATGCAGTAGTTTCACAAAAAAAACCATTTGGTACATTTGTTTTCTCTGGTGACATATTTTAATTATAAAAGCATGTCCTTGGGCAGTGGTATTCTCTGATCTGTGGGAAAAAAGCTGCTATTTGTCAGCATAGCATTTGAATTGATTTTAGAATTGTGATAGTGATGGGTCAGTTTTGTGTCTGTGTTTGCTATCATTCTACCTAAAGATTTGGGCTAGTGTAGAGATGAAGAGCGTGAGCTCTGGGCTGTTCTGCTGGTTCTGACAACAAGCACATTTTTTTCCTTTAACTTGGGTATAATACATCTACTGCTTTCATGAGGTTGTTCTCAGAATTTAGGGAGTTAGTAAATGCAAAACACTTAGACTATTGCCTGGTAAACAGTAATGATATGCCAGTTTACGCATAGCAAGTAACTAAAAAACTAATCAGGAGGCCACACAAGAAAGTTAGAAAAGCAGTGTCTTGAAGTCAGAATTCCAAAGGTATGAAGTCTGGCACTGATGTTTACTGTGTGATCCTAGCGATATTCACTTTGCTGTCTGGCCCTGACTGATTTAATCAGATAGGCTCGACTTTTCCCCCAAAGTTTTGTATCATTCTTGTTACATTACCATAGTCATCTTTACTTCGTGGGGCTGGTGTAACTATTACATGAGATTATGTGGAGAAAATATATGGAAAGTCATGATATGCAAGGATTGCTGAACATTTGCTGCAGGCACTTATACAATGTCAGCTTCTCCTCTGTTGCCAGCCAGGTCTGTCTCCATCCTGACAGGTATGGCTGTAGTTATTTCTGACAGCTTACTCAATCCCCATGCTCTGTTGCACCTACAAGCCTTTCAGTATTAGATCATTTTCATAATGAGGTGTAGATTTGAGAAGTCAAGATCAATATTATGAAGCCATTGGTTATGTAATAATCTTTATAATTATTATATTTACAGTGCAGACTCTGTCCTAGGAACATAAAACCTCACTACTGAGGAGTAACCTGAGCTTAATCCTCATGGAAGGGCATAGCCAGAGAACCTTTTCAGTGGATGCGAAAACTGGCTCATTAAAGATGACTTGTCATCTTTTCCTCTGCAGGTACGCAGTACCATATCTCAGAGCACTGTGGCTGCAGTGAATAAAATGTGAATCAGTTTTAGAATATACACCCCAGAGGCTGTTAGCCCAGTCACAGTCAGTAAAGTGTTTCCTGCGACGGTAACTCTATCTGGTTCTTGCAGAAATAGAAAACAGCTGGAGGACTGAAATGTATTGAGTGAAGGAGGTATCTCTTTCCTTAGGTACAATAAGGGATCTGATAGTATCTATCCCATAAAAAAGAAAGTATTTCATAGTTTATTCTACAATGCTAAAGACTTCTTGTTCAAGGAAGGAAAAATAAAATATCAACATGAATTTAACTTTTAACTTTTTCAACCGAATAGTCATTTGGGAAACTGTTCCTGCAATATGTTGATACATAAGCACATGAGTTTGGCCAAAGACCATCGGAAACTGCATATTAATTTACAATCTCTTTTCTTTCTTTTTTTTTTTTTTTTTTGACAGGCAGAGTGGACAGTGAGAGAGAGACAGAGAGAAAGGTCTTCCTTTTTGCCGTTGGTTCACCCTCCAATGGCCGCCGCAGTAGGCGCACTGCGGCCGGCTCACCGTGCTGATCCGATGGCAGGAGCCAGGTGCTTATCCTGGTCTCCCATGGGGTGCAGGGCCCAAGGACTTGGGCCATCCTCCACTGCACTCCCTAGCCACAGCAGAGAGCTGGCCTGGAAGAGGGGCAACCGGGACAGGATCGGTGCCCCGACCGGGACTAGAACCTGGTGTGCCGGCGCCGCAAGGCGGGGGATTAGCCTAGTGAGCCACGGCGCCAGCCACAATCTCTTTTCTAGTCACACTTAAGGCATCGATGGCATAACTGTGTACATCACACTGTTACGGCTCGCTTAGAGGTTTTAGAAAATGCGTTGGGATTTCAACATTAGACCTAGTAGTTTGCCTGGGGGCTCTTGAGAGACTAGTTGCGTGCCAAGTTCCTACGTCTGTTTCAGAGCCATAGCGTAAACTGCAGCATAAGCACAGTGACTCTGCAGCATCTGCATGAGCTTTTCCTGGGGCAGACCCAGGAGATCAGTAGTGTGGCACATTCCAGGCAGAACTGGGGAGCAGAATTGAGAAAAACACTTTCTTAGCTGCTGAGCCTGCCTGATCTATAGGACGCAAGGAGTAAAACAGTTATTTATTCCATTTTACTGTCTTTCACCATTGAAGGCAAACATAATGTCTTGAAAATGATATCTTAGGCATTGTTTTTCTTTTTTCTTTTCAGTGAATGGGAATGTTTTTCATAGTGCTTTGTTTCCTTGTACCTTGGTTTTCAGCATTTGCCAAACTCCGAAAGTGATCTCACAGATGCTGAATTTAAGTTGGAAATTTTATACAGGCTTGGAAGCCACAAGCTCATTTTTTTGTCTTGAGATTGTGTATTTTTATTTTTTGACTTGATACATAGCAATTTTGCATATTTATGGGACACAGTGTGGTATTTCAAGACAAGTATACTGCGTAATGATAACATCAAGGTAATTGGCATTTCACTCAGATCAGAAATGTATCATTTATTTGTTAAAAATGGAAAATCTATTTTTATAAGAGTTATAGCTAGTTACTGTTGGTGATGCCTTGATATGGCTCCAGAAAAAAAATGTTTGAATAAAAGAAATAGAAATACAGTCAAGATTTCTTCCTTTCATTCTGTCTGCCTTGCCTTATTTTAATGAAGATTTGGCATTATAACAATCTTCAATACATTATATTATAGACTTGATTGACAGAGACATTATAGTTTTCATTGTTGATCTTCATTAATTACTTGAGGGAGTTGAATATGTTATTCTCTGAGGCAGGTGAACGGACTCAAATCTCTATATCCAGAAAGCAGTGGCCTATAGCTCTCAAATCTGTGTAATTTGTTTCCTTTGCTATGTGGTGAGAGGTATGTTACTGAAAAGTTGTATAAATTTGTTATGATACATTGATTATACCTCATGTGAAACTGGAAGGCTTTTATTTAGAGTAGACTTTTAGTAAATTCTTAATGTTAAGAAGGCTACATGTTGATGATCAAAAATACATTTAATGCAAGTCAAGGTGTTCTCATTGACTGCTCAGCCATAGTAAACCTCTTAGCATTGCCAAGACCCATGTCCTCATCTGTAAAGTGGAGATTGTAACTTCGCGTGAGACCTGCTGCAGTTCAATGGCTATAATTGTTCACAAAGCACTTGGGAAAGTCTAAATTTCAAGTATGATTGAAGTTCTTTATTGTTTTGTTCTCACAACTGAATTTTTACTTTCAGATTTCTGACATTAAACTCATATTAAAAATAATAAAATCTTTTACCTTGAAAACTGGAAACTTCACAATTAAGCATAATTGTTGCTGAAAAGTATTTTATAATGATTCAGCCTTGGCAGTGCAACAACTGTCTATTATGTGTCCAAGCTCTGTGCTCTTCAGAGGAGAATCAAAACTATATAGGGGGGCCGGCACCATGGCTCACTTGGTTAATCCTCTGCTTATGGTGCCGGCATTCCATATAGGTGCCGGGTTCTAGTCCTGGTTGCTCCTCTTCCAGTCCAGCTCTCTGCTGTGGCCTGGAGGGAGTGGAGGATGGTCCAGGTGCTTGGGCCCCTGCATCCGCATGGGAGACCAGGAGGAAGCACCTGGCTCCTGGCTTCAGATCGTGTAGCTCCGGTTGTGGCAGCCATTTAGGGAGTGAACCAACAGAAGGAATACCTTTCTCTCTGTTTCTCTCTCACTGTCTATAACTCTGTCAAATAAAAAAAAAATAAATAAACAACACTATATAGGGGGCTGACTCTATGGCACAGTAAAGTGCAGGCATCCCATATGGGTGCCGGTTCGTGTCCCAGCTGCTCCTCTTCTGATCCAGCTCTCTGCTATGGCTTAGGAAAGCAGTAGAGGATGGCTTAAGTTCTTAGGCCCCTGCACCTACGTGGAAGACATGGAGGAAGCTCCTGGCTTTTGGCTTTGGATTGGTGCAGCTTCAGCAATTGCAGCCATCTGGGGTGTGCACCAGCAGATGGAAGACCTCTCTCTCTCTCTCTGTAACTGAATTCAAATAAATAAAATAAATCTTTAAAAAAAACTATATAGAAGTGTCTTTTTCCTAACTACTGTGGTTCCAAACGCAGTATAAATGAACGCTGGATTCACAAAGCATCCCTGATATTCATCATCAATTCAAAATGTTCCCAAATTTCACAATCTTTATGTTGAATAAAATATTTCAAAAATTATCCCTAGGAATTATGAACCTAAGATCTTGCTGAATAGTTGTTCAGGAAAAAGGTAAGGAAGTGGTGAGCAAACAGTCAACTGTGGCCAAATGGCTGGTGTTTGTATGATCATAAGGTGATTTAGAAATATGCAACATCTCCAAATGCTCATGCAAAAACAAGGCATGGATTTCAAATATTTTTACAACAAAAAAAGTTTATCTTAGGTCCATTTTCTCATAGACAGTTTTGGAGTCCCCCTGTGAACTTTATTTTTTAAAACCATGTCAGATAGAAAAGATGAAGGGAAAAAGAAGTCTAACATCCCAGATAAAAGAGAGAACTATTTTCTCTCTCTCAACCAAGTCATGGACACTGCATTATAAACTAAAGACCACCAGTTCTAACTCCAAGTTCATGTTTTATTCTTGACAGCTTCAGATGCTACTTCTCCTGTTGCTTGGACTCTGTTATGAGAACATTACTTGGCACAGGGGACACTGCAATTATCTGTTGCTGATACAGAGGCATTTCTGTTTACATCTGGATTTAAACATATGCTTGGGTTTTTCACTCCAGTAGAATTATTTTGTTTATATAGAGTGCTCTAAGGGGACTTGAGCAAGATGAGTATCTGAAAAAGAGTGAGTATTATTACAGTGTTTGGGTGATCTGTTTGCCTAAAGTTAATATCCTTTGGTCTGAACTCTGTGATATTGAGGCTGTTTATTTCTAACTAAGGTACCAACAAAATGGAGAGGAAAAATGGAATCATTAAACATTTGTGCTTTCCTCATTATAAAGCTACCTTTAAAATCTATCTCTAATGTTCATCTGTTTTTAGACTTTATTGGAATAAAGAAGAAATGTAGTCCCTTAAATATAGCATATCATTGATTATAAAGATACAGTTTTAATTTAATAACAGCTTTAAAAGAAGCAAAAAAGAAAGAATATGTCCATAAACTGCAAAGAATCTTCTTTCTTTTTTAAAAGATTTATTTGAAAGGCAGAGTTACAGAGAGAACAAGAGCGACAGAGACAGAGAGACAGAGAGAGAGAGAGAGAGAGAGAGAGAGACAATCTTCCATCCATTGGCTCACTCCCCAAATTACCATATTGGCCACAGTGGGCCAGGCTGAAGTCAGGAGGCAGAAGCCTCCTCTAGGTCTCCCATGTGGGTGCAGGGGCCCAACCACTTGGACCATCTTCTACTGCTTTCCTAGGCCATTAGGAGTTGGATCAGAAGTGAATCAGTTGGGATTTGAACCAGTGCCCATACAGGATGCTGGTGCTATAGACAGCAATTTAACCCACTGTGCCATAAAGCCAGTCCTTACAATGTTCTCTTTTGATAAATTAACCTTAAAACTTGTTGCTTCTCCAGGCTTTCTTCATGCAGGAGTATTCAAATACACCATATACAAATTATCCCTCTTTTCTAACTTACCTCCACCTCCATCATTTGCTTAAATCGGCGAGACTTGCAGACTCTCCTTACCAAAGATGCACTACATGAGTGTGTATTGGCTGCCACCCTCCTAGTCATGACTACCAATCTTTTCTCAGTGGAACATCCATAGGTTTCCTACTATAGCTGTACTTGTCACCAGCCATCATAGATAGTCATTATGCACTATGTACACCTTGTCACTCTGAGCTTAAAAGGCTTCAGTAGACTTCTGTCTTCTTATTGTCCAACCTCTTCCTCATCCAAGGCCAGAACTCCAAGGTTCTCAGTAACACAAGAATCCCTGGGAGCCCTTGAGACTTACGAAGGGGCCCTCAAAGTCAAAATACTGTTGACCATAATGCTAAGGCTTTATTTACTTTTTCTCTTCATTGTCTCATCTGTGGTCAGAGGAGTTTCCTAGATGTGACGTGTGCTGTCCCAGCACACAGAATGTAGAAGCATGTACAAGAATACAAATCTGCACATCAGATAAATTAAATAGAGGTTTGTACCAACGAAGGGGCAGAGTGGTAAAATATTAATGAAGTGTACATCTGGTTTGATAGTGTTCTACCAATATTAGTGTTCTTGTTTTGAAATGTATTGTAGTTGGGGCGGGCCGGCACTATGGTGTAGTGGGTTAAGCTGCTGCCTGCAGGGTGGACATCCCATATGGGTGCTGGTTCATGTCTCAGCTGCTCCACTTCCAATCCAGCTCCCTACTAATGTGCATGGTAAAACTGTGGAGGATGACCCAAGTGTTTCGGCCCCTGCACCCATGTGGAAGACCTGGAAGAAGCTCCTGGCTCCTGGCTTTGACCTGGCCCAGCCCCAGCTCTTGTGGCTATGTGAAGAGTGAACAAGAGGATGGAAGACCTCTCTCTTTCTATCTCTCTCTCTTTCTTTCTAACTCTGTCTTTTGAATAAATATCCAAAAAGAAGAAATATAGTATAATTATATAATGTATTATAACTGACAGAAGTGGGGAAAAATGTATATTATATACATATTCATACATGTATATATAATTAATCATATATAAATTGTATATATAAATTATATACTATATACTTATTTTAGCATTATGATAGTTATATAATTACGTAATGCTATAAATTTCACAATTTCCTTTTATAATTTAATTGTATAATTACAGAATTTAGTTGTGTATATAAATAATATGTGACATATATTGTATATATCATTTAATTTTTTTAAAAAGGGTTAAAGGGCCCAGGGAAAAGAGTCTTTGGGAAATATAGCCATAGATAAATCTGGCACTGGGCTGCATTTCAGCCCAACACCCCTCCTAATTACATTTCCGTTGCACTCATCTTATTTCTGTTCCTTCAATACACTGAGCACGGGATCTTTGCATCGGCCTTTTCTTCTTCATGATCAAGTCCCAAGATCTCTTCAAAACTGATTCTACCTCTTCAATTAATATCCTAAACAGCGTTTTTCTTAGCAAGAACTTCTCTGGAGAGGTCAATTTGAGACAACTTCTTGGTCGTGCTGTGTGTTCTCTTGTTTAGTTGTTACCCTAACACTCCTCACCAACCAAAATTTCTTGCTTCTGTGTTTATGTGTCACCAGAGAGCTGGACTGTGAACTTCAGCAGTGTCGGCACCTTCTGTAAATGCTTACCGTTGTTCCCCAGGGCACAGAAGGATACCTGTGACAGCATAGGTACTCAATACACATTTGTTGAGTGAATACTCTAATGCATACGTGTTCTTTTCAATATCACATAGATTTTGAGGTGCAATTTCTTCACAGGCAATTCTAAATATAAAAAGTTTAGGCAGTCAGTTTTCAGTTACTTAACAGCTTTTCATAACCTGTGTGTGGGATTTTTACCTCTTCAGCTAGTACTAGATTGCCTTATACTCATTCTTCTCTAAATGGCTCATCTTCCCTGACAGGCAGACCACCAACAAATACATGAAACCTGGGGCACTTTGGTGACCTCCCTTTACTGCTGATGTTTAATTAGATGCTTGAGGATATATTTTAAGACTTATCAGTCTTCAAATACATTTTCATATGTAGACTTTAAGTAAATCAACACAACCAAGTGTTCTATGTGCAGACAATATTATATTTGGTTTGTTGGTTATTTTCTTATTTACTGTGTGGTTATTAGTTGGAAAATATGATACTGTTGTATTTCCAGAAAACCTAGTAGTATTCACACTAGATGTAAGCATACATTATCAGAGCTCAGAAAAATGATACAATGGAACTTGAACTTGTTGTACAGTGTACCATTTCTTGTGATGTCTTCAGAAATGCTCATAGATGATCTTTAAATAATATTTTCATCTCTTATAAACCAGGCACTGGAAACTTTTATTAAAAATTTGCTCTCAGATACCATTTTAGTTTTTCCAAACCTTTCTCCACATCAAATATTTGGTTTGTAAAAGACCATCTTCTGCTTATTCTGCTTTATTCTGAAATTAGTTTAAAATGACTAAGATTCTAAGATGTAACTGAAAATATTATATCATTTTTTACCTAACATTTTAAAATTTCATAAATTGAAGTTTTATTTTGTTTTAGCAACAACAGGAAACTAATATATTGTGAAACAAATATACTAGATTTGTAATTTATAGCAATCTGAAATATATATGTTGTGAATAATAAAAAGAAGACCATAGGGGCAGGTGTTGTGGTGCAGCAGTTTCAGCTACTGTTTGGGATGCCTGCATCCGATATGAAAGAGTCTAGGATCAAATTATGCTTCCATTTTCAATTCAGTTTCCTGCTATTGCAAACCCTGGGAGTTACAGATAGTGGCTCAATTACTTGGGCCCCTGCCAGTCATGTGAGAGACCAAGACAGAGTTCCTGGCTTCTGCCTTTGGCCTGGCCCAGTCCCATCTGTTGCAGGCACATTTGGATAGTGAACCACTGGATGGATGAGATTCTCTCTCTCTCAATCTCTCTCTCAATCTCTCTCTCAATCTCTCTCGCAATCTCTCTCTCCCTCTCCCTCTCCCTCCCTCTCCCTCCCCTTTCCCTCTCTCTCTCTCTCTCATGTGTATATATATATATATACACATACATAATATAATACATATATACATAAATAAAAGAAGCTTCATTAAGAAAAGAAAATCATAAACATCTTTGTACAAAATCTGACAAGTAGATGGGGCCCTTACTTTGGCTGTAACTAATATATAGGTAGATAGATAGTAACAGAAAATGGTAGAATGTTCTTAAATCTTATCCATATATTTTAATGAATTGTGATGGTAAAAACTAGTCTAAAGAATAGTGTTTTGCACTGATATTTAAAATGGATGAACATTTTAAAATTCATGCATGTGAATTTTGAGTGAAGGGCTATAACTTTTTGTAAGTAGAAAGAAAAATCTGTAATCAATATGGAGGAAAATATAACCAAACTCAGAAAATAATACCCTTCTTGGAACTTCCTTTAAGGCCAGTATCAGAATAATCTTTAAAAATGGGATTCTGAGAATGGGGAAAGTCTTAATGAATCCCATGGAGAAAGGTGGAATTCTTCTGGGTTAAAAGAATGCAACCACCGAGAAAAAAGCCATCTTTAGTGAAAACCATCACAGAATGTGTGCATAAAACTCTAGTGGAGAGCTCAAGACTTGAGCATATATCCATGATTTGGAGGATGTGAAAGTTAACAGCTTAATGGATGTTGATTTTCAAAGAAAATATGTTAAACTTTATATTGACTAGCAAGTGGTAAAAAGTTTTGCATTAATTGGGAACCTTATAAAATACAACTTAGGGATCTCAGTAGACTATATCAAGTTCATTGTTGCATTCATTAAGAATGGCCTGCCTTACAGAATTTAGCCCTGGTGGCCTCAGTGTTTTCAGTTAGATTATTTTAAAATCACAAATATTTTATTTATATTTATTTAAATTATCTACTTGTTTTTAAAATATATTGAAGTGCTTCCAAAATTGGATAATTTTAATAAATTACAAGATAAACTTAAAGCTTTTATGAATATATATGTTGAGGTGAGAATGTTTATTAAAATGCTCAAAGTTGAGTTTGAATTATTTTTTTTCTGAAAAGGAAAGTATGTCATACAACATTTAAAGGCAAAGGTTTAGACAAATGGCTGGTCTGTCTCATTGCTGTCATAAATGGTTTATTTTATAGATTTTTATAGATGAATATTCTTATCCAAACTGAAATTTCAAAACTGAATTTTTTAGTGTTTATATAAGCATTACAATAATGAAGATGAAATTTTATATTTGCATGTAGAGAGTTGATCATAGAAACTGTGTATTCTCTGAAACTACTAGTTCACTTGAACTTGATAGAAATTATAGGTTTTTTAGTAAAAGAAAAACAGCTTTTGGTGACTTATTTTTCCACAATATTAAAAACAAATTGAGCAATGATTTAGGGAGTATTTAAACCTGTCTCATAAAACAAGCAGCTTCACCTGCTAACAAAAATGATTAACATTGAATTTTTGTTTAAGAGTAGCCCCAAAATAAAACTCAACCAGTTCATTGTTGGGATTATGCATATCTCTTTTCCAGGTATCACCTTGACATATTCATAGAGAAGTGAGAAACGATTTAATTGTATCCACTTTGTGTATTATTTACCTGTGGTACATAAAACTATTCTAAAAGTTAATGGCTTTTAAAAAATATTTATTTTATTTGGAAGTCAGAACTGGAGAGGGAGAGGGAGGGGAGAGATGGGGGAGAGGTAGGAGGAGAGAGAGAGAGAGAATCTTCCTCCACAGATGGCGGCAGTGGCCAACAATGAGCCTGGGAGAAGCTAGCTGATTCATCCAGCTCTCCTTTGTGGGTGGCACAGTGCCAAACAATTGGACCATTTTCCACTGCATTTCCAAGGCCATTGGCAGGGAACTGGATCAGAAATGGAGCAGCAGAGACACCAACTGGTGTGTCTATATGCTGCAAGTATCACCACAATGCCTACCCCAAAGTTTTGCCAACAGTAGATTAGGGTACCTTCCCCCCCCCCCCCCACATCCTCACCAGCATTTATTGTTTGTTGATTTCTGTATGGGAGCCATTCTGACTGGTGTAAGGTGAAACCTCATTGTGGCTTTGATATGTATTTCCCTGATGGGGAATCATCCTGAGCATTTTTTCATGTGTTAATCGGCCTTTTTTTTTTTTTTTTTTTTTTTTAGATTTAATAGCAAGATTTATTAGAGTCAAAGGCCTCTAGCCAGAGTTGCATGGAGAGGGGCTTCCAAGAGAGGAAAAATCCCAAGGAGTCTGGCAGTAGTGGTTTTTATTTTTATTTTTATTAATTTTTTGCCAGGCAGAGTTAGACAGTGAGAGACAGAGACAGAGAGAGAGCTATAGACAGTGAGAGAGACAGACAGAAACATCTTCCTTTCATTGGTTCACTCCCCTAATGGCCACTACAGCTGGCGCTGCACCAATCCGAAGCCAGGAGCCGGGTGCTTCCTCCCAGTCTCCCATGTGGGTACAGGGACCCAAGCACTTGGGCCATCCTCCACTGCCCTCCTGGGCTACAGCAAAAAGCTGGACTGGAATAGGAGCAACCGGGACTAGTACCTGGTATCCTAACTGGGACTAGAACCCAGGGTGCTGGCACCGCAGGCGGAGGATTAGCCTAGTGAGCCATGGTGCCGGCCCAGTAGTGGGGTTTATAAGTGCAATTTTGGGGAAGAAACTGTCAATCAGTGAGGTGAGGACAAATCCAACCCAAGACCTGATTTACAAACCTTTATCCTGTCTGCTTGCTCATGATGAAGCAAAGGAGCCATCAGAAGAGTGGGATACCTTATTTGTTTTACAGTAAACTGGGAACTCAGAAGGGTGAAGTCACCACTCCATTTCTATTCTCATAAGATTGGAGTCTCCCAAGGAGCGGGAAAGCAGGCACTTCTGACTTTGCTAAGGATAACTTTTGGGAGGAATATTTTCCACCCTCAATTTCCAGACTGCATATTAACCCCTGACTCCTCACATTCCCCCCTCAACAAAAATGGGCCCTAACTTCTGTTAGGCGAGCTGAGCAATAATCCCTCTGGCTGCTTCATGCTGAAAAGGAGTTGTGAATAGGAGTCAAGACAGTGTTCCAGCAGGAGGTGACTTCTCAGCACGTGGCTTCTGATGGGGGACAGCAGTGCCAGCTTGCAAAAACTTCATTCATCCAAGGTTTAATGTTCATAGCCATTTAGAATTTTGAAAAATGCCTGTTCGGCTGGCGCTGTGGCTCAATAGGCCAATCCTCCACCTGCGGCACTGGCACACTGGATTCTAGTCCCAGTTGCCGGATTCTGTCCCGGTTGCCCCTCTTCCAGGCCAGCTCTCTGCTATCTCTCTGCTATGGCCCAGGAGTGCAGTGGAAGATGACCCAAGTCCTTGGGCCCTGCACCCCCATGGGAGACCAGGAGAAGCACCTGGCTCCTGGCTTCGGATCAGCGCGGTGCGCCGGCTGCGGCGGCCATTGGAGGGTGAACCAACGGCAAAGGAAGACCTTTCTCTCTGTCTCTCTCTCTCATTGTCCACTCTGCTTATCAAAAAATAAAAATAAATAAATAAATAAAAATAAGCTATGATCTTACCCAATTTGTTCAGATGAAAAATTGACTAAAACACATTAGACTTTCCAAAAATTGAATGAACATAGTCCATGTGAGACTTGAATCAATGTTCCCTGTGTGGCTACAAGACAATAATAAAGTTCATTTAGACTTTAAGCCATTTCCTCTGAACAGTTTATGCAAGGAATAATTTTATACAGAATACAATGCAAATAATTATAAATTACATTTATGTACTCTATTATTTACCACAAAACAGGGAAATCCATGGTATTTGTCTTTTGGGACTGACTTATTTCACTAAATATAGTGTTTTCCAGTTGCATTCATTTTGTTGTGAAAGACAGGATTTCACTCTTTTTTTATTGCTGAGTAATATTCCATAGTATATATGTACCATATTTTCTTTATCCAGTTATCAGTTGTTGGGTATCTGGGTTTATTCCATATCTTAATTCTTGTGAATTGAGCTGCAGTAAACATAAGGTGTAGATAACTCTTTCATATGCAGATTTTATTTCATTAGGGTAAATTCCCAGGAATGGTATGGCTGGATCATGTGGTAGATATATTTTAAACTTTCTGAGGAATCTCCTTACTTCTTCCACAATGGCTGTACTAGTTTCCAATCCCTATCCCACTAACAATCTATTATGGTACCTTTTTCATTTAATTCTCACCAGCATTTGTTGTTTTTTGATTTTTTTATGAGAGCCATTCTAACTGGGTTGAGGTGAAAACCTCACTGTGGTTTTTATTTCCATTTCCCTGATGACTAGTGATCCTGGGCATTTTTTTCATGCATCTGTTGGCCATTTGAATTTCATCCTTTGAAAAAGGCTTCTTTAAGTCCTTTGGCCAATTCTTGATTTGATTGTTAGTTTTGTGGTTGTTGAGTTTCTTGAGCCTTTGTAGATTCTGGATATTAATGCTTTATCAATTGCATAGTTTGACAATATTTTTCCATGAGGTTAGTTGGCTCCTCACTTTATTAAATTCTTTCTTTGCAGTTCAGAAGCTTCTTGGCTTGATGCAGTACCTTTCATCTATTTTTGCTTTGATTGCCTGTGCTTCTGGGGTCTTTTCCAAGAAATCTTTGCCTAGACAAATGTCTTGCAGAGTTTCCCTAAGTGTTCTCCTATTGTAATTTGATGGCATGATAGATTTAGAACCTTTATCCATTTTGAGTTTATTTTTTATAAGGTGTAAGGTAGAGGTCTTATATCATACTTCTACATGCGGATGTCCAATTTTCCCAGCTCTATTTGTGGAAGTGACTGCCTTTTCTCTGGTATTGATTTTAGCTTCTTTGTCAGAGATTAGTTGGTTGTAGATGCATGGATTGATTTCTGGGAATTCTATTCTGTTCTGTTGGTCTATATGTTTATTTTTGTGCCAGAATCAGGCTGTTTAGATTATAACTGCCCTATAGTGTGTCTTGAAATCTGGTATTGTGATGCATCTGCCTTTGTTTTTGCTGTATAAGATGGCTTTAGTTGTTCATGGCTCTTGTGTTTCCATATGAATTTCAGCATCTTTTTTTTTTTTTGGATTTGAGAAGAGTGTTGTTGGTGTTTTGATTGGGATTGCATTGAATCTTTAAATTGCTTTTGATAGTAGGGACATTTTGATGATATTAGTTCTTCCAATCCATGGAATAGGAAGATTTTTCCACTTTTTTGGGTCTTCTTCTTTGTCTTTCTTTAGTGTTTTGCAATTTTCATCATAGAGATCTTTGAGCTCCTTGGTAAAATTCATTCCAAGGTATTTACTGCTGCTGAAGAAACTATTTTTACATTGGCTCATTTACAATGGTGGCTGGTTGCTCCTCCTGTTGACTGGAGGCCTCCCTTTTCCCCCCGTCAGCTTCTCCATAGGGGTGCTTGAGTGTGTGCATCATATGGCTGCCTAACCACAATCATGCACTGCACAATGATGGACCACATATTTTATGTGATCCCAAAAGACTATGCCATCTAATGAGATTGTGGCCATCTTAGAAAGTATGTGCTCATGATATTTGAACAATGACAAAAATCATCTAATGATGCATTTGTCAGCATGCATCCCTATTGTTAAGAAAGGCATGACTGTAATTCTAAATAACTGAAGTTAAAAAGTATAAAGTCAGATTAATCTTTATGTATACCTAATTCTTGAATATGTTCTCTGTACATTTTTCATCTATGATTTTCTTTACCATCTAGTCTCATGTGTTCTCATTCACCTAAATTCTCTGTTCTATTTGTCTAAACCCTTCCATTTTCAAAACCCAAATTAAATGTTTTGTTTTTTGCAAAGTCTTTCCCTTTGGCTGACCTCTTTTACTGTGGAATGGATGAGGTTGTGAAGAAAGCAGGAGGCTGTTGATAGGTAGCAGAGCAGTCTTGTCTAAAATCCCTGCCATAGCGTTTATTCTGCTTCTTTCATGTCAGTTACCAATCTCCATCTTGTGATGTCCCTGTCACACAAAAGAGGTTGATTAATGATTTTTTGTGGTGGAATAAATCTGTAGTTAATAAATAAAATACATGGTTGTTGTCCTATGGTAAGTTATCATGATATGAAGATCAGGAATTTCATGTATGTGTTTTTCTATATCTTCTTTGAGAGAAGAGACAACTCAAATTTTAAAAAAAATTCAACAAGAACTTGGGCCATCTTTTTATTTTTTAAAGATTTATTCATTTATTTGAAAGTCATAATTACACAGAGAGGAGAGGCTGAGAGAGAGAGAGGTCTTCCATCTGATGGTTCACTCACCAAATGGCTGCAGCGGCCAGAACTGTGCCAGATCAGAAGCCAGGAGCTGCTTCCAGGTCTCCCACACGGGTGCAGGGGCCCAAGGAATTGGGCCATCTTCTGCTTTTCCAGGCCATAGCAGAGATCTGGAACAGAAGAGGAGCAGCTGGGTCTCGAACCGGCGCCCATGTGGGATGCTGGCACTTCAGGCCAGGGCGTTAACCAGTTGTGCCACAGCGCCAGCCCCTGGGCCATCTTCTAACTGCTTTCGCAGGTCAACATCTTAACCTCCATGCCAAATGGCTCTCCCCCCACCATACATTTTAAATACAAACTCTCCTCTGGACTTCTACACTTGGGTATCCTGCGATCATGTCAGAAACCTGCATATGGCCTCATCTCTCAAAATCCCCACTTACTCTGCCATTCCTTTGGGGGGAGAATAACAGCACCATTTGCCCAAACTAGATGCCTTCTCACTCTATCTTCTTAACCTTTTATAATTTACTCCCCAATACCGTGTACACTGCCTTTCACTTTGGCCCTCTTAATCTCTCATCCTGTTGACCTCTCAGTGCCATCTTCTGGACCTTTGTGTTTCAAACTTGTCACCAGGCATGCCACATAGCAACATACTTTTAGGAATGTCTTTCCACATGTGGACTTGCATTTGTCTTTCAATGAGAAAAAATCATCTACAACAACCCAATGCCTGGAGAATATAGTCCAAATTCCTTCGTGTGTTACAGCCAGCCTTTCAGAACAAATATGTCAAACTTTGTAGATGGGAGCTTCCTTGTATTTGTATTTTTTCAAAGTTCCCTGGAGATTCCAGTGCAAAGCAAGGTTAATAAAACTGATATAATTTAGATAATCCATAATACATTTCTGTTATTTTTAAGGAGATGAATTTAATATGAAAATATAGTATGTAGGGCCAGCGCCGTGGCTCATTTGGTTAATCCTCCACCATTAAAACTGTTCCCCAACTTTATTATTTTTATTATTAATCATGACCACTATTGTTAAAATTTTAGTATGACAACATCAATCTACAGGTTACAGACCTTCAAATATCTTCCTATAGAGTATACTATATCTCCAGTTAATTGCAGTGGGAGGTCTCAAGGGTCTACAAATTCTCTGTTAGAACGTTTACATCCTATATTTTCTTTCTTTTATTTATTTGACAGGTAGAGTTATAGACAGTAAGAGAGACAGAGAGAAAGGCCTTCCTTCCATTGGTTCACTCCCCAAATGTTGTCATACTAAAATTATAACAAGAGTGGTCATGATTAATAATAAAAATAATAAAGTTGGGGAACAGTTTTAATGGTAGAGATATGAGAGAACACATCTGTTATCTTTGCAGGGCTGGTGCCGTGGGTCACTTGGCTAATGCTCTGCCTGCAGCGCAGGCATCCCATATGGGCGCTGAGTTCTAGTCCTGGTTCCTCCTCTTCCAGTCCAGCTCTCTGCTGTGGCCCGGGAGGGTAGTGGAGGATGGCCCAAGTGCTTGGGCCCTGCACCCGCATGGGAGACCAGGAGGAAGCACATGGCTCCTGGCTTCGGATTGGCACAGCGCGCCGGCCGTAACGGCCATTTGGGGAGTGAACCAACAGAAGGAAGACCTTTCTCTCTGTCTCTCTCTCTCTTACTAACTCTATCTGTCAAATAAAAAAAAAAAGAAATCTTTGCAGAAACACAGATAATAATGCTACAGATATAAGGAAAAATTGTGGAGCTAATCCAGAAGAGGAGAGACAGTCCGGTACCTGGTGAGAGACACATATACAAGGTAGAATGTCAGCACAAAGGAGGGAGGAATCTGGTGGTCAACTCAACTTGGGGACATAGGCCAAGGGTTTTGAAATATCAGTATTATTCTCCCACATAAGTGCCAGCTCATATTCACTAACAACTACAGAGAAGGGGAAACATAGCATAAACTTAAAAACAAAACCAGAAATTTCTGGTTCAAATGATGACTTCAAACAAATCTAGTATATTTTGCCAAAGGCCTTGGTTTCTATAGCCAAATAGATCTAATGGCTCATTAGAGCAATAATGCTAGCAAATTCATAAATAACATAGTCCATTTAATTATTTCTGTGTGACAAAGAAATAGCTAAGATATATGGATTCTTTTAAGAGAGCAAATTACAGCTCTATGCTGTGATCGGTGACGATTTGTGTACCAGCCATATTTGTGAGCTGCATTCCCCCTGGTTGCATTATAAAATGATGACCCTAGTTATTAAAGAGAAAGTGAGATGTCAGGCAGTGTATGTTACGCATTGTACCACATTCCCAGCTTTCCAGATTTCTTAGACAGCAGAGTATTGTTTTTTACTCCATTTATGGCCTTTTATTTAGTTGTCCATTTTATATTATTTTATTTTTAAATATAATAAGAATATATGGACTCACAATAAAAAAAACAGTTTTACAATGATCTACATTTCACCATATGATTTCCCCATCCACCTGTTTATTCTGAGCTAATCAGCAGCCTGAATTCTACCCATCCTTGCCTTGCGTTCCTTTTTAAACAGTTTTGTTGCAAGTTGTGTATGTAAAATAGGTATCACATCATGGATAATAGCTTTATTTTGCTAAAAATTTTGCATATAGTTACTTGTTGCTGTTGTTCATTTGTATTAACTACTCTGAATACACTGTAGTTTATTCTTCCCCTTGTCCTTAGTTGAATATGTATACCTGAACCAGCACCATACTGCTTTGTAATGAATCTTGATATCTGCTTCTTTTCACAGATATTTTGGCTCTTGCTAATATATTTAAATTTTATAATCACATTATCAAGTCCCATTTTTAAAAGCTCTGTTAGGAATAGCACAACATTTTAGTATCCTGGCACCAAGCAACATTTAAGATACCCTAACTTAAAGGAAATTTTTCTATAAGTTATCCATGGCTACAATAATTCTATGAAACAAACTAGCTCAAAATGTAAAAGTTTAAAATAATAACACTCCATTTTCTCACTAGTTTATGGTCATCTGGGTGCTTCCACTGATATGGGCTGCATTGACTGCTGTTGGCACAAGCAGGAGTCTGTGGCTGACTGCTAAGGCTGGTTGGTTTAAGAGCTACTCATTTAGGACTACTCAGCTCATCCTCTAAGCTGACTAGTGTAAACCAGGACTCTAAAAGAGGGATTGGAAATAGGCAAGCACCATTTTATACCCTTGCTCTGTCAAGTTTGCTGTGGTCCCATTGACCAAAATGAGAGTCATAGGAGAGCAGGTGAACCAATAAAAGGTGTGTTTACTGAGAGGTTTAAAAGAGTGTAGCCATTAATGTAATCAATTATCCACATTAAAAAAAATCTGGTAGTATTGCTCATATTGCTCATATTGCTCATTAATATATCAGTTAAAAGTACTTCCTCAAGGATTTTAGAAAGTTGATAGATTCTGTAATGGGCAAAAATAGAATATTTAGCCCTTAGCAATGAAAATACAAATTAGATAATGTGGGCAATGATATTTGGATTCACACATACAGGGAATAGTACATAATAACCAATAGGATTTCAACCAGAACAGTATGAAAATGTAAGTAGAAACTCTGCCAGTGTCACTGTCTTGAGGATCCTAAAGCAAAGCCCAGTTTAGAGGTATTTCTTATAATCCACAGTAGAGTGATACAAACCATCAGTAGAGTTAGTAATGGATGATAACTGTGAAGTATTGTGGGAAAATATTTAGAGACCAAGTAAATTTACACAGTGAAAGCTGCTTGTCTTTATGATGTTACAAAATTTTGCATCTCATTTCTTGTTAGGACATAAATGAAGGAATTACATGTTAGTTTGGAGGTTATTTCTGCCCTAGAAACATAAAATATATTAATTTTCCAAATAAATTACTTGATTTAATCCTTTGGAAATATAAGAAATAATACCATAAGGGCTCTGTGCTCATAGTCTTAATTTTGATCATCTGTGCAAACTTGTATTAACTGGAATTCTATTATTTATATGATGTTTTAATTTGAAGCTAAAAAATATTTTCTATGTACAGATACTTTTATTGTTTGCTTTTTAATTTGCAATTATCTTTTTAGCTCTAGAAAATAAGTAGTATGAACTATTTTCAGCTATGGCTTATTTACTAGAATACTCTTTATGTTGATTTTTGAAAATGAAACTTATACTGGATTATAAGATAATTACATTATATCATCTAGTTGTGATTCTCCAAAAATATTTCATATATAGAATGTACAAATATTTGTAAAATCCAATGTTGTAATTTTTCCATACGTATTTATTCCTTGACTTAAAAGCAATATAGTTGCAATTTTGAGAGTCAGGAGTGAATATATGTTTTGTTTTCTAGAATTATCCAAAATGTGAACAATATATCAATTGAATTTTAAAATTGCTTCAATATGTTATTGCCATACATCTCTTATCTGAAGTCACACACATTTCTGTAAGAGAAAAATACATTTTTAATCTCTAAAATAAATGAAAAAAATCTTTTGACAAAATTTAACACCCATTCCAGGAAAAAAAACTCATATGTGATAAAATACTCATATTTGTATTCTATAAGAGACTTGTAAAATAAATTTACTTAATGAGGTGTTTCCATTAATACCAGAAAAAAGTTCTTAGTATATAACCCTTCACCATTATGCCTGAAGTATCCTGTATTGCAGTTTGAAAAGATAACTCAATTTGGAGGAATAAGAATTAAAAAAGAAATAAAACCCTCTATTTGTAAGTAACTTGTATGACAGGATAACCTTAGAAGATCAGTGGCAAAATGCAAATAATAAGAGAATTTATAATATACATATAACAATATCTTTTTTTAAAACTTTTATTTAATATAAATTTCCAAAGTACAGCTTATGGATTACAATGACTTCCCCCTCCCATAACTTCCCTCCCACCCGCAGCCCTCCCCTTTCCCGCTCCCTCTCCCTTTACATTCACATCAAGATTCATTTTCAAGTCTCTTTATATACAGAAGATCAATTTAGTATATATTAAGTATAGATATCAACAGTTTGCACCCACACAGAAACACAAAGTAAAAAATACTGTTTGAGTACTAGTTATAGCATTAAATCACAATGTACAGCACATTAAGGACAGAGATCCCACATGAGGAGCAAGTGCACAGTGACTCCTGTTGTTGACCAACAAATTGACACTCTAGCTATGGAAGCCTTCCGAGTTTGCCGACTCTGATCATATTTAGACAAGGTCATAGTCAAAGTGGAAGTGGAAGTTCTCTCCTCCCTTCAGAGAAAGGCACCTCCCTTTTTTTTTTTTTTTAAGGGGAAGGGCTTATTGGGGAGCACCCAACTGATCAGAAAGCTGATTCCAGCCAAGACTGGGAGAAAAGTCACTCATCTTTTGTAGGTAGAGGGGTTTGTCTGTAGAGAACTTTGAACAATTATACAGCATTAAGTGGGGAAGAGGACCATCAGTACACACAGGTTGGGAGTAGAGCCATTGGTGGTAGAGTAGAGGTTATGATTACAAAGGAATGAGGCCCAAGTGCACTAGACAGGGTCTAGAACAAAGGACAGAGTCATTATTAGAGGAGCTAAGAAAGGTGCTATCTAAGCTACAATTAAGTTTTCTGATTGAGAGGCAAATAGAACCTGACAGAAGGGGCTTGATAATAATCTGGTGGGCTTTAGGCCTTGTAAGTTAAGAGGCCCAGACCTATCTATCTCTTCACATGGTGTACATCCTAAGGGAGGTGTGAACCTCCTAGGGGAAGGCACTCTGTTGACTTTCATTACTTGGCTGGCCTGGGAGGAGAGCTGGCCAGGTAAAGGCAGGTGGCATCTCTAACAAGAAATTTACAGTTCTGCCTGCAATGTTGCTGACCCTACTTGGCCATCCCCTCAGCTGCAGTGGTCACTTTGGAAGCTGGGCTGAGTGAAGGGCTTTTCAGCTTAGAGCCAATAAGATCTGTGGCTCTGACCTGGGCATCCTTCGACTCCAGGGCAGGTCCATTTCCAGTGATCCAACTCTTGGCAGAGCTGCCAGGGCTCTTCACAAGCTGACTTCTGCTGAAGCCCAGGCTTACCACATTGAAAGCCACTGCAGTGGACTGGCCTGTTGGGTCTCCTTGAGGGCAGATCACTGTACAGAACAGCCATTAATAGGCCTGCCACCCATTGCTTCTGATGCCTAGCTTTCTTTTCCTCCTGTTCAGGCAGACCAGAGGATGCAAGTCAAGTGAGTGCCCAAGTCCCATCTCTAATCTTCGGTGGCCTAAGCTACAAGTCTATAGTCACAGGCATGTTCTGTAGTAGTTTTTCTAAGGTAGACAATGCCCATGAGGAAAATTATATTCTCACTTTAAAACTTTCTTTCCCTTTGGTCTGAAAGGGAGGTTTTTTCTACTTACTGTTTACTTCGCTAATGGCAAAGTAAATCTAGCTATGAAATTATAATTTAAGCTCTTATTTTGGCTATGCTATTACAGAAAAATGTTAGCCATCTCTTTTATAAGGTCTAAAGATTAAATTGTGCATCCTACAGATTCCTTCATAATAGAATTAGTTTCCTACCTTGAAGAGAATAGAGAAATGAAAGAACAAGTTGGGCTTAGAATAGAGAAATGAGGGAGAAAGTCCTAGATTGCTTGCTGACAATAGCAATATCACATGAAAACTTAGCAAACAGTTTCAACCATTAGACAACAACTTAAGAAAACATTTACCAGAAGGTCCAATGCCTTCTATAAATTTTAAGAATCATGTATTTGGAAACAAGGTTACTAAAAACAAAAAGCAATTCAAATCAATTGGCAATTTACAAAAAAAGTTTAAAGACTTTAAAAGCTATTATTAAAATTGCTATATTGGTCTATTATGTTAGGTTATATGTGTGTACATATTGTATGTCCACATGGGAAAATTTTATTAAGAGTTTTATTTTAATTGGCTTATAGATAAGATTGTCCATAAATTTAAGCTGCTAAAATTAATCAAAGATACATTTTAATTCGTGTGACCTGAATCTCTGTATCATATGTTTTTTACTTGTTGGTATAAAGAAACTAAAACCATTTCATATGGTTGTGCTTAAGTTTACTGGTTAAACAAACTACACCATGTTAGATATTTAAGAGGTGTTTCCAAATACATATATTAATATCTTAAAATATTCAAAAAATCCTGGTTAGATAATCTAATTGAATTCAAAAACTCAACCCCCTACCCCACAGGAAAACATTTAATGAGAAATTGGTAAAATTTCTCTACAGAAAACAATGACTCAAACACATAAAAGTACATTTAAGTAAATGAAAGATGTGGCATGTTTTAGGATAGAATACACAGTGTCAAATATCCATTTATGCTAAAATAATTTATAATTTTTTAAAGATTTTTATTTATTTATTTGAGAGGTAAACTTACAGACATTGAGAGGGAGAGACAGAGAGAAAGGTCTCCATCCGCTGTTTACTCCCCAGATGGCTGCAATGGCTGGTGCTGAGCTGATTCGAAGCCAGGATCCAGGAGCTTCTTCTGGGTCTCCCATGTGGGTGCAGGGGCCCAAGCACCTGGGCCATCTTCTACCACTTCCCCAGGCCATAGCAGAGAGCTGGATCAGAATAGGAGCAGCTAGGACTAGAACTGGCATCCATGTGGGATGCTGGCACCACAGGCAAGAGGATTAACCTACTGCACCATGGTGCTGGCCCCAATGATTTATAAATTTTATATAAATTTAATGGATCTCTAATATTGATATCAGCAATTTTTCAGAGGAATGAAACAAGTTTATATTAAACATTCATATGGGAAAATAAACTTGTAAGAATAGCAAAAAAAAAAAAAAAAAAAAACCTAACAAAAAATCTACAAAGGGAAAGCAGCCATTCCAGGTATGAAATATAAATCCTTAGAAGAATGCAAATAAATCCACCATGAGGAATCATCTCACACAAAAAATTACAAATACTTGCAAGGATGTGTAGAATAGGGAACCCTAATACACTATTGATGGGATTGCCAGTTATTTTTAGAGCCATTAAGGAAAGCAGTATGTAGATGTTAAAATACTAAAATTTGGGGGCTGGTACTTTGGCAAAGCAGGGAAAGCCACTGCTTGCAGTGCAGGTATCCCATTTGAGTGCTGGTTTGAGTCTCTGCTGCTCCACTTATGATGCAGGTCTCTGCTATTTCCTAGGAAAGCAGTGGATGATAGGCCAGGTCTTTGGACCCCTGTACTCACCTGGGAGACCCGGAAGAAGCTCCAGGCTCCAGGCTTCAGATCAGCCCAGCTCAGTTTCAGCCATTGTAGGCATCTGGGGAGTGAACCAGAGGATGAAAGACCTCTCAGCCTCTGCCTCTCTGTAACTCTGCCTTTCAAATAAATAATTTTTTTTTTTTTTTTTTTTTTAGTGGGAGGTAAAATAGCAAGGTTTATTAGGAAGGGACATCTGTAAGGACGGATGGGCACCTCTCCAGACAGAGCCTGAGAGACTGGGGAGGAGGAAGGAGGGAGGTTACATGTTGAGTGGAGAGATTACACCTGACCAGGCCAGGCAGGCGGCTCAGCAATGATGCAGAGAGCTGAGAGCACAGTCCGGTTGAGGCTGGGGGTTTTTAAGGAGATGGGTCTTGCTTCCCCACCTCTGCTCCTCTTGGAACAAAGGGCTTTTTGGATGTAAATGGAAAAACTTCTCTTGAAGGCCTGAAACAAAGGACTTTATGGATGCAAATGTTATCAGACAGGAGCAAGGGAGAAGGGTGTTTGAGATGCAGATACTAGGCTGCACCTGGGAGATTGTGGAAGATTGTCAGGCAGAAGGGGTGGGGACCTCCACCTGGCAGGTTATCAGGTAGACGGGGGCAGGGCAGGATGCAAGGGCCAGGCTGCCCCTGAAACATTATCGGGATGGCTTTGAGATGCAAATAAATAATATCTTAAAAAACAAAAAACAAAAAACATGGCATTTGATCTACTGTATGACCCAACTATCCCACTTCTGGGATTATGTAGAAAGGAAATAGTCAACATATGACACAGAGACCTGCATGCTCATGTTTATTGCAGCACTACTCACAAGAACTAAGAAAAGGAAAAAATCCAAAGGTCCATTAATGGATAAATGGCTAAAGGACATACAGTACATATGCACAATGGATTATTAGCCATGAAAAAGAATAAATTCCTGCCAATTACAACAAAACACAGATTTTTTTAAAGATTGATTTATTTATTTGAAAGGCAAGTTTCAGAGAGGCGGGGTGGGGGGGTCTTCCATCTGCTGGTTCACTCCCTAGATGGCCACTATGGCTGGAGCTGAGCCAATCCGAAGCCAGGAGATTCTTCTGGGTCTCCTACAGAGGTGCAGGGGCCCAAGGAGTTGGACCATCTTCCACTGCTTTTTCAGGCCATAGCAGAGAGCTGGATCAGAAGTGGAGCAGCGGGAATTGAACTGGCGCCCTTATGGAATGCTAGCACTGCAGGCGGTAGCTTTACCTGCTATGCCACAGTGCCAGCTCCAAAAACACATAGATTTGAAAGATCATGTTAAGTGAAATATGCCAGACACACACACAAAAAGCATATTTTGTCTCCTATGTGAAAGTTAAAAAAAATCACACACACACATGCATAGTAAAAATGTTATTAATGCTACATTATTTGGTATATTCATATTTATGTGTCATCTTCACTGGATTTTATAGTTTACATAGCAATATAACCACCTTTCATCATTTTATGATCGTTGCTTTGAATTACATGTTATGTGGTATTAATATACCCAACCCTGCTTTCTTTCTTTGCATTTCCTTGCTGCATATTTAATTTGCAAATTTTCCAGATCTATTTGGATGCATGTCTTACATTCAGCATTAGTTTGGTTTGTTTTTTGCATTGTGATCCATTCTGAAAATTATTTCATGTTAATAAAGACTTTTATTTTAAAAAAACAGTGATATTGACACATGAATATAAATGTAAACTGAGGAAACAGAATAGAATGTCCAGAAATAGTTAAGGACATATAGAATGTTATAATATTATATTCATCACAATTAATGAATAACACTTTATTTCCCCTGATTTTTATACAAGCAAGTAATTTTGAACACCGTATTTCTTTCCATCTAAAGACAAAACAATTCTAACCACATATTGGACTCTAGTATTATATATTCACAGATGGGGGTCAACAATTCTGAAGCTACTTTCTACTCTATCATTAAAAAAAGCATATCCAAACATGTAGTGGATAAAGAAGCTAGACTTCTCAGTAGTGAAGAAGGCAGTTGTAAATACTGAAAAAGAGAAAAATATAGTAGGAAACCTGTGGTATTGGATTTGTGCTAATATTAACCAATGGGTTGAAAGATGAGAGATCTATTCTCTAACTGTTCTCTGAGAAGACCTGGAATACATGATATGACAGCAAATATGGACACACTTAGGACCTAGACTTTGTCTTCTAAATACCATTCTCTGCTAAAAGAACCAAAGCCTCCTGGAGAAATTATGATTCCAGGGCCAGGACAAGGAAAGTCCAAAATTACCCTGCATGGCAAAAGGGAAGGAAGTGTTGAAAGCATGCTCAGGACATATTACAGAACACAGGCTTCTGCTGGCCAAGTCTAGAATAATATCATCAAAATTATGATAGCAGGATATTTGAACTGGTAAATAGAATTAGAACCTATGGGCTGGCGCCGCGGCTCAAAAGGCTAATCCTCTGCCTTGCGGCGCCGGCACATCAGGTTCTAGTCCTGGTCGGGGCACCGATCCTGTCCCGGTTGCCCCTCTTCCAGGCCAGCTCTCTGCTGTGGCCAGGGAGTGCAGTGGAGGATGGCCCAAGTGCTTGAGTCCTGCACCCCAGGAGAGACCAGGAGAAGCACCTGGCTCCTGCTATCGGATCAGCGCGGTGCACCGGCCACAGTGCACTGGCCGTGGCGGCCATTGGAGGGTGAACCAATGGCAAAGGAAGACCTTTCTCTCTGTCTTTCTCTCACTGTCTAACTCTGCCAGTAAAAACAAACAAACAAACAAACAAACAAACAAAAAAAAACAAGAGTGCATATGGGAAAGCTCTTGTTTCAGTAGAAAGTAATCTGTTAAATGTAGAAGGAAGATAGAATTAGATAACCATCATATTAGCAATTGATTCAAGAAAGAAATGACAAGGGTTGTAAAAGGAATGAGTTCAACTATGAGAAGTAAAGAGACACTTACATTACTAAAATATATCCTTTCACAAGATATTTGTTAAAAAGGCAAAATAATAACAAACATGGCAATACATGGCAGACACCACCTTAACCTTATAAAAAATAAAGTTCCCAATTATGAGACTAGTTGACAGCTTGAGGTTCTTCATAATGATTCACTGAAAAGGATGCAAGAGTGTTTCTGTTCTATTCCTGCCAGAAGTGTGCAAACTGCATCTAATCATGAAGAAATATCAGACAAATCCAAACTGATGTGTAGACTACAAAATAATTGCCTTGTGTTCTTCAAAGACATTAATGTCATTAAAGTGAGAGTTTCAAACTAGTGCAGATTAAAAGGTGAAAAGGGGATGTGACAACTGAATGTCTGATCATGGATTTTCATTTTCTCTTAAGGACATTATTGGGACAACTTTGAAATTGAATAAGATTAGTAATATGTTTGGTTTAGATAACAGTATTGTATCAATGTCAGCTTCCTGATCTTAGTGATTGCAGAATGTTATGTAAGAGGATTCTTTGCTTTTAAAAAAATAGACATTTAGATATTTATGGATGAAGGGATAGCATACCTCCAACTTACTCAGAAAAGTTTCAGAAAGAATACACAGATCCATATCAGAAAAAAGGAAAGAAACACTAGAGCAAAAACAAATGTAATAAAATGTCAAAATATTGATATAATGCATTCATAAATTTTTGCACTCTTATTCTGATTTTAAACTTGTATCTAAATGTTTTAGTGTAATATATCCACAAATTTCTACATATATTTCCTAGTGCTCGCCAATATCATTAATGAATTAATCAATATTGGCCAAATATCAATTTAATATGAAATAAGAAACCATGTAATAGCTGTAATTGTCAGCTATTTTTTAAGTTAGAAATTGCTTATACTTTGGAAAATTTCTTTTTCTTTTCTTTTTTTTTTTTTTTTTTTTGACAAGCAGAGTTAGTGAGAGAGAGACAGAGAGAAAGGTCTTCCTTTTCCGTTGGTTCACCCCACAAGTGGCTGCTACGGCCAGCGCACTGTGCTGATCCAAAGCCAGGAACCAGCTGCTTCTTCCTGGTCTCCCATGCGGCTGTTTTAAACTGGCTTTATATAGTAAAATCTTGAAACATCTCTTTTAACTCCAAATTTCAAAAACTTTGTGAAAAGGCAATCATACAAAAAATCATCAATGTTTGAATATCTTTAATGGTTATGACAATTTATTTCCTCCATTGGAGTTAAATATGTAACTGCTGCCTGCAGAAAGTAGTCAGAAACAAACCACATTGGTGGTTGCTTGAAGAATTCTGTAGGCAGACACATTTGGGTTCAAATCCTGTTTTGCACTTGATCTCCAAAACCAACACTTTAATGTTCATCATAAAGAATCTAATATGGTTTACAAGAAAAGCCAATAAATCTTAGGATTACCATTATTGTTATTGCATCAGTTTCCTAAATAGAGAAATAATAGAACCAAACCAGTTGATTCTGATCTTATATGCTTAAAACAATTACATAGAAAAGAAATTTACTCTTTTATATGTTAACATTTAAGTGTGTGATAACACCCTATTCCCTTTCTCTTCACTGAAATTTTCAAGGCAGTTTTACACATATGATTTTCTCCCCCCTGCAATCTTATTAGCATTATTCCCATGAAACAACCAAAGAAATAAAGCAAAAGCATTTTAATTAACTCAGGTTTAATATGTTTTCCTTATCAGCCATTGCTGCAGATGCCAAATGAGCATAACTTCTCTGTGTATTCAGAATCTTTTAGTTGATCAAAGAAAGCTTCTGCAGGAAACTCAAGACTAGAAATTCATTTAGTTCTAGTTAGACCACAAGCCATTTATCCTGCAAAATATCTTAAAATTTGTTTTTGTGCTTGAATCTAATATTCTTTAGAATTATCCTGACTTGCCAAAGGGAGAGTGCAACTAGCTGACCTCATTTTTTTCTTCCTGTATTAAATTTTATTATTGGGATATCAGAGATTTTTATGGTACATTTGGTAATTCTTTGATTAGAATTTAAATGTTTAAGAGTACTTCAAAAGTTTGTGAAAATGGGATTAAAAGATAGCAGGTATATACTGTTTGAAATAAGTGCATTTAAAATTATAACCGAGAAATACCATATGACTTTGTTTGATCCTGCTCTTAAAAATCTGTCACATTCCCAAGAATATCCATATACAGAAATATCTCCATTAGCTTAAGACATTATGTCTCTAGTCAAATGTGTCAGTGCATATATAATCATGGGAGCTGACATGGTATTAATACATTGTATTTTATTTATGTTGCATGTATATATGCATTATAGCTCTAAGGAGAAAGTGAATGACAGAACCTGTCTTGAGATGATACATGAGATCTTAGCATTGCACTCACCTTGTTCCTGATACCCCATATACAATGCCTAACTCACATTTGGTCCCCAGTGACAATGGGAAGAGTTAAAATACAAGGCATAGTGTGGAGAAGGAAGTGTTTGTAGATGTAAGCCAAGTTTTCCTGGAATTTGATAGTACTGTATAAATACTTCAAGATTTCCTGAGAAGGAAATATTGAGGATAATCCTCAAAGGGCAAATGGAATTTGATCATGTGATTTGATCATATGGATTTTATCGATATACTTGGAATAAATCAGAGAAGGTGACTGAGTTTATAATTTTTTTTTTTTTTGACAGGCAGAGTGGATAGTGAGAGAGAGAGACAGAGAGAAAGGTCTTCCTTTACCATTGGTTCACCCTCCAATGGCCGCTGCGGCCGGCACATCTCGCTGATCCAAAGCCAGGAGCCAGGTGCTTCTCTTGGTCTCCCATGCTGGTGCAGGGCCCAAACACTTGGGCCATCCTCCACTGTACTCCCAGGCCATAGCAGAGAGCTGGCCTGGAAGAGGGGCAACCGGGATAGAATCCGGCGCCCCGACCGGGACTAGAACCCGGTGTGCCGGCGCCGCAAGGCGGAGGATTAGCCTGTTAAGCCACAGTGCCGGCCTGAGTTTATAATTTTATCCATTGAAATGGGCAGTGGGAGTCATATCACTGTCCTTTCAGATAGGGTTAAAAATATCAAAATACCCACAAAATTCCCTTACAAACTCTTACAACTCCAGCAGGTGCTAATGTCACTGGTGACTGGTAGGTCGAGGAGCGCTCTGCCTTCTGTGAAGGGATATTTTTCTTCATTTGCCTGAAAACTTGATAGTGTTTTTGTCCTTTCACTCAGAGTTCTCACTCTTTAGACCAGACCCAGCATAGACAGCTGAAAGAAATCCATCGCTAGCACTTCTTTGTGCACCGAAGTATCTGTTTATCTCTAGCCTCTGACTGTCTGACAGAACATTTCATCCAGTACAGCTGTTTTTTAACCAATATTTGAAAAAATACTTTGTTTTTGTTATAGAGTCCCAGAAAAAGAATTTTTGTGGCTATAATTCCTCTTGGGGTATATCAAAAATTCTGGAAGATGAAAGAGAAGTGGTATTCCTCTATAAATTTGGTAATTTCTTCCCCCAAATATAGTCAGTTTGCTGCTTTATTTCAACAATAAACATACTTTCAGCTGCCTATCTTGTTAGTTTGTGAGAATTTTGCAAATCCAATGCCAAAGTTTCCAAAGAAAGGTTAAAATATATTAACCAACTAGATATTTTATCTACAATATTTGCAACTGTTTGTGCATTCACATTTCCATTGTTCATGTACTGGTTAAGGTGCTTTACTTGTCTAATCTTTTCAGCATTTATTAAATGCATGATACCTATTCCTTAGAGTAGAAGAAACAATCTCTAGCACTTTGGTAAAATTTTGTTCTAGCAGTTATCACAAAGCACAATATCTAGAGGAGTCAGTGCTTTATGTTTTTGGATAATTTGAGTTTACCTCTCATCATAGTATCTTCATGAAGATGATGGAAACAAAGAATTGCACAAGCATTAAAAGAAGTTTTACCTGAAGGTTGCATTTCAAGTATTAACATTAAGTAATGAATGGTAGTGAGAGATTTTCCACTGCCAATTAAGTTTCACACCAATTTTTTAAAAAAAGTCAATTCTAGGGCTGGCACTGTGGCATACTAGGTTAATCCTCCACCTGCAGTGCCAGCATCCCACATGGGCGCTGTGTTCTAGTCCTGGCTGCTCTTCCAGTCCAGCTCTCTGCTGTGGCCTGGGAGGGCAGTGGAGGATGGCCCAAGTGCTTGGCCCCTGTACCCACGTGGGAGACTTAGAAGAAGCACCTGGCTCCTGGTTTCGGATCGGTGTAGCTCCAGCCATGGTGGCCATTTGGGGGGTGAACCAACGGAAGGAAGACCTTTCTTACTGTCTCTCCCTCTCACTATCTGTAACTACCTGTCAAAAAAATAAATAATAAAAAAGTCAATTCTATTTTAAAGTTGTATATTCTGTTGTTTTATTTCTATTTCTTTACCAGTAGCCCACAGATCAGTTCTTTATAAGAAATAAGTGCATACAAGTAATTTAAAATTGTTTACTCCATAATCATTACCTTTTCAGTGTTCAGAACTTTATAGACAATCCAAACCTTTAGTAAGGCATGAGGTTTAAACAATAAAGCAAATTAAAGAAATGCATGTTTGAAGTCTAAGGAAAAAGAAGTACACCAGTAGTTGTGTTTTATATTAACTGTAGGTTCTGTTAATTCACAGCATGAGTAATTATGTGTTGTCTCCTTTTGAGGTTGAAACCAGAATATGCAATGGAAAAGGAGATAACATTTACAGGATTAGATGTGAAGGTGCAGTATGACCGCAAAATGCTCGGTTGTCCAAACTGAAGTCTTTCTGTAGATGTTGCCTCCCTTTCATACTGTTTCCTTCCCTTTCTCCCTTTCATTTTTCTCTGCCCAGGCCCTCTCTTTGCTTCTTCTACCTCATAAACATAAATACTCAAAACTCATCACTATTCAAAATGCTTTTTTGGAAATTATGGGATGCAACTTGAGTGTTTTGTCTGTATTGAGCCACCCTTTAGAACATCTTAACTGGTTCTATGTCTGCCTGTGAGAATGTTATGGATGTATCTATGTGACTCACAGAAATTATAAGCTATGCAGTAGTTCCTATGTGCTCTGTAGTACATTTGACATCTATCTAAGGAATACTGAAGAAACAAAGTTCATAAAAGATGTTCATCAGCATTTCCATTGGATTAGCTTGTAAGCCCAGTCAAGATGTTTACCACACAGATATTTAATGGATGAACCCAATGTACCAGCACAGATAGTGTTAGCTGATAGCTGTGAAGTGTTGGAGCTCAGTGGGAAAGGACACACAGGTAAAGGAAGCACTGTTCTATTTTCTGTTTCATAAACACATTACAAATTGACAATGAAGGGCATGCTTTTGGAGTCTATACATGTACTTGTAGTAACATCACTTACTTTGTGTGGCAGATCACATGGTAATGGACCGCATGAGTCAGGTTTAGGATGAAGAGTGTGGAGTCCAATGGGATGAGCTCCCCAGGGACTCCATCACTTACTGTAAAACCCTGAACAGGTTATTCACATCTTCTGAACTTGTCTGATTCTTCATTTCACTCCTTTTTTTTTTCTCCTTGGCTCTTCAATCTCTCCCACTTCTGCTTTCTGAGTCAGCATAGGATCTATGAGTGATTTAATGAAAACAAACCATTCTGATTTTAAGGATGAAAATCTGTGATTTATTGATGTGTCCAGGATCATCTGTCTCATCTTTGCAGAACCCAAATTCATTACACTTCCCTTGCTGCTTGTTTATCAAATGAACCCCATCCCCCAACACACATCTGAAACAGCATCAAGAAGAAAAGATTCATCATTAAAGGATACTTCAAGAGGCTTCCTGTTTTACCTTTAAACTTTTTAAACGTATTTCAGTTATTTGAAGGCAGAACAGACTTATTGACTGATTGACAGAGTTGGCTCACTCTTCAAATATTTGCAACAGCCATAATGGAGCCAAAGTTTGAAGGCAGGAGCCAGGAACTTAATACAGGTGCCCCATGTGGGTAGCACGCACCCAAGTACTTGAACCATCATCTGCTGCCTCCCAAGATGTACATTAGCAGGAAGCTGAAATCAGATGATGGAGCTGGGACTTGCACGGAGACTCGGGGATATGGCATATGGGTATCCCAAGCAGCAGCTTAACTGTTAGGCCAAATGACTGCCCCTCCTCTTTTTTTTCTCTCTCTTTTTCAGATTTATTTTTTAAAAATTTATTTGGAAAACAGAAAGGGGGATGGAGGGGGGAGTAGGGAGGGAGGGAGGGAGACAGAGCAAGAGAGGGAGAGCGGGAATATCTTTTGTATTTGCTAATTGACTCCACAAGCCACTGCAACAGCCAAGTCCTGGCCAGGCTAAAGCCAGGAACCAGGAGCTCCACCCTAGTCTCCTGTATGGGTGGCAGAGGTCCAGATACCTGTGCAATCTTCCCCTGCCTTCCCAGGCCCATTAGAAGAAACCTGATCAGAAGCAGTGCAGTCAGAACTCAAATCCACACTCTGACATGTGATGCCAGTATCACAAGCTTAACCCACAATGCCACAACACAGGTTAATGATGTTGGTGTATACTACCAGATTATTTTGTAGAACAACCTCAAGATCTTTGCTTTAGTAGAAAACTACCTTCCTTAGGCCATAGCTTTCTCTTATTCTGTCATACGTGCATTGTAATTGACAGGATTTCTGTTAGTTCTTTCCAAAGCATGGAACAATTGCCCACGTTTGCTGGTTCTTAGGAGAATCTCCTTAAATTATTGTATACCTCCAAACCATAGGGCTACAAAATGAGAGGTTTTCTGTTTTATTCTGTTGTTTTTGCTGTTGTTTACAGAACGCAGAGTTCACAGAGTTTAGAAGGAATGTGTAGGAGGTTAATTCCACTGAAAGGTACTCTAGATTTTTGCTTGTATCCTTACATGCATATCTGATCAGCAGGTTCACTAGCACATCTGTTGTGGATAATGGTAATTAATCTAATTGAAGCTTTTTTTCTTCTCTTTATATACCCCCTTGTCACCAAGAAGTGGCTTTGAATTTACCTTTTCTTTCATTTTACTTTGAATTTCAGCCATTTAGAGGATACTTGTCCTAACATAATAATTTATTACTAGGGCTAGCATTCTAGTGCACCATGTTTAGCTGCTATTTTTGATGCTGTCTTCCCACACTGGTGTGCTGATTCATGCCCTGGCTGCTCCATTTCTGATGAATCCAGGGAAGCAGCCTATAAAGGCCCAGATACTTGAGCCTCTCCCACCCAAGTGGGAGACACGAATGGAGTTTCAGGTTCCCGCCTTCAACCTGACCCATCCCCATTTATTGGGGACATTTGCAGAGTGAATCAGAGCACAGAGGATCTCTCTCTTTCTCTTTTTCTCTCTCTCTCTCTTTCTATCTGTCACTCTGCCTTTCAAATGAATAAATAAATAAATCTTAAAAATTATTATCTTTGTGTGTTTATTCTCAACTGGTTAGTGCTGTATTAAATTGAAAGTTTAAGTGGGTAGATAATCATATTTATTTAATAAGTATTTCTTTTTCTTCTTCTTCTTCTTCTTTTTTTTTTTTTTTTGACAGGCAGAGTGGACAGTGAGAGAGACAGAGAGAAAGGTCTTCCTTTGCCGTTGGTTCACCCTCCAATGGCCGCTGCGGCCAGCGCATCTCGCTGATCCGAAGGCAGGAGCCAGGTGCTTATTCTGGTCTCCCATGGGGTGCAGGGCCCAAGCACTTGGGCCATCCTCCACTGCACTCCCTGGCCACAGCAGAGAGCTGGCCTGGAAGAGGGGCAACCAGGACAGAATCCAGTGCCCCGAATGGGACTAGAACCTGGTGTGCCAGCGCCATAAGGCGGAGGATTAACCTATTGAGCCGTGGCACCGGCTTTTAATAAGTATTTCTAAGACATTCTGAGGTATTGACCTGCCACTTGGATATATTTGCAGCCTAACAAAAATTTTAATTTAACTCAAATGGGCTATTTCATATCAAATTGATAGCATTGTCAAGTATGTGAATATTTGAATTCATCAAAATCTTTTTATCAGGTGGAGTTGAGGAGGATAGGATACACAGGGCAGATCAGATAGACAGACTGGGAAGGATTTGTGTTGGGGTTTGCTTTTTCTGTGTCTAAGAGAATGGGGGGAGAATATCCCAGGAAGAATTGGTCCAGGACTATAGCTGGAATGCTGGTGGAATGTGCAAGAGTGTTTGCCACTTGACAGAGAAACACTGGGTACTACCTGGAAACTGTACATTGTGCACTGTTGAGGATTCTGTGTACAGCTGCTATTCCATATCTCTTTCAGTTTCAGTTCCATCTCTCCTCTTTCTAAAAAGAACTTCGCTTTGGAGGGTTGGGGAACACTGCTTGTAGGCACACTGAGTTGGGCTGCTGCTTGAGATGCCTGAATTCCATATCAGAGTGCTGATTGGAGTCCTGGCTGCTCCACTTCCAATTCTGCACCTTGCTGTTGCACCAGAGAGGCAGCAGATGATGGCTCAAGTACTTGGGTATCTGCCACCCACCCAAGAATCAGATGAACTTTTGTGATCCTGGTTTAAGCCTGGTCCAGACCATGCAGTTGCTAGCATTTGAGGAATGAACCAGCAGATGGATGATATTTCTCTCCTCTCTCAAGCTTAGCTTTTCCTAGAGGGGCTAGTGTCTGAATTATGAAGAACTCTATGAAATATGACAACACTTGGGAATGGAGAATGCGAATGTAAAGAAGCCTATATTACACTAAGATAAGGGAGGTCAGTATTCACCTATCTTCAGTGTGTTTATGTTAGTTTGTAAGTTGTGGCTACTCAAGCCAGCAAAACTCCAGAAAAACTTAAAATCTATCAACAAATATATTATATTGTATGTGTATAGTACTTTTCATTTATCCCTTCATGGGTTGACGAATACTTGAGTTATTTGCAGTTGTTAATTAAGATATCTACATGTGCTTTTCTTCCTCTGATGTCTATGGGTGTTAAAATATATGTTTGGCTACTGGCACATTTTTCATTATATGGGTTGTAAAATGTCTTCCTCTATGAATGACTTTTCACTGTCCTTTTCTGGTGTCTTTTAAAAAAATATTTTATTTATATATTTGAGAGGTATAGTTACAAACAGAGAGAGAGAGACAGAGAGAAAGGTCTCCCATTCTCAAGGTTTACTCCCCAAGTGGCCACAATGGATGGAGCTGAGCCAATCCAAAACCAGAAGTCAGGAGCTTCTTCTGGGTCTCCCACATGGATGCAAGGGCCCAAGCACTTGGGCCATCTTCTACTGCTTTCCCAGGCTGTCAGCGGAGAGTCAAGTTGGAAGAGGAGCAGCGGGACATGGACCGGTGGCCATATGGGATGCAGCAGCTAGGGCGGAGATTTAGCCCACTGTGCCACAGCCCCAGGCCCTTCTGGTGTCCTTTAAAGAAATTCTTGATTTTAATTGATTCAGTTTAGCACTTTTATCCTTTTTTGATTTTGACAGGAAGAGTTAGACAGTAAGGGAGAGAGACAGAGAGAAAGGTCTTCCTTCCATTGGTTCACCCCTGAAATGGCTGCTACGGCTGGCGCTGCGCTGATCCGAAGCCAGGAGCCAGGTGCTTCTCCTGGTCTCTCATGTGGGTGCAGGCGCCCAAGGACCTGGGCCATCCTCCACTGCCTTCCCGGGCCATAGCAGAGAGCTGGACTGGAAGAGGAGCAACTGGGAGTAGTACCTGGTGCCCCAACTGGGACTAGAAACCCGGGTGCCGGTGCTGCAGGCAGAGGATTAGCCTAGTGAGCCGCAGCGCAGGATGATTTATGTTTTTATTTCTTGGCTAAGAATTATTTTCTTACTCAATTTATTTAAGATATTCTCTGTTATCGTCTACAAACTGTACAGTTTGAGGTTTCATATTTGACCTATCCAGCCATAAAAAGAAATGGAACTCAGATACATGATACAACATGGTAAAACTTGAAAATATCATGTTAAGTGAAATAAGAAACAGGTTAAATATTATGATTCCACTTATATGAAGCACTTAATCCATGAAATTCATAGATATAGAAAGTAGATCAGCAGCTTTCAAAGGCTGGGGAAAGGGTAAATGAAGAGTTACTGCTAATTACTATTGACTATCTCTTTAAAGTCACAAAAACTTGGAAATTGTTAGTGCTGATTTCACAATATTGTATGTAATATACCTTAATTGTTATCTAAGAAATGGTTAAAATGATAAATTTTATCAGACGTATTTTACCATAATTTCTAAAAATAATGGTTTAATATGTGAAAAGCCACTTAATCTTGTATTTCAAGTGAGCTTTTCAAAAATCCACACACTTAACGCCATGTATGGAAAATGTAGTTTCTGGGAAAGGTGTGGCACATAGTAGGTTTTCTTGTTCATCTCATAAGTAGCATTTACTGCTATAATAAAGAGCTAAAGACACAGAAATGTGTGTAGGAATCCCCTTGGCTGCCACCTATTCATAATATAATTACCAGCAAAGTAATTTAATCTGAATTAGCAGCCTAGGGACAATTTCAGTCCTTTCCACACCTGAATTGACAGGGAACAGTCGCCTTTCCTATGTTCTTCCCACCTTAATGGGCGCACAAACCCAGTTTATACAGGGTTGTGCTCCTCTGTTCATCGGGGCCAATCATCTGGTCCAGAGAGTCATGCTCATCTGCTGTAAGGGGTGATAGAGCCTCATCCAGAAAGAAGGAAACCAAATGGGTAAGAATGTAGTCAACTTGTGCATTGTAAGATCTGAAAGTTAAGTTGGGTTGCTGATTTGGGCAAAACCTAGACCTAGAATTGAAGATGCCAAGACACAGAATATAATTCATTTAACTCAGCATAATGTTTTCCAGATTCCTCCATCTTGTTGCAAATGACCAGGTTTCATTGTTTTTGACTTCTGTATAGTATTCTATAGAGAATATGTCCCATAATTTCTTTCTTTTTTTTTGACAGGCAGAGTGGATAGTGAGAGAAAGACAGAGAGAAAGGTCTTCCTTTTTGCCATTGGTTCACCCTCCAATGGCCGCTGCGGCTGGCGCATGTCGCTGATCTGAAGCCAGGAGCCAGGTGCTTCTCCTGGTCTCCCATGCGGGTGCAGGGCCCAAGCACTTGGGCCATCCTCCACTGCCTTCCTGGGCCATAGCAGAGAGCTGGCCTGGAAGAGGGGCAACCGGGATAGAATCCAGTGCCCCAACCGGGACTAGAACCCGGTGTGCCGGCACCGCAAGGCGGAGGATTAGCCTGTTAAGCCACAGCACTGGCCCCCATAATTTCTTTATCCAGTCTACTGTTGATGGGCATTTGGGTTGGTGCAGGTCTTAGCTATTGTGAATTGTGCTGCAATAAACATTAAGGTGCAGACAACTTTTTTGTTTGCCAATTTAATTTCCTTTGGGTAAATTCCAAGGAGTGGGATGGCTGGGATGAATGGTAGGGTTATATTCAGGTTTCTGAGGAATCTCCAGACTGACTTCCATAGTCCAGTTTGCATTCCCACCAACAGTGGGTTAGTGTCCCTTTTTCCCCACATCCTTGCCAGCATCTATTGTTGCTAGATTTCTGAATGTGAGCCATTTTAACCGGGTTGAGGTGAAACCTCATTGTGGTTTTGATTTGCATTTCCCTGATTGCTAGTGATCTTGAACATTTTTTAGGGACAAATATCATATGTTCTCCCTGATCGGCGACAACTAACTGAGCACCAAAGGGGAAACCTGATGAAGTGAATTGGACACTATGAGAAACAGTGACTTGATCAGCTCTTGTCCTGACTGTTGATGTACAATGCAATACTTTATCCATTATAGTATTTTTTTGTTCTAGTACTATTGTTTGAACTCTGTAATTAACACACAATTATTCTTAGGTGTTTAAATTTTAACTGAAAAGTGATCCCTGTTAAATATAAGAGTGGGAAAAAGAGAGGGAGGAGATGTACAATTGGGGACATGCTCAGTCGGACTTGCCCCAAATGGTGGAGTTAGAAATGTGCCAGGGGATTCCAATACAATCCCATCAAGCTGGCATGTACAAATGCCATCTCACTAGTTCAAGTGATCAATTTCAGTTCACAATTGATCACACTGATAGGTCTAAGAGTCAAAGGGATCACACAAACAAGACTAGTGTCTGCTAATACTAACTGATAGAATCAAAAAGGGGGAGAAAGATCCAACATGGGAAACAGGATACACAGCCGACTCATAGAATGTCAGATGTCCTAAATAGCACTCTGGCCTCAGAATCAGCCCTTAAGGCATTTGGATCTGGCTGAAGAGCCCATGAGAGTATTGTAGGCATGGAAAGCCAAGACACTATGGAAAAAAAAAAAAAAAAAGAAGACCTAAATGAAGGATCTCAGTGAGTGTGATCCCAGTGGAAAGAATGGGGCCATCAAAGTAGGAGGTACCATTCTCTGAAGGGAGGAGAGAACTTCCACTTTGACTATGACCCTGTCGGAATAAGATTGAAGTCGGCAAAACCTAAAGGCTCCCATAGCCTTGGCAACTCATGACTAGAGCCTAGGGAGATTACTGACGCCATAAACAAGAGTGTCAAATTGTTAAATCAACAACAGTATTCAGTGTGTACTTACTTCTCATGTGGGATCTGTCCTTTTTTTTTTTTTTTTTTTTGACAGGCAGAGTGGATAGTGAGAGAGAGACAGAGAGAAAGGTCTTCCTTTTTGCCATTGGTTCACCCTCCAATGGCCGCTGTGGCCAGTGCATTATGCTGATCCGAAGCCAGGAGCCAGGTGCTTCTCCTGGTCTCCCATGCGGGTGCAGGGCCCAAGCACTTGGGCTATCCTCCACTGCCTTCCGGGCCATAGCAGAGAGCTGGCCTGGAAGAGAGGCAACCAGGATAGAATCTGGCTCCCCAACCGGGACTAGAACCTGGTGTGCTGGTGCCACAAGGTGGAGGATTAGCCTGTTAAGCCACGGCGCTGGCCGGGATCTGTCCTTAATGTGTTGTCCAATGTGAAGTAATGCTAAAGGTAGTACTGAAACAATATTTTTACACTTTGTGTTTCTGTATGGGTGCAAACTGATGAAATCTTTACTTAGTATATACTGAATCGATCTTCCATATATAAAGATAATTGAAAATGAAAATAAAAAACTTGGTTTTAAATTGGAAATTGCATAGAAAATTAATCAATTTTTAAAAAATATCATGTAGGATCTCTGTCCTTAATGTGTTGTACATTGTGATTTAATGCTATAACTAGTACTCCAACAGTATTTTTCACTTTGTGTTGCTATGTGGGTGCAAATTGTTGATATCTTTACTTAACATATACTAAACTGATCTTCTGTATATAAAGAAAATTGAAAATGAATCTTGTTGTGAATAGAAAGGGAGAGGGAGCGGGAAAGGAGAGGGTTGTGGGTGGGAAGGAAGTTATGGGGGAGGGGGGGAAGCCATTGTAATCCATAAGCTGTACTTTGGAAATTTATATTCATTAAATAAAAGTTTAAAAAAAAGAATGTAATTCATAACATAGTAGATGTATACAATTCTTTTCAGTCCTAATACTGCATGATTCTGATGCAAACCATCAATCAGTCTTTTGCGATGTCACAATGGTGTTTTGAAAAAGAAACAAATGGCAAGCAAGTAAAATCAAATTAAGATTCAGTATATTGTCCTTGAAATATTGTTTGATTTTGAAGCTTCTCCTTGCACTCATTGTCCATTTAGGCCAATCTGGGTTCTAGGCTAAATCTTCTACACAGAAAAATGACAACTGATATTATTTTCAAAGTAAACATTTACTTAGAACCTTCTAGGTGTTAAAAACTTTGCTAAGGGTTAGGAAAATAAAGATATATAAGCTGAAATGCCTATTATTTTAGTAGAAAAGACAAATCTCTGAGGTTGCTGTCCTAGAAATATTAGGTGCTCAAGAGAGCAAGGGAAAACCTGGGGAAGGGACATGTTACAGCAACAGAGAATTCAGCAGCAAGGATTTTCAAGCAGTTTTATGGATTGACCATAGTTTCTTAGCATTAAAGGACCTTAGAAGTATTTAAAAAATGCATAGCATATGGGAAATAGTATCAAACTAGGGTTTTTATAATGCCTATTGGGAAAGGTCAGTGAAGAATTAGGTTTGATAACTGATCTTAAAATAGTACCAATACTAAAATAATCTGTAAAATATTTATGGGAAATGTTCATCTTGGAGAAGCAGTGTTTCTCTTGTATAGAAATGCTTTGCACATAATTTACCAAAATAGTGGATGATAAATTTATAGGGTTTAAGAATCATGCTAATGATAGTACTGAAAGTCATAAGAAAAGAGATATTCATTTTTCTTTCTTTCTTTCTCTCTTTTTTTTTTTTTTTGACAGGCAGAGTGGACAGTGAGGGAGAGAGAAACAGTGAGAAAAGTCTTCCTTTACCTCTTGTTCACCCTCCAGTGGCCGCTGCAGCCGGCACGCTGTGGCCAGCGCACTGCTGATCCGATGGCAGGAGCCAGGTGCTTCTCCTGGTGTCCCATGCGAGTGCAGAGCCCAAGCACTTGGGCCATCCTCCACTGCACTCCCGGGCCAAAGCAGAGAGCTGGCCTGGAAGAGGGGCAACCGGGACAGAATCTGGCACCCCAACCGGGACTAGAACCTGGTGTGCCGGCGCTGCAAGGCAGAGGATTAGCCTATTGAGCCGCGGTGCTGGCCAGGATATTCATTTTTCACCTCTCTCTCTCTCTCTCTCTCTCTCTCTCTCTCTCTCTATATATATATATATATATATATATATATATGTAGATATATAGGTTACATTTATGTAGAAATACTTAGGATGTATATTTGCCTATGAAAGACATATTGAAGAATGCACCTGTGCTAATAATACTTCAAAAAAGACAAACACTGTTTTACTACCATTCTGAAACTTCTTAGCTTTAAAGACTGCATTTTGACATCCAGATTTTATCACCATTTTTTTAATTTTTGATATATTTGCTTTTAATTTTTATTAATATAAAGAGAATGAATTTCATGTATTTCATATGTAAAATTCGAAGAAGAGAACCATACTTCCCTCCCACCTTCTCTTCGTTTTTCAATATCCCTCATTCTTTCCATTCTTTTATTTATTTAATTTTTTCAAAAATGTATTTTTAATCCAATTTATAATTCAGGTATAATTCACCACTAACCATATTATTGAGCTAGTAAAAAGTAAGAAGACCACAGTTCCACAGGAGTATAAATAAGGGATATAAACAGCAATCATATCACAAGATGTCTGTTTCATTGCTACATGTTGTTTTGTATCCTATAGAAACTGCCACAGATCAGAGTAAATGTAAATACCACGTTTTCTCTAACAAGTCTTCAAGTTGATTCCATATCTTAGCTATCGTGAATTGGGCTGTAATAAATACAGGGGTATAGATAACTCATATAGTGATTTCATTTATGTTCAGTAAATTTCCAGACATGAGGTGGGGAGTCATATGCTAGATCTATTTTCACGTTTCTGAGGAATCTTCATACTGTCTTCCATATGGCTCTACTAGTTTACATTCATACCAGCAGTGTATTAGTGTACCTTTTCTCCTACATCCTTGCCAGCATTTATTATTTTTTGATTTTTGAGGGAGATGAAACCTCATTGTAGTTTTTATTTGCATTTCCCTCATGCCTAATGGTCCAGAGCATTTTTTCTTAAGTCTATTGGCCACTTGTATTTCATCCTTTGAAAAATGTCTGTTTATGTCCTTTGCCCACTTTTTGAGTTTCTTGAGTTCTTAATAGATCTTGGATATTAATCCTTTATGAGTTGCATAGTTTGCAAATATTTTCTCACATTCTGTATTCTGCCTCTTAACTTTATTGAGTGTTTCCTTTGTAGTTTAGAAGCTTCTTACGTTGGTTTAATACCGTTTGTCTGTTTTTACCTCTAATGTCAGTGTTTCTGGGGTCTTTTCCAAGAAGTCTTTGCCTATGCCAATGTCTTGCAGAGTTTCACTGATGCTTTCTTCTAGTGATTTGATGCTATCAGGTCATAGATCTTTCACCCATTTTAAGTTGATTGTTGTATGAGATGTAAAGTAGGGATCTTTTTTGATACTTCTGCATTCATAGATCCAATTTGACCAACACCATTTGTTGAAAAAGCTGTTTCTCCAGGAGGAAAACATTTTTTAAATTTTTATTAATGTAAAGAGATCAGGTTTCATAGGTACAATTCTAAGAAGATCACGATACTTTTCTCTTTCCCTCCCTCAACCCACTACCCTACCTACCTTCCTTCCTTCCTTCCTTCTTTCCTTTAATTTTCATGAAACATAATTTCAGTCCACTGTATAATCACAGGCCTAATGTACCACTAACCATAATATTCAACATGTAAGAGTAGGAAGACTACAGTTCCACAAAAATACAAACAAGGGCTAAAAACAAATCACAAGATGTCCATGTTGTTCTGGCATTTTTACTTATGCTATAATCAAAGGCATTGTGTTCCACTAAATAAAGATTTAAATAAGTAAAAAATAAAAATGCTATAGTTCAGTCAGAATAAAAGGAAGGCAAGTGCTATAAACAATAAATAAAAATTGTCAATTTAATTCATACAGTGAATTTTAAAATCACAGATTATTGAAATTTTTATGATAGATTTATCAAAGTATAATCAATATGTAGTGAAATTCATCAGTTAGGTTTTAAGTAGAGTTTTGACACTTAGACTGTTGTGTAACCACTCTATAATTAAGTTACAAAATATTGTTTTACCTGAAATATGTCTATTCGTTCTGCTCTGCAGGGGGTTCCCTCAACCATCTTCATGTCTGACAGTCACTTATCTATTTTCCTTTACTCAGTTTTGTCTTTCCCTGAATTGCTTTCATGTCTGGGTGTTCATTAGCATAATGTTTTACTACATATTTATGTGTTACCATGTGATAATTAATACAAATATATAAAAATATAGACAATGATGAGATCGGATTCATTTGTTTTTCTATCTCCTTAAACAATTTTCAAAAAATAGCTTAGGTGAAAAATAATTGCATGTATTTATGGGGTACACATATACAGAGAGCCTATAATTTATCCATCCAAGTGCTCATGAGCATATGAGATTTTCAGCTTTTGACTCTATTGATAAAGCTACTAATGGACATTTACAGTAAGATTTGTGTTCTCATATCCTTGGTGCCAATATCTGTCAGTATGAGAAGTATATGTTTAACTTTATATGAGACTTCCAAATTAGGTTCCAAGGTATCTAAACCTTTGTTTTTTTTATTTCATTATTATTTTTAAATATTATTAAATTTGTAATTAGATTTAACAGATTCAATATAGTTTGTAGATATAGTTCTTAAAACATAATGGTATTTCCTCCCTTTTGGCCCTGCCTCCTCCCTCCCCCTTTTATCTCCTTTCCACCAACAACTTATGAGAATTCCAGATGTTTCAGATGTTTGTCCTCGATGTCGTTACTTGTCCATGTTGTTAATTTTTGTTACTTTATTGGCTGGTATAGTTTTAATTTGCTTTTCCCTAATGACTAGTGATGGTGAGCATTTTTATGTCCTTACATGAAATTCATACCTCTTCTTCAGTAAACTTCCACTTCAAATATCTTGCTCATCTTGTGTTGTTTATCTTAGTAATGAACTCTAAAATGGGTTTTAAATATATACTTTGATATCTATCATATGTACAATTTGCAAATGTTTTCTTCCAGTCAGGTTTATCTTTTCAAGTTCTTAAATTGTTTTTCCAAGAATCCAGTTAATCAATTCATTTTCCTTTATGGTTCATGACTTTGTATCTAATAAATTGTTGACTGATTCTTGTCACAAAAATGCTGTCCTATTTTTCATTCTAGAAGCTTTATAAGCTTTAGAGTTAGGTCTATGATTTTTGAGTTAATATGTTGCTGTATAAGATAAAGATCCAAATTCTTCTTTTTGTTTTTATTATTTTTTTTAAAGATTTATTTTTTTGGAAGGCGGTGTTACAGAGATAGAGAGAGAGAGAGGGAGCAGAGAGAGAAATCTTCCATTCACTGGCTCATTCCCCAAACGGTCACAATGGCTGAGGCTGGGCCAAATGAAAGCCTGGAGCCAGGAGCTGCTCCCAGTTGTCCCAGGTGGGTGCAGGGGCCAGAGCATGTGGCCCATATTCAGCTTATTTTCCTAGTCTATTAACAGGTAGCTGGATCAGGAGTGGAGCATCCAGTACCCGAATCAGCACCCAAATGATATGGTAGCGTTGCAGGTAGCAGCTTTACCTGCTATGCCACAAAACTAGTCTTTGAATTTATATTTTGATTATTGCATGTGAATGCTCTATTGTTCTAGCACCATTTATTGTGAAAAAGACATTTTTTACATGATTATTTTGACATCTGTCTTGAAAATCAACTGACTATGTATGGGTCAATTTCTGAAGGCTCTATTGTGTTCTGTGGGCCTAAATGGCTATCCTTATGATGTTATCAAGCTATGATTACTACACTCTTATTATAAGCCTTGAAATCAGGTGCTGTATTGTGAAACTTCCATTTTTTTCTTTTCCAAGATGTCTTTTAGGCTCTTTGTTTTATATATAAATTAAAGAATCAGATTGTTAATTTTTACCAAAACAAAATTCCTGTTGGGTTTTCATTGGGATTAGTTTGATTTTATATATATACAGCTCTCTGCTTGTGAATCTTGCATATATTTTGTTCTTAAAGACTGAGTTGAGGATCTCTTTCTGATTTTTTTAGGCATTTTAATTTAAAGGGAAAAAGTTCTCTGTGTGTATATGCATGTATTGTCCTATAAAGGAAGCACATCCAAAGAGAATGAGCAGAATGGCAAAATGCCATTTCTATGGCAACGGTTCCATTATACTCTTGTTTCCGTAGTAATTTCTGTAGCTCATTGGATCACAGTTGTTTGCACATCCAAAGAACTCATACTGAGCAAATATCACATCAATTTCTATTATGTCAGTTTAGCACAAATTCTACAAAGGTTTCTCCAAGTAAAAAATATTTTAAACTGATAATCTTAAAAGTGTGTTTCAGATTTTAAGAATAATGAAGGTATGATTTATTTAATTTCTCTCTTAAATCTTTCATCTCTTCTTACGATGCCTGCACATTACTTATACTTGAGAGTGATGTTTACTACATAGATCCAACTAAGTACCAGGTACTGTATTACTGTTTCAGTATATTTGTTCTAGTCCTTGCAATGTAGCTGAGTTAGAGTTATTGTCTTATTTATAAATAAGAGACCTCAAGAAGTTAAGAAAAATTTAATCATTCACTGATTGTTTATTAAACTGGGCATTGCTCTAAGCATCCAACATATCATTAGGACAGAGGAAAACACTGACAGGGCAGAACTTGAACACATACCTCTGTGACTCTGAACACTGTTTTTCACTCCAGTACTACCTTCTGTTGAATCTGACTCTGCCAGACTGTCAATTCCTTATACATGAATTACTGGAAATGAAATGGTGTTTTTGGTGCAGTGTAGTAGCGCATTCTATTTCTTGCCGGAAAATTTGCTTTTGTATATATATGGCATTTGTGGAAAAGCTGCTGGTAGGAACAATTATTTTTATATTGAAAAGTTAAAATTCTATTTTAATGCCATGTTCTATTTGCATAATATTTTCAAAGTGACTATTATCATTGACACTTAGTTTCAAGGTAACAAATTTGACTTAGAAATATTGATCCTTGTTCCACCTGTGGCTGGTCCCTCCTCCTGCCCAAACCATATCCTCTGCCTCTGCTTTTAGGCAGCAACTCCTCTCCCAGGATCCCTACTCTGACACCGCCTCTGTCTCCTGTTTCTCTAGCCTCTTGTCTTATTTGTGTGTGGCTTCTTTTTGGCACTCCAAGTTGCTCAAGTATCTATCATCTAAAAGCAAATAAGCACTTCTCTTGATCCTCTTTTTCTCTCATGCTACTTCCCTAGCTTTCTTCCTCTAAAACACAGTAGTTGGAAAGTGTTCTCTTCATGGACTGTCATTACTGCCTCTACTGTCCATCTCCCAATATCTTCATCTTGTTTTCTGTCTACTCTTATTGCCTTTTCCAAAGGCATTGCCAATCCAATGCTAAAAATACCTCATGGACCACATTTCTAAAATTATTGAACATATTTTTGCATTTCTTACCCATTTTTTTCATGTACTTGGCCTATTCTCTTGCTGTAGTTCTGTTAATTCTTTTAAATTACCCCATACTTACTGGGAAAAACAGAATATTTCATCACTCTTTGGCCATCTTTGGGCAGAATTAGGGAGTTAATACAGGACCACTGCGTAAGGGCAACAGGGTATGGGCCGAAGAGAACATTGAGCACACAAACTGTGAAGGACATTGTGTAAATTACACAACTGTCATTTCACCACAGCTTTATTTCCCAGCAACATGAAGCTTTCCTCTTTGCAGGAATCATTTCCCAATCATCAAAATCCATTTAGGAAGTAAGCAAGCAATCTGCTTTTGCCAGTGTTTGCTGCTGCAGTGTTTTGTACAGCACTCTCTGGAGGCTGATCCCTTGTCTGTTGGTGCTGCATTGGGACGGAGGATGCTGTGAGCTTCCAACAAGTTTATCTTGTGAAAAACATTATGTCTGCTCTTCCACAGGCCTCTGTTCCTTTCTCTGTAATTGATGAATCTCTCACCTTCATAAATGTCTCTGTTCTTCCTCTCGCTGGACTATAAATCTTTTTTATCTCTGCTCTGTGGCAAAATAGCATCATCACCAAGACTGTCCTGAAATTTGGAAGCCTCATAAGTTTGGGGCATTGTCCCATCCGATTTTATAGACAGTGAACATGTGTTGTTTTGTATCTCAGCTTTTAGTAACCTTTGATTTCTCTGGTTATGCAAATATATAAGAATTCTCTGCTGTTGGATATGCATACTGCTTGCACTGTACCTTCTGGCCACCCAATTCATTTTTATTTGAATGCCACTTGTTTTTATAGATGATTTCAATTATACTAGAAGTTATAAATAATTTATTTTTAACTTATTACTATTATAGCTATTTAATACATTTTCATAGCAACAATATACCAATCTGAAGCATTTTAGTAATAAGATGATTACACTATAGAAGCTCAGTGGGAGAGTACTAATTTCTGCAGGAATTAATTGCCATCCCAATTAAATTAAATAAGCAATATGATGAAGGTTGTTAAAATACATGTTTACAAAAAGAAAGACACAATAAAGAGTGAAATGTCCATCAGTTTTTGCATACTACTTTTGCCCAGCTATCTAAAATACCAGAGAGAATATAATAATATCTCCCTGGAGGAAAACTTACATATTGTAAATGGGCTATCAGCTTCTTAGTATCTTTAGAGAAAACTCTTGCAATACATAAAAAGCTTACTTGTTTCCCTCAAAGGTGTACTTAGGAAATCAAGGTAGGTTGCTGTCCCACTTAAGTTTAATGGACTGAAGTTCCTCAGAGGGGTACAGCATACCATGTTTCATACTAAGAAAATATTTATTCCATTAATTCATAAACATATAAACCAAATAATAGGAAAAATATGACTTGAAATTATGGGATGGGAAATCATAGTTAAGCCCAATATTCTACTGTGTCTCTGACAGTGAATTAAAAATACAGAAATTCTTAGACAATGAATAATGAACCCACGGGGTCTTTCTGATAATGAGCTCCAAGAATATTGCATCAGCCACAATTGGGCAGAAATACACACACAACAAAAAGCCCACAGTACCTCTTACTCCTACTCCGGTTTATTCAACAGATGCTTACTGAGCAGCTTCTGCATCCTAGATAGCAAGCGAAGAAACTGCAAACCTCCCAGCTTATCAGTGTTTAATAAATAGTTATTGGGTCTCTGTCTCTTAAGTGAAACTCTAAATGTCACTTAAAATGCAAAGAAGTGTTTTTTAACAGTAACATCTTCAGTCTAATGAAGGATTCTTGGTAGAAAGTTAATAAAAATAAGGGTTTTTTGTTTTGTTTTGTTTTGTTTTTAGCTCTTTTTTCCTAAAGAGTTATGATAATCAGGACAGCTTAGGTTTGCCTGGACTTCTGCTGAAATTTGATTGTTGTTGTCTCTCACAGCAATCAGTGGGTGTCATTCCATGTAATATTTTGAAATTAATATTATAATCCAAATATACTGAGTTCTTTCATGAAAGAAAGAACTGATCCAGGCTACAACATACATGAGTCTTGAAAATATTATGTTTAAGTGAAAGAAGCTAAACATAAAAGATCACAGACTGTATGATTCTATTGAAATAAAATTTTCAGAATACAAAAATCTGCAGAGACTTGCCAGAACAGGGGAGAAGGGGAAAAAGAGCATATGCTTATTGTGTACAGGGTTTCTATCCATAATGATGAAGGTATTCTCAGACTAGGTAGAGGCAGTGGATGCAAAATATTGTGACTGCATTGACTGTTACAGAATTGTTCACATTTAAAAAGTTTTTATTATGTAAATATAACTTCAATTTTTAAAAATACCAAAAATTTTAAATATTTTTGCTTGCTATGGATCTATCTTTATTTTGTTCTGCTGACAGGTTCTTTTTTATGCTTTTAAGATTTTAAAAAATAAAATTATGCATATTTATGGGCATATGGTGATGTGGTGATGTTTCATTATATTCAGGGTAAATATATTTACCTTTACAGCATTTAACATCTCTTTGCTACATTAAAAAAATTGGCTGTTTGCATATTTTACTACTATATTTGTTTACTTTCCATAAATGTAACAGTAGTGTTTATAATATCTGGCAGGCATTTTTATCTAACAAATGTCAGTTAAAAAAAAACAAACTAGGAACTGTATAATCATTTCATTGTTTGTTTTCTTTCTGGAATCATCATACTACTATTTTGGATTTCCACCTGAAATTTTTCCTGTCTGCCTCCCTATAGTGTTATCTCACCATATAATTGTCATATAATTGTCTGCCTCAAATTTTACATCTTCCAAGGAACCTCTGTATTCATTTCGCCTTAAGTTATTACTATGATATTAGAAGCTTGAACTTAGAATAACTCCCACCATAAAATTTGAAAATCAGTTTGCATACTGGCCTTGCTCTTACACATCATTAGCGAAGGAATCATCTAGAAAGGTCATTAACAACCATGTCTCAGCATCCTGCTGATCACTTAAGTAAAATTTTATGTATTATCTTTAATAATTACCCTTTTTCAGCTAATTCTCAGTTCATGTTGGGGTGTCTAATAGTCAATGCAATTACAATTATCTTTTCTTCCATTATGGTAGTGAGAGGTTACCTAATACCCTACTGGTGAAACCAGAGTACCAAACTTTGTTTCTATGGGATATTATTGCTGACACCACCCTCGCATAATTATTACAATAGTTACTTGCAATCGTTTCCAGAATAAGAGTGCCATTATTTTTTACATTTCTGGACCACCCTGTGCTTTTTCCTAGATTGTTTCACTGAATTAGTATGTCTAAAGCCTTAGGAAATAACAAGGGCAAATTCATCTTCTGTTCATTTTACTGGACAAGCATCCTAAAATATACTTTAGGAGAGGATACCTAACGGTGAATTCAATGAGTGTATGGCATATCTATCACTGTAAGCTAGCTTCCCCAGTATAGGCAGCCAAAGTCACAATCCCACTCTTAAGAGCTGGAAGGACCTTGGTGTGAACCTCTGCCCTGTGTTTCTTGTCAGGGGTAGGCAGTGCAGAGCTGGAAGGGATACTTATTTGTCTCTAGGACTCTTCTGTATACCATAGGGCACTGAGCTCCCCTGGACATGGGGTGCTAATTGCTGCTAGGTGTCAGACAATGCAAAGTGCCCCACACATCTTTGGGTGCCTCAGAATGGACATATTCGTGATCTCCTTGATTGAACTGATGAGCAAACTGAGGCCCAGACTGATCGGATGCCTTGCCTGACCATTCAACTATCTTCATCGTTAAAAAATTGCTTTCCTGTACCTTCCTCTGTGTAAGTACTTTAAAATGCTCAAGGAAAAATGGAGTTCAAAGGTAAGTCTGTTTGGGTGTGTAAAACATTCCAATTTACGTAGAGATTTTTCATGATATGAATTTTCATGAACTTTTTGGAGACCCTTCATATGTATGAATTTCAACTTTTTGCACCAAAATAAACTGCCTGGCAGTTAAGAGACCCCGTGGGACACCATCAACATCAGAGTTGCTGAGTTCAAGTTCTGGCTCCATTCCTACTGCCAGTTTTCTGCTGATGTAAACATTGGGAGGCAGCAGGGAGTGGCTTAAATTCTTGGATCTTTGTCACCCATGTAAGAGACCCAGATTGAGTTCCAGTCTCCCAGCTTCCACCTGAACTAGCCCTAGTTATTGTAACCACTTGAGGAGTGAACAAGTAGATGGGAGCTTTCTCTCTCTCTTCCAATCTCTCACCTACTCCTCCCCAACTTCTCAAATTAAGTGATCTTTTAGATCCATTTTCCATGAACTGTTTAAATTACCTCTTTTTATCTCTGCTTCCACGAAAGAACATTTCCCAGAGAGAATTATTGGTACTTGCTTTTCTCACTTCCTCCAGTATTGCTGACTCCTGAAACTTCTTCCCACCAAGTTTTCTTTTCCCACCATCCTCACAAAGGCACTCTTGTCAAAGCAGCAACCTCTGTCTTGCCAATTTCAGCCACCCTTTCTCAACCTCTATCCTAACTTCCTAGACCTATTTTAGAGAAAGAAGCATTCTTCATGAAGCGTATTGTTCATTTGGCCTTTAACCATGAATTGTTTCCCTGCTACCACGTTGGTTACTGTTTCTTAGGTTAATGTGCTGATTTTTTTTCTTCTTCCTTAATCTGTAGATATCTGGAATTCTCAAGGACCCAGTTCCCAAGCCCTTCTGTGTTTAACAAAGTAACCAGAGAAAACTTTAAAAAGTAAATCACTAGGCTCAATAGGCTAATCCTCCGCCTTGCGGCGCCAGCACACCAGGTTCTAGTCCCGGTCAGGGCACCAGATTCTGTCCCAGTTGCCCCTCTTCCAGGCCAGCTCTCTGCTGTGGCCAGGGAGTGCAGTGGAGGATGGCCCAAGTGCTTGGGCCCTGCACCCCATGGGAGACCAGGAGAAGCACCTGGCTCCTGCCATCGGAACAGCGCGGTGCACTGTCCGCAGCGTGCTGGCCGCGGCTGCCATTGGAGGGTGAACCAACGGCAAAGGAAGACCTTTCTCTCTGTCTCTCTCTCTCTCATTGTCCACTCTGCCTGTCAAAAAAAAGAATTCTAGGAAGCTCTCGAAAGGGCTTTAGGCAAGGGAAAGACAGGTGATTTACCTTTTTTTTTTTTTTTTTGACAGGCAGAGTGGATAGTGAGAGAGAGAGACAGAGAGAAAGGTCTTCCTTTTTGCCATTGGTTCACCCTCCAATGGCTTCTGCGGTCAGTGCACCGCACTGATCCAATGGCAGGAGCCAGGTGCTTCTCCTGGTCTCCCATGGGGTGCAGGGCCCAAGCACTTGGGCCATCCTCCACTGCACTCCCTGGCCACAGCAGAGAGCTGGCCTGGAAGAGGGGCAACCGGGACAGGATCGGTGTCCCGACCGGGACTAGAACCCGTTGTGCCGGCGCCGCAAGGCGGAGGATTAGCCTAGTGAGCTGTGGCGCTGGTGAGCTTCCTAGAATTCTTGCAAAAAGATGCAAACCTTTGATTTGTAACCAGGAGACCTTACATAATCTTTTGCCTTTTAGAATATTCTTCACTCTGCCCTAACCACTTGCCTTCTTTTACTTCCTTAAACATTGCTAGTTTGGTTAAAGTTATTCTAAAGTATTTAATTTTTTTGTAGTATTGTGAATGGGAATGATCTTACAAGTTTTTTCTCAGCCATGACATTGTCTGTATATATAAAGGCTATTGATTATTGTGTGTAAGTTTTGTATCCTGCAACTTTACCAAACTATCATAAATAGTCTCTTCCTGCAGTCTTTTGGTTAGCCTATATATAGAATAAAGGCATCTGCAAACAGAGATAATTTGACTTCCTCCTTTCCAATTTGTATTTCTTTGATTCCTTTTTCCTGCCTAATGACTCTGGCTAAAACTTCCAGGACAATATTGAATAGCAATGGTGAAATTAAGCATTCTTGTCTTGTTCTGGATCTTAGTAGAAATACTTTGAACTTTTTCGCATTCAATATCATGCTGGCTGTGGATTTGTCTATATTGCCTTGATGGAGTTGAGGAATGTACCTTTAGTACCCAATTTGCTTAAGGATTTTATCATGAAAGGATGTTGTATTTTTTAAAATATTTATTTACTCTGAAAGAGTTACTCAGAGAGAGAAGGAGAGGCAGAAAGAGAGAGAGAGAGAGAAAGGTCTTCCATTGACTGGTTCACTCCCCGGATGGCCCTTCTAGTCCCGGTTGTTCCTCTTCCAGGCCAGCTCTCTGCTGTGGCCCGGGAGTGCAGTGGAGGATTGTCCAAGTGCTTGGGCCCCTGCACCTTCATGGGAGACCACGAGGAAGCACCTGGCTCCTGGCTTCGGATAAGCGTAGCTCTGGCCATAGCGGCAATTTGGGGGGGTGAATCAACAGAAGGAAGACCTTTCTTTCTGTCTCTCTCACTGTCTAACTTTATCTGTCAAATAATTTAAAAAAAAAAAAAGGGAGAGAGAATTACTAATTCAATCAATATTATGCACCAACTTTTTTGTAAACCTGAAGTGCCTGGTTCATTTTGTATCTCCCCATATCTGGTTAGCAATTAAGCAAATAAGTGACTTGCCAGTATTTGAACTAACATTTCAATTGCAGTTCAATTCACAATAGCTAAGATTTGAATCAATCAAATGCCTATTAATTGATCAGTGGGGTATCAGTTAGTTTGGTTTGTGTTAAGTTAGTTTGGTTTATGTTAAGATGTGTTTACTTAAATGAGTACCTTTGGGAGAACAAGAAAGTTTAGAATGTTTGAGGTGAAGTTGGAGACAGAACAGTGATGAATTAAAATAACTAGCTGTGTTTGTGGAATACATTGCAGAAAAGTGAATAAATAAATGACAAAATTAGAGTTGTGATTCTAATACTTAGCTTTATGTACTTGTTTCTATAGTCATAGATTTGGAGTAGGTTTCCCTTATTTTCTACTTGGAATTGAATTTTCATTTCTAACCAGCTGGTGGGATTTATCTGGATCTATAAGTTATCTTCAATATCAAAGCAAAATATCCTTAGAATAGAACTTTTCAATTCCTGTGCCTTTTAGAGTATCAGGGAAAGTTACTAAAATGCAAGCACAAATAAAACAGGAAATGTTCCTACAAGAGTAATCTTTCCAGGTATTCATTGATGAGATGCACATATGGAGTCCAGGAACCTCTGGAGTCCTCACAAGAAGGTGCACAGGATGGTTTGTTTGTAGTTTGATGGGCTGAACTAAGTCAGTGTCTTCCTCATCACTATCAAAGATATAGCAGATTCCTCTTAGATCTATATCATCATTTGACAGACTATGAATTTAGTGCATTTAGTCTGACAAATCATTTTCATTCATTCATCATGGCATCATAATAGAAGGATGCTGAGTCACTAACATACTCTCAGAATGTTAATTATTTATTTGAAAGGCAGAGTTACAAAGATAGAGAAGAGACAGAGAGAGAGAGATCTTCTGTTCTCTTGTTTGCCCCAAAATGGCTGTAAAAATGGGGGCTGGGCCAGGCAGAAGCCAGGAGCCAGGAGTTTCTTCCAGGTCTCCCATAAGGGTGCAGGGGCCAAGGACTTGGGCCATCTTTCCCAGGCACCTTGTAAGGGAGCTGGATTGGACGTAGAATAGCTGGAACTCGAGCTAGCCCCCATATGGGATGCTGACACTGCAGGCTGTAGCTTAAGCCTCCACAGCACAGTGCCCGCCCCCTGTATAATGTTAATGCATCCATTTTGTTGGCTGAAAAATTTTTTAGACTCTCACACATTACAAAAAGTTAAGTTTTAAGTGCAATGGAAACTTGAAACTTTTACAATTGTTTTTTTAGCACTTCATCACAACTTAAAATATGTTTAGAATTTTTCAAAAAGAGAACAAATTTTAAAATATATTATCCTCAATTTTACTTTGGAATTTTCGGTTATGTTTTCTAAATTAATTTATCTTGGACTACTGAGCATTCTTAGATAACATGAATATGTTTTTGTATTTTTTAATAAAATCTAAATTGGTTGATTTGATCTTAATGGTTGCTGGAAAAGTATAAGAACTGTTTTGGTTTATTGTATAATGAAGACATTTTCAGACTGAACACTTAGGAGTCACTATAGAGTGAGTGTTTGACAGGGGAGATTTTGCCATGAAGACATAAACTCCTGCAGTGTTGGAGTAGAAATGAGATTGTCTTCTGTCAATTTTTCTTCTGGAGTCCAAGTGATGGCAGTTGGCAGTGTTTTAGCTGAAACTATCTTTGTTTCTGTTTGACTATAACTGCCCATCTGTTTAACTTTATGCATTTATATCTGATAGAATGAAGCCTACAGCACTGGCACCAACTTTTTAATATAAAATTTTTCATACTATCTTTAAAGCCTTAATGAGGTAAACTAAGAATGCAGTTATTCAACAGTGAATTGAGGGGCCAACGGTATGTCATGGTGGGTTAAGCTGCCACCTGTGGTGCCAGTATCCCACATGGGCACCAGTTCAGGTCCCAGCTGCTCCATTTCCAACCGAGTTCCTTGCTTATGCACTGGCTCACTTCCCAGATGACCACAATAGCTGGAGCTGCACCAATCCAAAGGCAGGAGTCAGGGGCATCTTCCAGGTCCCCACACGAGTGCAGAGGCCCAAGGACTTGGGCCACCTTCCACTGCTTTCCCACACCATAGCAGGGAGCTGGATCTGAAGTGGAGCAGCTGGGACTCGAACCAGCACCCATAGGGGGTGCCAGCACTGCAGACAGAGGGTTTACCTGCTATGTCATAGCACTGGCCCCTAAATTAAGTATATTTTTAGAACAATTTCAAGGTCAAAGAAACTCACAGTTTCTATCATTAATAATTGGAGGGCTTTTTTCCATTTATTCATTTATGTAGTCTATGTTTATTAATATAGAAAATTCTGCTTGCCTCACAGAAAATACTAATGACTGAAGTTATAATTACGAAGTACATTTTTCTCTCTCAAGATAATCCCAGAAGTTTTAAATTTTATTAATAATTTGGGGCCCCATCCTAGATTTTCCAAATACCCAAACATTTGTGTGATTGCACTTTGGATGATATTCCATTGTCCTTAAAATACCCAATTCTTTTATCCCCTGGAACTAAAGAATGTGACAAATGTTTCATCAGATTGACTCATCTACAATAATCAATTTCTTGTGTTTGTATTGCTGGTTGTTTACCCATTGTATTAGACCATAATGATTTCCATTAGCTTTGTGAGGGAAGTATTTGTTTATAATTCCTGAATTATATTCTGACAGTGGACCAAGATGGTAAGTGGAATTTGAGCACAGTGTCACTAGGTCAAGGCAGAAGCAGGCCACAAGCATCACATTGGTGCTTATCCTGAGATCAGCCATATGTTAACTCTAGATTCACTAGATGAGTCTTCACTGGGAATGCTAGATGACTCGTTGTAAGGTGGTGACAAATTCTCCTATCTACACAGCTATAGCTCACAGCACCAGTACAGCAGCAGAGATCAGTTGTTACTGAGGGAATGCAACACTGAAGATACAGTCTGACACACAGCAAATGAACAGGAAGGGTTTTTGAATAGATCCTGCCATAGTGTAGTTTGCATCTCAGATGAGGAGCCAGAAATTGTTTCTCTCATCTCCTTATTCTGTTCCATAATTCAACACTGAATTAATATCATTTTAAATATTTTATCTTGCATTTTTCTAGTTCCTCTAACTGGACTTGTAAGGATTTTCAAGGTTAAGACTATGCACAATATTTCATTGTCTTTGAGCATGGCATAGTACAATGACAAAACTCTTTGAACATTATTTTTAATGACATAAATGAATGAAATACACTAATTTTTTGGCTGATAGACTCGAATCTGCAGACCTAGCATGAATTTGAAAGGGAGAATATGTAAATTAATGTAATTTTAAATTACTTTTCCCTTGCATTTCAAGGGATCTTCATGATGAAGCCCTGGTATAGAGTAAGTTTTCAGAATGGTGGTTAATGTTGTAGGGTAAGACTTTGATGTATTCATAATTATTTACCTTGAATATACTCATGTTGGTAATCATTTATTTGTATACATTATTGACATATCAGTGAATGTTGAATAAAAACCTCACCCTCTTCTGAAGTATACATGGACTTAACATTGAAGGGAATTAAGTTGTGATTTTTATCATGAAATTCTAAAAATAAGCCTTGCTGATTATAAGTTGATAAAAACTGTATTATTTAAAGTATTTCCTAAAAATGGCACAGGGGGGAAAAAACAGACAGCCATTATCAGAACACATTTACTGAGGCTGGCGCTGTGGTGCAGCGGGTTAATGCCCTGGTCTGAAGTGCCTGCATCCCATATGGGCTCCAGTTCAAGACCCAGCTGCTTCACTTCCAACTTAGCTTTCTGCTATGGCCTGGGATAGCAGTAGAAGAGCGCCCAAGTCCTTGGGCCCTTGCACCCACGTGGAAGACCTGGAAGGAGCTCCTGGCTCCTGGCTTCAGATCAGCACAGCTCTGGCCATTGCGGCCAATTGGGGAATGAACCATCAGATGGGAGACTTCTCTCTCTCTCTGCCTCTCCTCTCCCTGTGTAACTCTGACTTTCAAATAAATAAATACATCTTAAAAAAAAAATTTACTGCATTGACATGAGCAGGGCCCAATCTCAACAGCCTATTAAATTGGAAAAAGGGCTCAGAAGTCAAGACCCTTGGGAATTCTGTGCTTCAAACAAGTGAATCCAGCAATGGAAACAAGATGTCTTCAAAGCAAGTATGACTCAGGCTGTCATGTGAAAATTGTGAAAGTGTTTTCATTTATAGGTAACTTTCCAGTGATTAGTAAGGTATTGTGGCCAGGGCCACGGCTTAATAGGCTAATCCTCTGCCTGCAGTGCTGGCACACCAGATTCTAGTCCCGGTTGGGGCGCCGAATTCTGTCCCAGTTGCTCCTCTTCCTGTCCAGCTCTCTGCTGTGGCCCGGGAGTGCAGTGGAGGATGGCCCAAGTCCCTGGGCCCTGCACCTGCATGGGAGACCAGGAGAAGCACCTGGCTCCTGGCTTCAGATCAGTGTGGTGCGCCAGCCGTAGCACGCTGGCCGCAGCAGCCATTGGAGGGTGAACCAACGGCAAAGGAAGACCTTTCTCTCTGTCTCGCTCTCTCTCACTGTCCACTCCGCCTGTAAAATAAATAAATAAATAAATAAGGTATTGTTGGATGGTAGTTAATCTGTAATCGCTGCCCAGTCCTTACCATCACATAATATGTAAGCTCAGAGGGATCAAGTTAAGTTGATCCAGACATCTCTGTTTTCTCTTTCCTCTACCCATCTTAATTTTGTGATTCCTCTTTGGTTTTCCATGCTCTTGTTAACTACAGAGAATAGCTAGGGATGTTAGCTTAATAAATATCTTCACCACCAGTTTCCTGCTGTGAACCTTAAGTCACTCTAACATTTTTCAAATGTTTGTAGAATAAGAAATAAGCAAAGGACTTGAACAGGCATTTTTCAAAAGAGGAAATTCAAATGGCCAACAGACACATGAAAAAATGCTCAGGATCACTAGCCATCAGGGAAATGCAAATCCAAACCACAATGAAGTGTTACCTCATCCCATTTAGAATGGCTAAGATCCAAAAAAAAAAAAAAAAAAAAAAAAAAAGACAATAAATGCTGGTAATGATGTTGGGGCAAAGGTTCCCTAATCCACTGTTGGTGTGAATGTAAACTAGTACAGCCATAGTATGGAAGATAGTATGGAGATTCCTCAGAAAGCTGAAAATATGACCCACTAATCCCTTTCCTGGGAATTTACCCAAAGGAAATGAAATCAGCATATTAAATAGTTATCTGTAACCCCATGTTTATTTCAGTTCACAATAACTAAGATATTGAATCAACCCAGATGTCCATCAGTTGATGACTAAATATATTGTGGTATTTATATAAAATATGGAATACTACTCAGCTGTAAAAGAGAATTAAATCCTATCTTTTACAACAAAATGGATGCAGCTGGAGACCATTATACTTGGTGAAATAAGCCAGTCCCCAAAAGACAAATACTATATGTTTTCCCTGATCTGTGGAACTAATATAGTATCAAAAATGTAATGTCTAGGAGTGAAATTGACATTTGAGATTCAATGATTATTTACAGCCATTGTCTATACTGTTGTGCAAAAGTGTTTTTTTCCTTCTATTTGTTGAACTCTTTACCTAGTGTAGGGTTAATCTTACGAGTAAAAAGTAAACAAAATAAATCATTGTAGAAATTAAAAGGGAATAAGAGGGGAAGGAGGAGGAAGGATAGGATCATGAACAGGAGAGATATATGAAATACGTGAAATTTGTATACCTTAAATTAAAAACATAAAAAATAAGTATATCTAGAAGCTTTAGGCTCAATGAGGGGACAGAGGACAGGGCTTGTCAGCTAGAAGAAACTGCAGAGGTCTGGGCATTAGAAGTCATAGCAGTGGTTACACCTCTGGAACAGTCTGGATGCCACAACATTGTATGACTGCTGCTGGCATGAATGTGACATCCTGTTTTCCTGACACCATTGCATGAATTGCTTAGGATTGAGACATGAGTGTTTGATTCACTGAGCCTCTATCAGATGTTTGCTCACTCTGTGGCTGAGTAAGGGAAGAACAAATCTGCTTGGCTTCTGTGATGGTTAATTTTATGTGCCAGCTTGGCTGGGCCATAGTGCCTAGGTACTTGATTAAGTACTGTTCTGAGTATTTCTGTGAAAGTGTGTTTTGAATAAGAGGAACATTGCATTCAGTGGACTTTTGGTAAAGGAGGTTATTCTTTATTGTGGGTAGATTTTATCCCATCAATGTAAGGTCTGAATAGCACAAAGGCTGAGCTCCACTGAGCTAAAGGGATGTCTCCCAAAAGGCTGCCTTTGTAGTTGAACTGTTACTCTTTCATGAGTCTCCAACCTATAGACCTATTATTACAGATTTTGGAAGTGCCAAACCTCTACAATTGTGTGGGCCTATTCCTTAAAATAAGCTTTTCTTTGTACATTGAAAAAAAGGAATGTTGAATGTTGGCAAATGACCTCATTATAATTAGAATTCTGAAAGAAGCTCAATGTTTTCTTGGCTAAAAATGCAATATGTAGTACCTGCAGTGAAAATGAATAAATACATGAAGACATCAAAAATATTTTTTCCTCTTTGGGAAGTACATTTTCCCATAGAAGCAAGAGAAACCTTATGACCCAATATTTCAAAATGAGGTTAAGATCACATAGCCATGTTTATCTCAAAGAACATTAGTCTTTTGGCTTAACTGTATAGAATGTCTCATGGTAGCCTTGAAATATATGCTTACCACAAAACTGGATTTTCCTTTTAGATAAGATGAGTATTTAAATGAGAATTAGGGAGTCCCAAAGCTATATCTTAAATGCCTTATTATTTTAAATCAGTAAAATCTATTTCTTCATGTTGTCTACTTTATCATAATTTCTAATTGGAAGGATAAAAAAAAAAAAACAAGACTTGCTAATTTTTTTTCCAGATAGTAAATCCTTAATGGTACCTGAGTTGTGTATTAGCAACCTGATCTTTAAAAGGAGGAAAGGTTTGTTCTCGGCATAAGTGATAAGCATTTTAGAAATGATTTAAGTGTATCTACTGGCTTGCTTCTTGCTTTTAAAAGTAAATCCCAGGGGCTGGCATGCTGGCATAGCAGATAAATCCACTGCCTGAATGCCAGCATCCCATATAGACACTGGTTTGAGTCCTGGCTGCTCCACTTCCAATCCAGATCCCTGCTAATGGCTTGGGAAAGTGGCAGAAGATGGCTCAAGTGCTTGGTCCCTTGCACACATGGAAGACCCAGTGGAAGCACCTGACTCTGTACCATTGTGGTGTGAACCAGAAGATGGCAGATCATTCTCTCTCTCTCTCTCTGAATGTGTGTGTGTGTGTGTGTCTCCTTTTATCTGTAAACTCTGCCTTTCAAATGAATAAATAAGTCTTATAAAATTAAAATGCCCCAAAATAAAATTCACTTTCTTTTGTACCGATATATTTCTAATTTCAAATCTACATTTTTTGTTCTTAATTTGTTACAAGTATGTCTCCTAACCCTGCTACATTATCATTGTCTTGAGATCTGTAACTGGAACTTACTTATTACCATATTTATAAAAACTTGGACTGGTTTTTATTTCATGAACACTCAATAAATAATTGTATTCTGACTATTGTTATTCTGTTGTCATTTTTATTGGTAATGTTTATAAAATGAAGTTTTGTAATCATTGTGCTCCTTTTGTACCATTTTCTAGAATTAAAATGTGTAGGTAAAGGTTACATAGGGGCCAGCATTGTGGCCCAGTGGGATGGATTAGCTGCTGCCTGTGGCACTGGCATCCCATATGGGTTCAGTTCCCTGCTGCTCCCTGCTGGTATGCCTGGGAAAGCAGCAGAAGATGGTCCAAGTATTTGGGCCCCTGCTCCCACTTGGGAGAACTGGAAGAGGCTCCTGGCTTCTGGCTTTGGCCTGGCCTAGCCTCATCTACTGCAGCCATTTGGGGAGTGAACCAGTGGACAAAGGATCTCTTTCTCTGTGTGTCTCCCTCACTACCACTGTAACTCTGCTTTTCAAATAAATAAATAATTCTTTAAAAACCCTTTTTTTTTTTATAAAGAAGAGGTTACATAGTAGAAAGAATATGACATTTGAACTGGAAATATTTGTATTGAACAATCTGGAAGAATGATTACTGTTTTGTAAATTCTGGATCAGGGTAACTTGGTGAGATTTATTTAGCACATATATCAGATTGTTTTAAATTTGTATTTTATTTATTTGAAAGACAGAGAGACAGAGGACTTCCATCCACTAGTTTACTCTCCAAATGCCTGCTGCAAACAGGACTAAGCCAGGATCTGGGAACTCTCTCCAGTTCTCTTGTATGAATGGCAGGATCTGATTATTCTAGCCTGGGAATCTGGTGCCTCCCAGAGTGTAGAGAGGTAGGAAGCTGGAGTTGTGAGCAGAGCCATGATTCAAACCTAGGAACTCTGACATGGAATGTGGGTGTCACAAGTGATGTCTTAACTGCAGCACAAAATGCATGGCCATAGAAATATTTTTAAAATAGTAAAATGTAATTTTAAAAATAACTGGGAAAGGTTAAAAGTTACATTATTTAAAGAATCTTGTTTGTTTCAATTTTATATAGAAAAGGTGACTTCAAACAGTTCATGGAAAATGGAATTAAATGAAAAAGTAAGAAATACAAACTTTACTCCACAACATAAGTTTCATCAATATCAAAGCATTTTTATAAGTAGTAGTAATATCAGCTATTTAGTCTATCCTTCAAGAAACGGAATGTCCCAGGAATATAACTGTCTCTGTGCAGTTCTTTTTACATTATTGACTAAAGAAAAATTGATGCTCTTTTTAATATTTGGAAAGAAAAAGAAGGCAGACAGAACTTTAGGGCTCTAATGTGGGTGAGTAATGATGTGTCATTGAAACACCCACAAAGTTGCCTTCCTTTGGTGAGAAGACGCCGGAATATTGTAATGGAGAAGGACTCTGGTGAAGTTTCCCAGGTATTTTTTTCTGCTAGAGCTTTGGCTAACTTTCTCAAAATACCATCTTCTTAATCAGATGTTTCCATTCTTTGTGTCGCCCGAAGGTCAATGAGTGGAACGCCTTGAGCTTCCCAGAAACCTATTGCCCAGACCTTTTCTTTTGAGCAGTGCCTTTTTGCTTTGACCAGACCTCTACTCCTCTTGGAAGACGTTGCTTCGATTGTGATTTGTCTCCACGATTGTACTGGTAAAGCCATGCTTTATCTTCTATTCCGTTTCCTTGAAGCACGACTTCGTGATCCTGATCCCATTCATTTCAAACTGCCATTGAGTGCTCTGTGCATTTCTGTAACTGATTTGAGCTCTTCAGTTTGGGCACACATAGAACAGAAAGTTTGGTCCACTTTAATTTTTCAGTCAGAATTATGGAAACTGAACCAATTGAGATGTTTGTGGTACTGCGTATTGTCTGTGCTCATAATTGTTGATTTCCTTTAACTAGGGCATGAATAAGATGAATTTTTTCCTCTCAAATTGATGTGGCTAGTTTGCTGCTGCAGTTTTCATCTTTAACATTATCTCAGCCCTTGTAAAATGACTTATCAATTTGTAAACTGTGGATTTCTTTGGAGCGTTGTCTCTGCAAACTTTGTAGAAAGCAACCACAATTCCACCTTTCTTCTACCAAAGCTTCACCATAAATTTGATGGTTTGTTCTTATTTCAGTTTTAGCACAATTCTTGTTGCTCTGATGAGGCTTTTTTCAAATTGATGTCTTATCCTTCTTACTGCCCCAGAACAAGTCCTGTTCAAATGTAACAATTTAGTACAAGTTTTGGTGCAAAAAAAAAAAAATGAAATTCCTGTGTAATTTTTTCTTGATATGCATTTTCTGTGAACATTTTGAGGACCCTTTTACATACCTCTCTCTCTCTCCCCCCCCTCTTTCTCTCTCTCTCTCTGTGTATGTATGTGTGTGAGACAGAATCACAATGTAAAATGCAATTTGTTATAAAAAAGAACATCAAATTTTAGATAACTTAATATTTGTAATTCTGAGTATCACATTACCCATTTGTAAAATAAGGTTAATTATAACTATTTTCAAGGTTTATTCTGAGGATTCACAGAAATAATATATGTAAAGTACTTTATATACCTGACTTACATAGAAGACAAGCAAAAGATGTTGCCTTTACTGAAAATAACCATTTAAAATTTAATTGAGTAGGACCCTTTCAAAAGTGTATATAGGATTACATCAAGATTTTTAAATCCATGAAATGAATTTTTAAAATACTTTTCAATTTGAAAGACATTTTAAAAAATTAATAAAGCATTGCTTAATTAATTCACTTTGTTCATTGATTTTTGAGGTCATGGCTTTTTAATTCAATAAAAATGTTTTTAATTTACCCATCCATTCACTCAAGTAATATTTTTGCAAGTTGGAATATGCCCAAAGGATCACAGCAGAAATTTAATAGGTTCCAAACTTGTTATGTGAGAAATATTTAAAGAATTTTAAAAACCCTTCAAAAAGACCAGTATGATATTTATTTCATATAGAAAAGGATTTCCTCATGAAATAAAGAATAAATGTGTTAGCAGAGAGAAGAGTGACAATCACAGTATTAGAAGTTAGATGACAATGCATTTTAGCCCAACATAAGAAATGATAAGCCTGATCTTTGTTCTGAAACATTATAGCCACCTCAGGACATAGGTTCCTCTGAGAAGACATGGTGAGTGTGCTCATATCGGACATCACATAAACTGTCTTCTGCCTTAAGCGTTCTCTGATTTCTAGATGACATTATTGGACTAAACATTCGGATAGGCTACAAACTAAACTATCATTGACATTGAACATCATTTGACATTGAGGAGTCCCTTGTAGTATTTGCAAATCAATTTCTTTTCCATAAATGGATTTTAACATCAAGTCCAGAAGATTGGAGACTGAGCATGGGAACACTTGTAAGGTGGGAGTAGACTGATGGTGGAAGGAAAGAGGGGTGTTCATTTTCTGTAGCCTTAGTGAATGCTTCAAGTGGCTTTTGGTATTATTAAAAAAAAATAACAAATAATACCCTGTATCATAATATAGTTTTAGCACTTTAAAAGTGGCTCCTCCAACCAAAACCATTTATAGATGGTGCATACAAGTAGTAAAATAGATCAACTGATTTGTCTTAATTACAAAGGGCTAGGCTTATAACACACTTGTTAGCTTTCAGTCCACTATTGTTTCTGAGTCTTGATGAATTATAGTCCTGAAGCCTTTCTACTTGAATCTGATGGCAAAAGGTGGCTGTACCTTTTCTCTCGGGTATTTTAGGATTCCTCATTTCCCATTATCAGTAGCAATGAAGAGTAGCTTTGTCAGGGTGGATCAGAGAGCCCGATGGTATCTTGTATGTCATCTCATTCAGATATTTCCAAATAATAATTTAACAGTGAAACCCCTTGTTCAAATAGTATTTATGGAATAGAAGCTTTCTAAATAAACCAGATTTCTTTTTAAAACAAACAAAAAGATGAGCTTGTTGAAATGAGTTTTAGGGGAACTAGATCACTACTTGTCCCCAGTGTCCACATTCCTACCACCATGCAACCGCTAAGCTCCCTAGAAATATCATAACTTTAAAAAGGAAAGCTGATTCATCACCTTTGTTTTACAATTAGGGCTTCTTTGAATCCAGAGGAAAGAGAAAACTATGTTAAATATGGTAGGAGGAAAATGTGATTTCTCAAATATGACAAAAATAGCTTATAAGGATGAGTGGCATTGAGTATGACTCCAGGGGAAGGAAAGAGGTAGATCATGAACAAATTGGCCCCTCTGCTGTCTGAGACATACATTAACAAGTCTTAATCAACTCAAAAGTATCATTGACCCATCATTTCTAATGCCTTTCCCAAAGAAAACAAACTCTATGAATACAGATACATTTCTCTCAGTAAAAATGTTTGTGTTGTGAGATCATATTCCGTTGATGTTTTGTGAGCAGTGGCCATTTCCAGGGACTTCTGCACAGTAACAGTTGGTTGGATAAGCCACCTGCAATCTGATAGGAGGGTGTCTGATAGGAATAAGCTGGCTTTCCTTCTCAGGGATTGTCAGGGAGCCAGCTGCTTCCCCCAGAGCCTTCCCAGGCTGAGGGTCAATGATTTGGGTAGAAGGGAAATGGAAAGTGGGGCCAAGACCAAGCAGTGAGCATTTGTGTAGGTACCCATCTGAGATGAAGTTCCCCATCATAGTCCCAAGGCCAGGCTTAGTTGTTACTGATGTTTTTAATGATTACATTGACAGTGAACTCATGTCTTATGATTTCTGGGACCTGAAGCATCCTCAAGGTGGTGACACATTTCCAACCTGCTTCAGTGCTTCTTTCGTCCTGAATCCTTGAGTGAATGCTTAATGGTGTTTGCCGTATCCTTGTCTGAAGGCTCTTCTAGCCCGGTAACACTTACCAGCTTAGCACAGGGGGGTAACTCTCCCTCAGGAAGAAAGGATGTCTGTGTGCCAGTGGTGCCAATCACCAGCACATTTTTCTTCAAATCGATGGAACACTGATGCCTCTTTAGCATATCTAGTCCGAGAAGCATGTCCATGGGCTGCTCCTCAAGTATAGAGAAAGAACATTGCAGGAAGTCTCCTTCAATCTGAATCTGAGCTAAATGAACACGGCCGATGATTCTTTGTGTGCCCACTCCTTTAGCCACTCCAGCCCATCGTCGGTCCACCAGTCTTATGATGTTGCATCTCTCCGCACATGCTTGGCTCATAATGGTCATCTGGGCACCTGAGTCAACAAAAGCCTTCAAAGGATGTCCATTCACCTTGCAGTTGATATAGAGCATTGCCACTTGTCCAAAACTCTCGGGGGCCTCTTCCATTGCTATATTCATGTTTTCTTCAATGTTCTGCTGCCGGATTTCTTCTTCTATTTTGGCCTGAGCTTCCCTATCAAATGGGTCCGCAGAGTAGAGAAGAAGCCTCTCTTGCTCTCGCAAGGCCCTTTCCCTCTGCTGCTCCATCAAGACCTGAGAAAATGTTTCAAGGTTCCCACTGAGCAGAGCTTCTGCCAAGGAAGGGTTGCGTTCCTTCAGCAGGGACAGGTCGTGAGGGTTGGACAGCAGCATGCTACGGATCAAGGCTGGGCTGTCCAGACCTTGAGCAGATGCCATCTTCTCTCCAGAAGCCAAACCGTGGGAATGACGAGCAGAAGGCACACATGGCGGCTGCACGGGGGGCTGCTGCTGCTGCCACCGAGAGCTTGATGTCCCAGGCATGGCGATTCCATTGAAATCTGTTCGAGGCTGGTTTGGAGTCCGTCCTGGAAGCCTAGGTCCCACATTCTCCTTCTGAAGTAATACAATGACATCACCGTCTTTGAGGCCATAGGAGCCCAGGGAACAGTGGTCATCAGCGAGGAGTCGCTCCATGTAGATGATCTGGGTCTCTTCGGCAGGGATTCTGGACTCTGTCTCACACAGGACTCGGAAGTCACGGAGTTCAAAGTCAGGGCTGACCTGGAGGGAGAAAGTTACCTCGGAGAGGTCCCTCCGCACACAGTACACAGTGACGAGCATGGCATGGACCCAGCAGGGCCAGGTGGGCAGAGAGCATCGGGTGGTTCACTGACTGACAGGATTGGTCTCTGTTGATGGTGTGGTGGCTCCTGGTGACCTGGTGTATTGCTTATTCACCTCCAAGGGAGGCTTGGCCACTCGCTGGTTGGGGGTGTCTCCCAGCCTCAGTGCCTGCTGTAGAGCCTGATGGAGCTTGAAGGGAACATGTTGAGTTCTTAAGTTCCTTGGTATGTGTGCTGTTTAGAACTTCAACTCCTATTTCCATGGAGACAAAGTTCCTCAAAGACATTAGGTTCCAAGACCAACCCTTCATAGACTATTTCACATAGGATCTGGAGAATATAACTTCATCTATTCTTAAATGACATTAAATTTACTTTATTCTTCTTAGAAATGTATTCTATTTACTTTTACTAATTCCCCAAACAATGAGAGCTTGTTTCCTACCATGCTACATGCTTAGTAGGAAACATAAATCAGACTTGCTACCTACCCTTGAAGATTTCATTCTGGAAACAGATGAATGAGGGAACGGGTAAATAACAACCCAAGAGGTAAGTACATTTACAAAGAATTGTTCATTCGAATAACACCTTTAGTGCTATGAATAGAACAGAGGGTTTTTCTCTAAGAAGAAGAGGTCACAGTCTGTATGTTGAAGGATGACATTTTCCAGGTGAAAAGTGATGAAAATTACTCCAGACAAAAGGAATTGCTTGGACAAAGGCAACAATTCATTTTATTTATGGAAAAAGTGAGACCATTATTGAAATGGAAATGTGTATACAGTTTTTGATGGTAGCCTATGAAGCTAGAGAAAATTGTCAAGTCAATTTATGAAAAGTCATCTGTAAACCCAAGGCATCTAACTATTTTCAATATTCAGGAATCCCCTAAAAGAAGAAGGTTGGGCAAAGAGAGGAAGTGGAACAAGAAGAGAGAGAAGAGGAGAGGAGCAGAAGAAATGAAAATGATTTAAAGCAGGAATTCTCAATTTTTTCATTTAGTTGACTTAAGGTAGAAGGTTTCTGAAACATGCGAAGAACATTTGGTGGCAGGAGAGACTTTTAGGAAGTTTTTTTCAATAGTTCAAAGAGTAAACTGTTGCTAGAATCTGAAAGTCCAAGGAAGAACTAAAGCCAAACAGTGGAGAATAAAGTGTTTCTTGAGTAAAATGGACAGGATGTGTTTACCTATGGAAGTATGTATTTACCCATGGCTGTGGCTAATGTTGAAGCAGCAGAGTGTATGGATAACACAGAGGGCCTCTAAAATGGGGAGACCTGGTAGAAATTGGCCACTGCTTTGAAAGGATGACTCAGTTGAACTTCTGTGGTAAACCAATTTGACATTGATTCAGTAGTAAAATTCAAGGCAAATGCTACCCTTGGGGCCAGTAATGCCTCTCTCTGACTCTAAGTAACAGCCACCGTCACCCACATACATATATACCCGTGTAGAGGCTTCCAGGGTCAAGGTTAAGAGGTCTTTCCAAGAAAATGATGATTGAGTAGTAATTCTTGAGTGCCATTTAATTTTTGCTATATTTCATATACTATTTTGCACTATGAAGATATCTCATTTCTCCTGTTTGTACACTTAGGAACTAAAGGATATTAAACATTCTGTGCTTGTAGCAACCCCCACTCAAGATTTTCTGGAAGGTCTACATCATTACAAAGAGAAGGGTGTTGGTTTTTGTTGGATGGAAGACTATTTTCATTCAATGCTCTAATTACCATAGTATTTCCAAAGTCATATTCTCTGCTATTAGAAATGTTGACTGGATGTCCAGTGTATGTGAAGTATGTGCAGTGTACACAAGGATAGAAACATGAGCAGTGTTAAATACAGGCTGCGTTCTTAAGGAAGCTCACAGTGTAGAAGAGGATACGTTCACACACAGAAAAACTGTAGCACAGTAGAAGTCAGCAGAGTGCAGGGGAAATCAGTCTATCTGGAAAACAAATGAAGATGGTGATGGCTGGGCAGGGAAGGCTTCCTGAATGAATGGGGGCTTAAAAGCATGATAAGGAATCAGCCATGCGTAGATGGGCTGGGGTGAAGAAACAAAGGCTGAGAAAGAAAGTGACTTGTCTTAGAGACTTTATTTGGAAAAGCAGAGTTTGATGATATGGAGGATTTTATTAAAAATATTTTTAAAAAAGCCTAACATCTTAATTTCCTTGTAGGAATATTCCTGAATTACTTTTCAGTATTTGTAGAGGAATGGTACTTTGACCCAACAATATTAAGTCAGTTTCTTCTGTGCTTCTTAGAAGCTCATCAGAAATTAATAGCAGTTTCTCATGAATTTGGAAATAACAGTGATAGTAGACATCTTTGCAAAGTACTTTGATAAAGAACAGATTGAGAAGCCAATAGGACTTGGATTCAATATTCCTACCCCACCCCACCTGCCAAGTAGCTTTGGACAGTTTGTTCTTAAAACTAAAATAAGTTAGGGAGATAATGGTAGGGTTTTTGTTTTTCTTAACTAATGAATGAAATTATTATTAAATAAGCCTTATCATGTTTTCTGTTGGTAAAGTAAACATTGAGGATTCAAGTTAAAATAAAAAGTAGTATTTTTTTTCCATTTTACCATTGCTTTGATACTGAACATAATGAAATATTGTATGTATGTTTTATTGCCTTTCTATAATTTTTACTTTGATGGCTCTTTGCATTTATATGGGTTTTATTATTTTATCTTTTATTGGGAATACATACTGAAAAGCAAAAGCCTCAAGACCTGGCCAAGATCTGGCCAATCTATGATTTCATAGAATATAGGATGTCAACATTTACAAGAATCCTTTGGATCCTGTAGTCCAGCTACCCATGCAAGAAACTCTGTTTAAAACTCTGTTGTGAAACAGTTGGAATCTAAAAAATATAAATGCAGTCTCTTGGAGCTAATACTTCTGTTCACTTGTTCATCTTCCCTTTCACTCAGCACTGTTGGTGATTCCAACACCATATGTGTAATTGTTATTTGTAATTCTCTTAACTCAAAATTTAAATTTAAAAACTTCTGTTCCTAACTTAATAAACTTGAAGATAACTGGGACATAATTTTTGAAGATAACTGAACATAATTTTTGTAATTTCATAAATGCCTAACACACAGACTGCTGAGAAATAGATGACCTGAATTACATAGGTAGCTGAAGGCTATTGCGGCTTTTCTCAGAAAGGTCTTTATATTCTGTTTTTTCCTTGGTAAGTACACTATCAGAACATAATTTAATCTTTCTTTGATAAGTGAGATTTTTACAAGGTCTCAAGGCTATCACTCAGAAAATCAATTCTCATTCTATAGCCTAAATATCCAGAAAATAGAAAAGAGACACTGATTTCATACTCACCAAGTAAATAACTTCAAAGTTTTTTTCCAATAAAGCTGCTTAATACCTTTTATAATTTGGCTCTTTCTAAATACTTAATACAGCAAAAAAAAAAAAAGTCCAAGTAATTGATAATTCCACTCAGTATATAGAGTCAGTTGAGCTGCAAAGTAATACCCATTGATTTACAAAACAAAATAAACTTGTGTGTGTGTGAAAGCACTAGAGTATTTATTTATTTATTTATTTATTTAGATTTTATTTATTTATTTGAGGCAGTGAGAGGGAGAGACAGAGAGAAAGGTCATCCAGCCACTGGTTCATTCCCCAAATGACCACAACAGCCAGTGCTGAGCTGATCCGAAGCAAGGTGCCAGGATCTGCTTCCAGGTCTCCCACATAGGTGCAGGGGCTCAAATACTTGGGCAATTTCCACTGCTCTCCTAGGCCATAGCAGAGAGCTGGATCAGAAGAGGAACAGCTGGTACTAGAACCGGCGTCCATATGGGATGCTGGCACTGCAGGTGGTGGATTAACCTACTGTACCACAGCACCAGCCCCAAGGGTATTTATTTAAATGCCATTATGGGGCAGGTGTTATGACACAATAGGTTAAGCCACTGCTTGAGATGCCTGTATCCCATATCAGAATGTCTGGTTTGAGTCATGGTTTCTCCACACTTCTGACCCAGCATTCTTACTAATAATCCGGGAAGGCAGTAGGTGATGACCCAAGTATTTTGGTTCCTGCCACACACAAAGAGACCCAATTGGATTTACAGGCTCCTGGCTTCAGCCTGATCTGGTCCTGGCTATTGAAGGTGTGTAGGGAGTGAACCAGTAGATGGAAGGTTTTTGCAATCTTGCTCTCTCGTTTTCACTCTCTTTCTGTCTCTCTCTCCTCTATGTCATTCTTCTTTTCAAATAAATGTCTTTTTTGTAAATGTCATTATGCAACATATCCAATAGTTAAACCATGTGAGGCAAATATATTTGTTCGCTAAGCTGTGATTTCTTCCTTTAAATGTGTACCTGGTATTACTTATAAACTGTAATTGAAATTTACTAAGACAGTTAAATTATCACTTGAGACTTTCAATGCAATTTAGCAAAGATGCAGAATTTTTTATGCTGTACCCTTTGACTAAGCAACTAATTTTCCTATTGTTCTTTTATTTGCTTTACAAAAGAAAATAATTTGTAGCACAGTAATCTTGAAAAAAGAATATACATTTCTTCAAACAGTAAAATACATTTAAAATACTATAATGACAGTTGCAGCTTTCTTTTTTTTTAAGATTTATTTATTTATTTATTTGAAAGTCAGAGTTACACAGAGAAGAGAAGCGGGAGGCAGGGTGTGTCTTTCATCGGATGGTTCACTCCCCAATTGGCCACAATGGCCAGAGCTGTGCCGATCCGAAGCCAGGATCCAGGAGCTTCTTCTGGGTCTCCCACATGGGTGCAGGGGCACAAGGACTTGGGCCATCTTCTACTGCTTTCCCAGGCCATAGCAGAGAGCTGGATCAGAAGAGGAGCAGCCCATATGGGATGCCGGTGCTTCAGGCCAGGGCATTAACCTGCTGAGCCATAGCGCCAGCCCCTGCAGCTTTCATTTGTATGTTTGGTGTATAAAAATGTATGAAATGAAAAATTCGTATTGCCTATCCTTGATGGTTAAACACTGTGATAGACCTGGTAAATATATAAATGAACAGATATGTAATTTAAGAATGTCATAAGACTGCAACATTTATTGTAGATTAATCTATCAGGAACTCAACTGGTGGTTTCTCTTTACCATAAGAAAAGAGAACATGGACAGAACACACACACACACACACAGTAGCACTGAGAGACTCAGAGAGAGAATCCACAAGTTGTAAGTTACATTTTCAATTTCTTTCAAAGTACAATAAAAATAATATGTCCTTTTCCTGTAAGAAATATTTCATGGAGTTCTTTATTGCTGCAATTAAAATATTACTAGTTTCGTGAAGAGTTTCAGTTTCAGTTGCATGTTAAAATATATCATAATAATATGTAATAATACCTCGTTATGACTTTAGACATTTTCTTTTTTTCCTTTTTCTTTCCTTCTTTTTTTTTTTTTGACAGAGTTAGACAGTGAGAGAGAGAGACAGAGAGAAAGGTCTTCCTTTTTTCCATTGGTTCACCCCTCAAGTGGCCGCTACGGCTGGCACGCTGTGCCGGTCCGAAGCCAGGAGCCAGGTGCTTCCTCCTGGTCTCCCATGCGGGTACAGGGCCCAAGCACTTGGGCCAACCTCCACTGCCTTCCCGGGCCACAGCAGAGAGCTGTACTGGAAGAGGAGCAACTGGGACAGAACTGGTGCCCCAACCAGGACTAGAACCTGGAGTGCCAGCGCCGCAGGCAGAGGATTAGTCTAGTGAGCCACAGTGCCAGCCAACTTTAGACATTTTCAAAGTATATACCTTCCAAGACTGCATTATATATGTGCATTCACTTATTTATAAGAATATTTGCTATGATTTTGTGCCCTTTTAACTCTTCTAATGTCATAATCATATTATACAAATTTCTGTGGTGTTATGCCTTGCCATTGAAAGCTTTAAGATTGTAATTTTTGAGAGAAATATTTATAGTTTAAGTTAGTGCAACAAATTAAAAACAGGATAAAAATGACTTATGACCTTGTGAATTGACATTTTCTTATTTCTTGAGTTTCAATATATCTTAGCAAAGGAATATTGATATATCTATATTCTTGCTGTATGTAGAATAACCACATGACACAAAAATAATAGTGATAATAGGGCCTTAGATTTTGAATTCAATTATGACTGAAAACAATCAATTTTGTTTATATTAAATTGTAATCATCTCATTTAAAAATCTGTGTCAGGATAGCTTGGAAATATCAGTGTGACCTATTTACAAATTCAAATTTACTATAGTTACTTCATCATTAATTTTCTCTGTGATAATATCAATCCTGTCATCTACATGAGTTTGTCATTGTATTTAGGTAATCATATGTTATCCTGAAATGGGGAAATAATTGATTCCCTAGACTGTGGTATTAATATTCAATCAACAAAATAATACCTTGTAAGCACCTTCTAGGTACCTGTCTCTTTTAAGACAGTTGGTAGAAAAGACTTATATTTCTGAACATATTCTTTACCTCCAAGAGCAACAGGGAACTTAAGGCTAACCCATTGTGGGTACCTTACAAAGGGATTTGCAAGTTGGCACCTTTATCAAATCTTTATTATACTTTTTTGTAAAGACTATATATTTATTTAGTTAAAAATATTAGTGTGAAATGTTTCCTGCATTCTTTTAAAATATATAGATGAACTATCCTTTTGTCTAAAGTTCCCCACAAAATGTCTTAATCTTGATGATAACCAGACATTTTTTTGATAAATGGCAAAACAACCTGTGGCCTTGTCCAGTTAGAGTCTGCTTAAACAGCACCACCAGGAGTGTACATAGTGGAGCAGCAGGTTGAGCTGCCACTAGAAAGCCTGCATCCTATATTATATACATGATTCTAGTCCCTGCTATTCTGTGCTTCCAATCCAGCTTCTTGCTTTTGCACTTCAGAGGGAGCAAGTGATGGGACCAGGTATTGTATTCCTGCCACTTGTGTGGGAGACCTGGACTAGGCCTGTCAGTTGCAGGTCTTTGGGGAATGAACGAACAGGTGGAAGATCTTTGTGTCTCCATCTCTTTGTCTCTGTAACTTTCAAATAAATAAGTGATTCTTAAAAAAATAAAAAAGGAAGTGTCTGCAAGCAGCAGGTTAAATCCCAGCTTGGAATGCCTACATCCCATATTGGGATGCCAGTTGTGGTCCCATATCCTCTCCTTCTAACACCTGTGGAGGATGCATCCTGGGTGAGGGAAGCAACAGGTCAAGTTCTTGTGGGCCTCCACCTATGTGGAAGCCTTAGATAGCATTCTGAACTCCTGGCTTCAAGCTGGCCCACCCCTTGCTGATATAGGCATTCATGGAATGAACCAGCATATAGAAGAGATTTTCTCTCTCCCTCCTTCTGTGTCTCTCCCTGCCACCCAACACACTGCCTTTCAAGTACATGAAAACAAATAAACAGTTCAAAGATTTAAAAAAAATATATTGGCACTAAAATCTTTTATCAATGTGAGTCCTTTCTCACTACTACCAATTGGAAGCTGCTAAGATTTGAACCACTGATTTTATTTTGATGCCATCTGTTTCTGATTTCTATACTTTTGTGCTCTTTATCCTTCTCCATAAAGTCACTTCCATTAGAAAATCAATGTAGGGCATCTTCACTATTTGGAGATGTCTTGGCTTGGTCCCATTCATACATATTGGTAAGGTTATAGATTTGTTACATTTATATGACTAATTGTGTGTTTTGCCACTTAGAGATGAGCCCAGAGACACATTGATAATTTCTCAGTACATATTTGATGACCAATTCCTATGAACAAAGCATTGAGGTTGGGGCTTTGAGGATAGAAGGATGAATAGAAATCAATTTCTCCTTCAAAGAACAAGATACCTACAAGGGGAGAGAAAAATTGTGCACTTTGAATTATTTTTTGTAATAGATATTAATGAGTTATTATCAATGTAAATAAAATACTGTGATTTCTTAGAGTATGTCAAGATTATTTGTTTGAGAGTTGGGTTTTCCTGAGATATTCACCAGAGAAAGTGCCACTGATGTAGACCTGGAAGAAGGATTTGGTCAGGGCCACAGTTAAATTGTACCTACCTGGGTTCCTAGAAACAGTTCATTGTTTGTATATCATTTACTTACTTGAGTTCTTTCTCAATGTGCAGGTACATTTTTCTATTCATTTTTTTTCCTGGTAGATGCTATAACCAATGGATGCATTCACATGGTAGAATTGGTATAGCAAAAGAAGAGTATAGTTTAATTTTTTCCTTTTTCTAAAAATATTTACTTATTTACTTATTTATTTATTGAATAATGCAGAATTACTACAGAGAGAAGGTGAAACCGAGAGTTTTTCCACCTGCTGGTTCACTTTCAAATGGCTGCAACAGCCAGATCTGGGCCAGTCCAAAACCAGGAGCTTCATTCAGCTCTCCCATGTGGGTACAAGGGTCCAAGCACTTGAGACATCTGCTGTTGCTTTCCCGGGCACGTTAGCAGGGATCTGGATCAGTAGTGGGCAGCCAGGACTCAAACCAGTGCCCATATGGAATGCTGATGCTATAGGCAATGTGTTAATCCACTATGCTAGAGCACCACCCCCATGTTTTACCTTTATAAACAGTAGCCCCTTCTACCGCAGTATATAGCCACAAGGACATAAATGGAATGAATACCTGTGTTCACTTCTTTTTTATAATTTTTTTAGAAGCTGATGTTAAAAATTTAATATTAAAATCCTGAAGATAGTGGAGCCAGAGCCAGGGAAAAGAAAAAATAGTACCATGAAAGACTTTGGGTTAGAAGAGTCCACATTTTTCCTCATCCCACATGACTTCCTTAACTGTGTTGAACAATTCCATAATGGGTTCCTCACTTCTTTATTGGTTCTTTCAACTCTAATGATGAATAATCCTGTTTGTAAGAAAGCTATTTTTGCTTATGAGCACAAATCTGACTCCTAATTACTTCTGGCTATAGGCCTATTTCTAACTCCTGCCTCATAACAACATCCCCAATACTTAGTGGCTTAAAACAGCAACCGTTTTATCATTTCTCATAATTTTAAGGTTTTACTGAGGTCAGCTGATTGATTCTTCAGCTCCATAGGAGATCAGCTGTGACCTGAGTCATCTAGGGGGTTGACTAGGTTTAAATGCTCCAAATGGCTTATTCGTGTACCTGGCAATTGATTCTACTGTCAGCTAAAGCTGTCAAAGACAGTGCTTTAGTTCTTCTCCTTATGTCCTTTCCATGTGGCCTTTTCAGTTCCTATAGGAATTGAAAATAGTACACAGTTCTCTAATTATTCCTTGGGACATGGTTTTTATGGTCTTCACTGTTTTAATTACCTTCCCCCTGAAACTTCTGCAATATTTTGTGACCACATATTATAATCTATGCTAGAATATACTCATGGAGATTTTACCTGCCTTGATGTAAACTACCTTGTATCCACCAAAGGGACAAAAGAAAGTAAGTGTGTACATATGTAACTCAATGAACTGAGGTATACAATCATGCTAATTTCTCACATTCTTTATTTTTATTTTCCTATAGCTTTTTATGGATTCACCAGAATTCTTAATTCAGATGAAGCCATTCTAGAGTTGTTGTGAGGGAGTTAGAGATTAAGAGAACACTTTTGCTCCTTGTTTTCATTGTCTTCAGAATTACTTAAATGGTTATGAGATCAGTGATGGTCAGAGCTGCCTGCAGGGTAGTCTTTATTTCATGAAAAAGAGCAGTGGCCTTTGTTGAACTCTGATTAAGGTTTTTTCTCAGTTCACCTTCATCTGCTGTAGTGGTGGGGAATATACCTTGAAGACTTGGACTTCGTTTATAGGAAAATAGGGAGAGGTTACATCATGGATTTGTAAAATTCTGTGGGTGATTTTAATGTGAATGTATGTAAATAGCACATATCATGTTTTAAAGAAGTATTAGTGGTCCTGCATACTTACCTATGCTGTAGTACAAGTCTCTCTGAAAGTAACCAATTTTTGTATTATCTACATGTGTGTACCTGCAACATGAGATCCCTAATCTTAGAGCATGCAGACTGCCTGGATGTTGAAGGGTTTGTTGCTCCAAGTCACTGGTCCAGACACCTCTACAAAAGTAACTTTTTGTAGAATGGAAGTGTGTTGATTTGACAGAAATGAGATATAACAAAATATCCCAAGTAAATTTTAAAAAAATCCCATTGTATGATGGCAATATGGTCATTTGGATAGTTTATGAATTATATGCATGATTGGTAATCTTTCTACAACTGTCTTATGGAATACAGAATTTCCAGATTGTTGTTTATATAGCTTTTTCTATTCTAAACAGCAGCTGAGTTAATTGATTGGATGGTAATTAGCATGGCAAAAGCCCATCTGTCTATAGAATTTAATTGTATTCCAACCATGAAAATGAAAAACAAATCCAGATAAACAAAAGCATTATTTTTAGAAATAACAATCAAAGATAAATCAATGCGTCTTTTATTTTTCTTGGAAAAAATTAAGTTTACCAGACTAGATACTAGGAAAATTCTCTCTTAGACCATCTACATTACATCAAGTTGCTAGCCTTTTCCTGCTCATTAATGGAATTGTTTGGGAATGTTAATATATCTTCAGACTGTCTCTACTTGGAAAGATGTGGAACTCCCATTCCCATTCTCTGTTCCATTATCATTTCTATTCCACTAAGAAATATTCTACTTCATGCTGCTCATAAATGTGCTTAACAGCTGAGATGTTCTTATTTTTCCTTGCATTAGTAAAATATTTCAGTACTGTTTATTCACAGAAGTCTCTTTGGAGGTCAACTGAGTATGTGAACTAATCAGAGTAATGACATATCCTGACATTCAGAATCAGGGAGCCAATATAGGATGTTGATGAGAAAGAAGATAGTGTCATTGATTTTTTTTCCTCTACAAACTATAAGTGAAATAGAATAAAATGTCTCAGGCAGCCCTAATCAAACTGTTTTTGAGTCTTTTATTCCTTTCCTTTTTACTTTTTTGAGCTTCAAAACAACTTAAAACACTATTAACTTTGAACAAAGATTTGGCTTTATTTCATGTTCTTACTGCAGCATTCTTCATCTAGAATGTAGAGTTGTGGTGGGCCCTGCATGCCTGTGGCTTAGAGACACTGGATCCAGTGTTCCAAGGCAAATCACAAATTGCCATTTACACTACATGAACTGACATCAAATTGACATCCAAAACTGAAACCCCACCAGTGGTTGAAGCTTCTGACATTAAAATTGAACTTTGAGATTATTTCTTCATAGAAAGTTTAAAGCAAACAGAATCATCAGAACCTACATTTGCAGCCAGCCTGAAAAAAAAAAAAAAAAGATGGCAAATACAAGTATGAGATGCAGTTTGTGTTTGTAGGGATAGATAAATAGCAAATTTATCCAGCAGTTAGCCTGTCCTTTATTCCCTCTATTATAGTGTAGTGCTTCTTTAGAGTATTGAATTTCCCATCTGAAATAAATAGAGTCATATTAGATATAAGATATCTCGATTAGAAAATGGAATGTCATGCCACACTTAATATAATGGACTCAAGGCTAATCATGTCTTATCAAGAAAGCTGTGAGAGCTATTCTTTGAAAATATCAAATTAATATTCTTATAATCAAAAATAGCCAATAAAATACAGATACACTTAAAAACTAATATCAAAAAGCTAATCAAGATATATTATTCTACCGTTGCATAAAATGACAGTATCTTATATCTGCATTTCTTAAAAAACAGCAGTCTCTACACCCCAAAACACACACACACACATAACCCACTAGAACTGAATGTATACGGTACAGATGAGTGATAATGTCTGTTGTGGCTTTGAAATCACAAAAGTAGAGTTTAGGTTCTCTGGATTTTTACACATTATATGAATGCCTTTCAATATGGCTTTGATTTCTCTGAGCTTTTGTATCCTCATATCTAATAGTTATGATGACGGTAGTCTCTTTTCCATAGGAGTCTAGAGTGGACTTAATAGATGATTGAAAATGCTTTGTATTAAGAAAAGCATTCTACCAAAGTCAGTTAGTTTTTCTTACTATGAGTAAAAACAACAATTAATAACTTGGAAAGGCAAGAAGAAGATGGAATTTACAAATCAGAAAGAAACATATAGATTAATTTCCAACTGTTTATTGACTTGAACCGGGAACTCTTGTGCTTTTAGAGTTTCCACTACCCCCTTCAAACTTGCATTTCATGCAAGCTCTGAGTTGTTAGTAGGTACCCCTGCCCATCAAATATGTTTCTAAGCCAGGAAATATGCTTCAAAAGTTTGAAGTATATTATTTTAATGATGTATCTAATGTCATTTTAACCATGGCAGCATGCAAGGTGTTCTTAAAGTAGATATCAAGATCCCTATTCAAAATGTGCTTTAGAAGTTTTGAGCAAACAGAACACAGTGAAAAGACAATCCGTTCACCTTAATTAAGAATGGAAAAGTGGTATATATTAAGTTAGCTTAGTATTGCTTATATCTTGTGCAAACCAATTATGGACATTGGCAAAAAAATTAAGTATGGTTTTTCGTATAAAACATTGGAATCATTGTTGTAGATAGTTCTTTGTTACGTGAACTAAAGATAGCTTTATTCCACAGGGTATTTTCCTCAAGCCTTTGTTGTTGTTGTTTTTGTTTTGACAGGCAGAGTTAGACAGTGAGAGAGAGAGAGACAGAGAGAGAGTTATAGACAGTGCGAGAGAGAGAGAGAGAGAGAGAGAGAGAGAGAGAAAGGTCTTCCTTCCATTGGTTCACCCTCCAAATGGCAGCTACAGCCAGCGCATTGCGCCGATCCAAAGCCAGGAGCCAAGAGATCCCTCCTGGTCTCCCATGTGGGTGCAGGGCCCAAGCACTTGGGCCAACCTCCACTGCCTTCCTGGGCCACAGCAGAGAGCTGGACTGGAAGAGGAGCAACTGGGACAGAACCAGTGCCCCAACTGAGACTAGAACCCGGGGTGCCAGCGCCGCAGGCAGAGGATTAGCCTAGTGAGCTGCGGTTCCGGCCTTGTTTGTTTTTTTAAACTAAATTATCAGTGGAAACTGCAGATTTGAGCAGATCAAACCCTCAGAGTAGATGCTTAGAGTCCTTTGGACTGGACAATGCAACCATGGGCCATGTGATTGGCAAACCTGGGGAATCCTCTGGAGAGTGGATTCTGCCATCTAGGAGTTGCTTTAAAAGAACTTGGGTTTTGAGAGTTCAGTGATCCTGTAGCCATGGGACAACAGATAGAATCTCTCAGAGCAAGAGCTCCAAACATTTCTGATGGTTCACCTAGTTGGTTAAATTTTTTTATCATAATATGTGTATATTTATAAACTATATATAGTAATGTATAGCATAAGATACAAAAAATTAAAATGGATTAGTTATAATAAAAATATAATTTCTGATATTTTTTCCTGCCTCCGCAATAGATCTTAAAATGCAAGAACCTTGCTTTCATAATCTTAAATGACAACTAAGTCTCCTACTCTTTGAATGTGTAGTGAAGGGACAGGCTTCGTTTCCATGTGATATGGATTAGAATCAAATGAGGAAGGCAAAGAAAGCATAGCTTTGAGAAACACCACAGAGAACCACACATATACTGGCACATTCATGGGCTGATACTCATCTGTCCTAATACAGTATTCAGCAGGGAAGGGTCAAGAGGAGATAGTGTAGCAGCCATAGCTAAGGGACTGGGAGCAAAAGTAGCATCACTGGTAAGAGCAGCAAGAGCATAACTATACTTACCCCAGCCTCTCCACAAGTGACTGTTCTGGGACGTGAAGTGAGAATACACAAAGCATTTGTGACCTTCTAGAGTGAGTCAGTGTGGAAACCAACAGTCAGTCCATGTAGGTGCATCCAAGAGAAAAGGGGGAAAGGAGGAAAGCAAATTTAGAAAAGCTTTACCACTGCTTCTCGGTGACTAGGAAATGTGACCCATTGTTTTAGAAAGACTACCAGGAAACTGATAAGGCTGTGACATTGTGATCGTCATAATTCTGAAGCAGTCTCTGTGGCTGCCTCGCCTGGTCTCCCTGGGCCCATGATTGTGCTCCCTTAACTGCTAGCACTTCCCCATTTCTAGTGCCATTGTGTCCTGGTTTTTCTGCCCAATTGGGGAGCTTGCTCAGACCTTCTCAGACTGGGACACTGGGACTTACCTGCCTGCAGGCACAACTCTTAAGTCTATCAACCTTTCAGTCTCTCCATTTTCCTGTTCGTACTTCCTGGAATGACCTCCCAAGACAACCAGCTTCCACATCTCAGAGGATGAACAACTCCTATTTTATCCGTTTTATTTATCTCAAATAATGTCATTTAGAGTCTCAAATATTTCATTACGATTTTACAGAAAGAAAAACACAGTGGATTTCTTCTCATAATATCTGATCAAAATCTTGATATCTGGATCTGATTTCCATGTGTGTGTGAAACTTTATTAATCCTACTCATACATATTCTATAATAAATGTTCTCAGCTATTGCTATGAATTTACTGGTTCAGATTCAAAAGTGTCTTGTCAGTAAACCTCAGAGTTTCACATGAGTATATTCAATAATTACAAATATAGCAAAACATGTCAGGCAGACAGTGTAGCATAAGCCTTGAGGACATTAACTTTGGGTATACTAGGGTTCAGTTTCTCACTTTGATTATCTTTATCCTGTGTATCAATTTCTTTCCATTTTAGAGGGAGTGTTGATATCCTGTTGGCTACTGAAAAATCTACCTGTTATTTACTTAGGGGGCTTATCTTAAAATGCCAGTTAAAATACTCAGTAAAAGCAATGTAACTTGGTAAGAACATATTCCATATTCTGCACACAACTGCTTGAGATTTGTTCTTCAGTAGACATTATACAGATTTGACACTTATATGTGCAAATAGGTAATTTGCATGCACATTTTTGACAGAAGCCTATGTGTGTGTCTCATTGTTTTGACAATATTAGCAAACATTAGCAAGATACTGAGTTAAGTGGTAGCTATTTGTATGCAATTCAACTTATTGTGGTTCTTTGAAGAAAATTCATATTTTGGACCATTTGTTTTACATGTGAAATGTGAATAATAGAATGATAACTAATGAAGAGAAGTGCTTTTTCCATTTTCTTTGTGTCCTGTCACTGAGTTCCATGTATTCTATTTTTTAATTTAATTTTTAAAATGTTTAAATATATTTGAAAGGTAGAGAGACAGAGACAAGGTTCATCCACTGATTTACTCCCCAAATGTCCACAACAGTTGGGACTTGGCCAGGCCCAAGCCAGGAGCCAGGAACTCCATCCAGATCTCAAATATGAGTGACAAGAACCCAAGTCCTAGGACCACCTTCTGCTCCTTCCCAGGTGAATTAGCAAGAAGCAGGATAAAAAATGTGGTGTAGTCAGGACTTGAACCAGGCACTGCAATATGGGATGGAAGCCCAAGCAGTGGCTTGCCCTACTGCCAGTAAGCATATCTTTTCATTCAATTTTCTGTGGACATTTTCAAGTGCCCTTATATTCCTCTGTTATGTCTAAAGCTCACCTGAGTAAAACTGCTATAAGGTATGTCTCTAATGTTTTCCGCATTTTAAACACATTGCTAAACTATAAAAAGAAAGTATACAATCTTGGGAAACACTAACCAGTATTAATATGATCTGAATCACTTTTTCAACATCTGGGCTTTTGACAAATTCTTATAAGAGTAAATATGTGTCATACATGTAACATTAAGGCTTTGAGGAAAAACTCATTACATGACTGAAAGAGTGGATTTCCTCTGTGACATCAATCCACCGAACGGTCTCATAAAATATATAATTTTTTTTTTTTGACAGGCAGAGTGGACAGTGAGAGAGAGAGACAGAGAGAAAGGTCTTCCTTTGCCATTGGTTCACCCTCCAATGGCCGCCATGGCCGGCGCGCTGCAGCCGGCGCACCGCGCTGATCCGATGGCAGGAGCCAGGTGCTTATCCTGGTCTCCCATGGGGTGCAGAGCCCAAACACTTGGGCCATCCTCCACTGCACTCCCGGGCCACAGCAGAGAGCTGGCCTGGAAGAGGGGCAACCGGGACAGGATCGGTGCCCCGACCGGGACTAGAACCCGGTGTGCCGGCGCCGCAAGGCGGAGGATTAGCCTGTTGAGCCACGGCGCCGGCCATAAAATATATAATTTGGCAGTTAGTGTCAAAGAAGTTTTTTCGTGGTCTATAAGATGATCAAATAAGTAAAGCACACGGAGTAATATCTTCATTTATATGCTTTGAAAACACATTTGAGGGGTGAGTTTTTGACACAGCAGTAAAGATGCCACTTGGGATGCCCGCATCCTGTGTAGGAGTGCTTGGTTCAATTCCTGGCTCTCTTCCAGTTTCAGCTTCCTGGTTCAATATACCCTAGGAACAAATAGTGATGGGTCAACCTGAATTTTGTTTTCTCCTTCTCTCTCTCTCTGGCACTACCTTTGAAATCCATGCCGTTTTTTCATAATGCACAATTTTTTTTTGTTTCTATTTTTCTTTTTAAGATTTAATTTAAGGTATACAAATATGTGTTTCATTCAGATTCAGGAACATAGGGATACTCTCCACTCCACACTCCATCCCGCCCATGCTCCACTCTTCTTCCTCCTTCTTCTCCTAGTCCCTCTCTTAGTTTTTACAAAGATCTGTTTTCAATTTATACTCATGAGATTAACCCTACACTAGGTAAATAAGTCACCAAATAGTATGAAGAAAACAACATTGTTCCTCAGCAGTTGAGAGAATGTTTATTACATAATATGTACTTTTTATAAAGTTTTTGGTGACCACTTGTATGTATGGATTTCAAAAATTTCTACACCAAAAAACTTTTAATTACTGCAGTATGTGCTTGTAAGTTGTGCAGTATGTACAGATATCATAGGCTTTTTGCCAACCAGTAAAATTCCATTTCAGAGTTGGTGGTTATACTAGGAGTTCATTGTCAAAATAAATATGATGAACAATTGTACAGCAAATCTCCAGTTCAGATTTCCTTTCTTTTTATTCTGTGACTACAGAATGTGTCTTGTGAAAAAGATAGATAACATTTCTTAGCTGTGAATTGCCTTTACCTGGGCAGAAATTGCACCATTTTCTAAGAATGGATCAATAATGTGTTTTTATATACTAAAGCCAGAATTATTGATATAAGAATAGTCAATGCCATCTTTGTTTTTCCCTTGTACTAAAATCAACACTTCTTAAGTGTTGTCCAGTGGGAAGGAGCATTTTTACAATGATGATATAAGTCTTTTCTTTGGTGAACTGAGTAAGATGGAACAAACTTTGTCTTAATTGCAAAAAGACCACAGGAGCTTTCAAGATCAAGAGCTTCCTGAAAAGATAAGGATGGCTGATATTTGAAATGCACTGGAGCAAGAAGTTTGTAGTTCAGAAAGATGTAAATAAAACAGTGCTCAGAAGGCATTTTTATTGCTTATCTTGCAGCTGTTATTTACGAGAGATTCTGGTTATTTAATTATACTTTTTTCCAGAAGACATTCAAGGTCATCATTGCACCAGATTTTTAATTATATACAAAGCTCTGAAAAGTGGAACATTTCCCCCTGGGGAGCCCCACAAAATGACTGTAACCACTTTATTAAGTGAGCTACCACAGAGTTTGGTTATGGTTGCTAATTCAAAGGTTTCTGTATATGTTTTGTTCCTAAGAGCAATACAAACCAACAAATCTTTAAGGAAAAATTATACAATGTTTACCTTTTTTATGTATCTAAGAAACTTTAACAACAAAAATATCTTGTACATGTAATGTGTGTATATGTGAACCCAAATTTAACCACATATTTGCTGAGATTCATTTATATGAGAAACATATATATATGTATAACCTAAATTTTGGCTTAACAAAGTAGAAAAAGAAACCAAAATAAACTATTGTGTCTCTTTTATTTTTGTGAATTTTAAGGTCAAATTTTTCCTTCCTTACAATGTGGTTGGGAACAAGTATTTTGAAACTGCCCTCAGGACATTGTAGGGGCAAAATCTGTTATTTATTAGTGCCACAGATAGAATATGTTATTATAATGCCACACTTTTAAACAATAATTACAAAAGCATTCTATAAGTAGACCTGTTTGTCCAAACTACTCAGAGACTGCATATGTTAATGCGGTTGTCTGTATAAGGATGTTGGGTCCAGCAATTAATCTTAAGCAATATGTGGATGAGATCCATTAAGTTAGAACTTGAAAGGAAACAAAGAATGGTAATCAATGGAATATGGAATATGGAATAGAAACTCTACTTTTAGCTAGAGAGAAGATTATAACTATATTTCAGCCTCTATGCATTCTTTTATTGACTTAGAATTCTCACTTTTTAGTGAAGTCTCTCCTATATCCTAGTATGAAACATTGTTCTTTCACTAACAAAACCCTGGTCTTTGTGCATTGCATTTTGTTTTTATTTTATGCTACACAAACTGGTGTAGCTTGTTTCTAACAAGCCATATATCCTTTTTATAAAAAAAAATATTTATTTCTTTATTTGAAAGGCAGAGTTACAGAGAGAAAGGGAGAGAGGGAGAGAGAGAGAATGAGAGAACAAGCTTCCATCCATTGGTTCATTCCTCAAATGACCAGCAGTGGCCAGAGCTGGGCCAGGCCACAGCCGAGAGCCAGGAACTCCATCATCCAGGTCTTGCATGTGAGTGAAGGAGTCTGAGGACTTGGGCCATTTTCCGCTGACTTACTAGGCACATTAATAGAGAGTTGGATCGGAAGTGGAGCCTCCACAATGCAAACCAGCCCACACAAATCATATCTTCTTTCTCTTGTGTTTGGGGTCTGATAAATCCAGACAAGTCTTGACTCCTAGATTTTATTTTGGTTCCAGATATGTTCTATGTGTATCTGATCATTGACCTAACAGGTTACCCAGAATATGTATTTCAAATCGCAATGGCAACAGCAGCAAAGAGTTAAGAAGAAATATCTGATGGCTGCTAAGGTCGAGAGAGATGAGATACTGGGGCTGGCACCGTGACTCACTTTGTTAATCTTCCACCTGTGGTGCCGGCGTCCCCTATGGGTGCCGGGCTGGCTGTAGCAGCCATTTGAGGGGTGAACCAATGGAAGGAAGACCTTTCTCTCTGTCTCTCTCACTGTCTATAACTCTACCTGTCAAATAATTTTTTTTAAAAAATGAGATACTATTTCTATTGTTTCAGTTGAATCACTTTCCCAACTCCAGCTTAAGTGGGGCAGGAAAATAAGATTCACTTGTAGGGACTACTACAGAGTCATCTGGCAAAGACTGTGAAAACTGGAAAGATGAAGACCTGAAACAATAATTCCATCTACAATATAACAACTGGATCTAATGCCTTTTACCTCTCAAAACAATACTGTGCAAGGCCACTGTAGAATAATTCCCCAGCTCATAAGACTAGTCACTCAGTAGGTCCAACTTAAGACAGTTGGTCTATTTCTAGTTTTTCATAGACCAGTGCAGTTCAAATGTGATCCATGTGTTGGCTGCCATTTTACAATCCTTTGTTGTAGCCCACAACAAGATAAGGAATTGGTACCAAATAAAAGTTAGCTGTGACCCTAAGTCTTTTTTACTTGTTTGCTAAAATCCTTTTTTGTAGGAAGACATTGTTAATGAGGGAAACATTTCATTTTTATTTTTAACCTGGATCAAGGTCCTAATCATATAACAGAGAAGCACTGTGAATAGCATGATTCTAGAGCTCATCAAGAAAAATGTCTTCCTTAATTCAGGACTTCAATTCTTTTAATAGCTATGGCATACAAGTCTCCAGAACTGAAGTAAAACATAGTGAATTCAATACCTTTATGTTGGCATGAGTATTCCTACTTGAAACCATTCCATTTTCACAGATTCATGCAAGGAATATTAGGATAGATAGGAAGTTTGGTAACTATGAAACATAAGACAAATAGGAGCCACCACTGTAACACACTAGGTAAAGCCTCTGTTTGCAATGCTGACATCCCATATTTGCGCCGGTTCACATCCTGGATGTTCCACTTCAGGATCAACTCCCTGCTATGGTGTGTAGGAAAGCAACTGAGGATGGCCCAACTGCTTGGGCTGTTGCACCCACATAGGAGACCTGGAAGAAGCTGCTGGCTCCTGGCTTTGGCCTGTCCCAGCCTTGGCCATTGCAACCATTTGGGGAGTGAACTAGCAGATGGAAGATTGATTTTCTCTCTCTCTCTCTCTGTCTCTCTCTGTCTCTCTCTGTCTCTCTCTGTCTCTCTGTCTCTCCCCGTCTTTCCTTCTCTCTGTAAGTTTGTCTTTTAAATAAATAAATATTTTTTAAAAAATATTTAAAAATGGAGGAAAAAATATTACCATTTTCCAAATCCAGAATCTTAAAATAGACATTTCCTTAGACCTGAATAGAAAAATGTGTTTTCCATTGCCTCCTTCAATATATTCTAAAAAACATTTATCGTGTTCTTTGATATGTACAAGGTACCTATTCAAAATACAGCTGTGATAAAATAATAATTGTTATTAATACTTATGTGCTTTGTCAAACATGTTACCTTACTTTTATTAGATTGAATTTTTTTCCATTTGGAAACTATCAATAAATCATTTGCAATAACTTTGGAAGAGATAAAATGGTATAAAATTTGCTCATACTTTATGGAGTTTATATTTTAGTATGTTATGTTGACTGTCACAGTCATCTCAAACTTAATAGGAAAAAAATAATGAAATAGCTCCAGGGTCTAACATTTCTAGAAGTGGTGTGAAGGAAAGCCAGGTTTAAAATGTTAAATATATGTCTCCATCTCTACATTTTATTACATTTGTTGGCTTCTATTCTCTGAAGCAGTAAATCAGTTCAGAAACTCTCTCCATCCTCTGAAATTATGTTATTTTTTGTCTGTGAATCTGTTTAGCTTAGTGACAGTTCTAGATTGCTTTGCATTTGGTAAAACAAACTTTTCCACGTTTGGTGGTGTCCTAACAACAGCCCCTTGGAGAGGCTGATGTGATCACTGTTTTTCAGATGAAGATGGTGACACCTATGTTAGGTCATGTTTCCCAAAGATTCATAGCTATGAAAGTAGTTCAGAGCACTCTGTTCAATAACACTTTAAACAGACAAACAAAAACCTCATACTCGTTAGCCTTCCACAGTAGAGATGGCAAAGATGACTTGAGTGAAGCCCTGTAACTAACTCCCATGCTTAGGGGAGATATTAATGCTTTTAAATGATATTCTCTCTGACCCTGTAACAGCTACCATCCTACTTTGTACAAAATAATGAAAGTTCAATAAACGTGCTGGTAGTTTATGATTAAATGCTGAAAGTCATAATAGGGTAGAATTGAACTGACGATGATGAAAAGTTTCTCTTTGTTTTATCATCATTGAATAATTTCTTAGTTTTTAACTAAGCCTCATTTGTGCAAGGCACTCTTTTATAGATAAAGACTCAATAATGTATTCATTTAGTGAACATTTATCGAGCATGTACTCTATATCAGCTCTATATTAGGAGCCATTAACACACACACACACACACACACCATTGAACCAAACATCATCTTTGTCCTTGTGAATTTATAGTCTGCTGGAAAAAACAGATGTGAAATAATGAAATTTACAATTTGAGCCAAAATAAAATGCATTTTATTATGGAAGACAGCAGGCTGTAGTGAAAGAGAAAAATGATGTACACAAAAGAAGTGGGAGTTTGCCAGGTGAGAAGTTGTAGGGTGAGGAGCATTCTTTACAGAGGACATGTGGGTGGGTTCTGGGACAGGGAAGAGTGTATAGCATCAAGGACATGAGAGGCCACAGTGGCTAGACAATAGAGAACAAGGGAGGCTTGTGGCTCTTTTCCTCAATGAAAAAGTCTAGTTGGGGAAACAGATAAATCAGTAAAACACTGATACTATTCCACATACTAAAAAAAAAGAAAGGAATTAGTGAAGCAGAGGCAGGAATGGACATAGTTAAAAGATAAAATAGAGTTATTAGACTGAACTTGGGGTGGGCACACCATAGCAGACAGAATGTGTGAGAGCCAGTAGCACAAGTCTGGTGCAAACATTGCTGGCTGAAGCTCACACTCCAGGAATGGGACCCACTTGGGCACCCCCAGTGTGGTGGAATGAGAACGCCATGCCAAGGTGGCTGCTGGCAAGCGAGCATCAGTTACTCAGGAATGGCTTTGAAACCCACCTGGCAACAGAAACTGCCTGGCAACAGGCTGTGATTGGTTGGGGCATAGATCGCCCCTTGACCAGATTGCCTGGTCTTGGCTATATAAGATGTTGTACCAACTGAAATAAACGAGTCTGCGAGCTGCTTGCCTCAAGCCCGCTTTCACTCGACTCCTGGGGTCTGTGTGGTGACTCTGCACCTCTTGCCCCCACCACGCTCCTCCTCTCAGAAACGAATCCACTGCAACATTGTTGAGAAATCAACTGCAACACCCCAGGATTGCTAGTCACAGAGAAGGGGGTACCACATTAGTTGAGCAACCCCCTGCCCAAAGTCCTGGTCTATAGAAATAGTCTCACAGGATCTCTGGAGTCTCATTTGTATGGGCACCAATCTCATTGAGGAGAGTCTTGCCCTTGCCACCCAGTCTTCTCTCAAAAGGCCCCACCTCCTAATACCATCACTTTGGGATTTAGGGCTTCAACATGTGAATTTGGGCCAGGGTTTATGGGTGAGTGGAGACCTAAATGTTTAATTTATAGCAGAGAGCTTTGTAAGAACTGAAAAAGTCCGGCCAGCGCCGTGGCTCAATAGGCTAATCCTCCACCTTGCGGCGCCGGCACACCGGGTTCTAGTCCCTGTCGGGGCACCGGATTCTGTCCCGGTTGCCCCTCTTCCAGGCCAGCTCTCTGCTGTGGCCCGGGAGTGCAGTGGAGGATGGCCTGAGTCCTTGGGCCCTGTACCCCATGGGAGACCAGGATAAGCACCTGGCTCCTGCCTTCAGATCAGCATGGTGCGCCGGCGGCGGTAGCCATTGGAGGGTGAACCAATGGCAAAGGAAGACCTTTCTCTCTGTCTCTCTCTCTCTCACTGTCCACTCTGTCAAAAAAAAAAAAAAAAAAAAGCTGAAAAAGTCAAAGATTTCTTCATAGAACTTGCCTTCAGTGAGACCAAAGCATTTAAGTCATGCTGAGTGGTGAAAGTGGGAGGAGAGATTTTTCTGCCCACCCCCTATTTATAACAAATAAATTATAAATGTCCTTTTTAGCTAGAACCATATGCTCAGTTTTTCACGTGGCAGTGGTTATGGTGTCCTGTCCGTGTTGAAGTTGTACACACAGGAAGTATTGAATGTGTATTGAAATGGCCTTTTAAGCATTGCTAAGAACACAAATGTACATAGAAGTTGCTGCATCCCTGCCATTGGGCACCACACCAGCTGCTCTCCTGCTACTCCTTCTTGCTCAGAAAACCCTAGTGGTTGGACATGGAGAGCCAGCTGCAGCCCAGGGACCATGTCATGTGAGTCTGAGCCAGTTCTAGTACCTCCAGTACTGGCATAGGCGTGGGAATTCTGCCCAGTGAGAGCAAGAGAGAAAGTTAGTGTGCAGGTGAATGTGGGAGTTCTGATAAGGCCCACTTTCTTACAAAGGTATCCATTTGAAGAGAAGCTTGTTCCTTGGCCTGTGAATCCAAGCTGGTGACAGGGATAGATAGAGCCATTGTCACATCTTGAAGAATCAGCTACCGCACTCATGATGGTGTAACAGAAAGGTGGGAAGTGCCTCAGCCACATCACAATGTCCTAACTTTCAGGTCTTCTTAAGACCTGAAAGTGTCTACCTCCAGGTTTCCTATGTGAGACAGAACACTTTCCTTATTTAAGTTGCTTTTAGTTTGTTCATCTGTTTCTTTCACCCAAAACTGGCCTCTAAGATTGATGGATTGATTGAATGAGATTGATGGTGCTGTATAAATACAGTAAAAGGTGTCTCCTCCTGTGCACAATTTCAGAAGGATTCCTACTACAAGTAGCTCTTGAGAATTCACTACTCTGACAATTAATAAATTGAGAAAAAATGTGTTTGTGCTGGGGTTTGGGATTCTGTGGCACAAACATGAAAGTGGTGGCAAAAACCAGCTGACATTCAGTGTGGTTTCCATGTAATCTCTGTATGCATGAAGGGACTGTCTGTTGCTGTTTTTAACCATAAATGAAAATAGAAGTGGAAAATGTGAGAATATCTGCAAAACTCTCACGTGATCTAAACTGGTAAAATGTACCATTCTAAAGCATTGAATACACACTAATCCTCTGGTACTTTCTACTCTATTCAGTTTTAACTCCTATCAAAATCTGATTTTATTCAATATATTGTTGCTAGATCTAATGTATAGGTACATGATAGTTTAAAAAACATTGCTTTGGAATACACTGTTTTACTTAAGGCAAATGTTAAGTAGATTGTTTTTCTATGCATTTAGGTTCTTTACAATGTTTTAAATGTATTCCACATGCAAAAGCAACGCTGGCTTGACTTTTCTTTTTACTTCTGAAGAATCAGAAGAGATAATGTGTGGACCTTTTGGGCTCTGAAATTGATCTTTTTCTCAGATTAATGTAAAATGTAGATTTATTCACACCTGAGACCCCCTTGAGAATAAATGATACCTGCATTTCTTTTTCGAGAAATAGGCTGTCAATCTCAGAGGAAAGGGGGATATTGTTTCAGTGTCTGGCTTCGCATAGTATGCCATCTGTAGTAATCCCACAGAAGATGAATAACTCTAACTTAATTTAAAACTTGGAATTTCATTGAATGCTTCAAAGTGGATTCTGGTAAGGATTACAGGGATAGACTCATGGTTTATGAACTCAATAAAATAGCATATTAACAGAGTTTAAAACAACCGATATACTGCCAATGAGTTCAAAGCCTTCAGATAATTTTTTTTCTTTTCCTTTGCAAAAACAACAGCATCAAGAAGAACCAGAATTTGCCCATTTTGCTTACTGATATCATACTTAGGAAGAGAGAATGAATATATTCTGCTGTCTCCATGCAGCTCCACACCCCACCAGGCACTCCATAAAATCTCAATAAATTCTGATGAGAGTGAGGACGATATTGAGTCTTGTTCCAAGAAATCAGCTGCTTCTTTTTTTTTTTTTTTTTGCTAATCTTATAAAAGATTATCAGATTATTAGTAATATATGGGCTCCCAGAGATGCAAGTTAGATACTAGTAGAATATTGGTCATTATTTCGCAAAAGACCTCCCAGTTTTCTAACATGAACTAGAGTAGATCTCTCAGGTGCATACCTGGGTTCACAAATAGATCATTTATACAACACACATACACAAAATCCATCTTTCTGAATGCTGCTATATGTTATTCTATATTAAATACTGGATCTATTACTTCTAACTCATCTGGAAAAATGGTTCTATATTACCCTCAAGGAAAAATAAAGTTTTCTTTGTAATGATGTCAATTTCATATGCCAAGAGTATATTTCTACCATTTCTTTTAAGATTTATTCATTTATTTGCAAGTCAGAGTTACACAGAGAGAGGAGAGACAGAGAGAGAGAGAGAGAGAGAGAGAGAGAGAGGTCTTCCATCCAATGGTTCACTCCCCAATTGGCCACAATGGCCAGAGCTTCACCAATCCAAAGCCAGGAGCCTCCTCCAGGTCTCCCACGTGGGTACAGGGGCCCAAGCACTTGGGCCATCTTCTACTGCTTTTTGAGGCCACAGCAGAAAGCTGGATAGGAAATGGAGCAGCCAGGACTAGAACTGGTGCCCATATGCGATGCTGGCGCTTCAGGCCAAGGCTTTAACCTGCTGTGCCACAGGGCCAGCCCCTCTACCATTTCTTAATAATCTCAAAAGGATAAAATGTGTTTGAATATTTATTAATCCCTCATCTGACAATTTGTGTTATATATATATATATATATTTCAAACATTATATTACCATGTGTCAGTTGTTTAACCTAGTTTTCTCTATCAAGGCAAATATTATTTGCTCTCTAAGTTTTGCTTAAAAATTGTGTTAACAGAGCTTAAGCAAGTTATATATAACTTAAGATGAACAATAATCTCTTAAGTGACAATTGTCAATTCATACAGTTCCCTTATTTTTTCATTTATTTACTCAAGCAGCAAATTCATAAGATAACATATGCTACTTGATATGCTGCTGGAATCATAGGTAACCTTGAGTTTGTACTAGCCCCAGCAAACTGGATGTGTAAAGTACTCTGCTAAGAAGAAATATAGATTCCGGTATATATTAACCTCATCTGTTCAGTTCTTCTCTCTTGATTGCATTTGCTAGTTATAGAAATCTGATAGCCTACTAATTAAGATTGCCTCCTGCTTCCAAATTATTGGAAATAATGAGGATTGATATAAGGAAAGAGTCATTTTGAGTTTTAAATGGACCAAAAAGCATCAAGGACTTAACATCATTTCTGGATTTTGTTTAATAAATATTAGCTTTTATTGAAAATATTATTTTAATATTCTCAAAATTCTAAAGAATGCATAAATAGTATGCTATACAAATTTAATTTGTCTAGAGATTTCTTTGCTTATACATTAGTATTCTACCTAGTTTTTCCATGTTTCTTCCAAAGAGATATTCAACAAGTAATCATTTTACACTATGTACTATGAATAATAATGTTATTTAGAAATGTGTCATCGTGTTGAAATGACGAGATGAAAACAGAAATATAGAGTAATCAGGAAATGTAGACTGTGATTCAGTAGCGACATAAAGTGAACACACGAACATGCTTCTGACTCTGGGTTTCTAGGTCTATGCCAGACATGGTTAATGAATCATTTCCAGTTTTTTTTTTCCTTTTAAAATATAAACAGACTCCATATCTTTTAAAGAAGTTACTGTATCCCCATTCCAGTTTACCTACTGGGTACAATCTGGTTGTCATCCTAGCAGGATAACAAGTTCTAAAAAAGATCAAGACACCTTGTTCAAATATATTTTTCGGCACCTCGATATGCTTGTGGTCCTCTGTAGTTACCAAATCTTCACTTGTGAGTTTTCCGTATATGTATTTTTCTCCTGAACATTTTTCCCACCACCATTGCAAAAAGATTATTTCTAGTAAGCAACAATGAATTGTTATTCAATGTGTGGATAGATCATACTACCAGTTATGAAACAAAGGGACAAGTCAAGCCTTGCACGTCAATGTATGGGAACGAAGCACACCATTGGAGTAGTCACTATCCACCAGTTTCCAGTTCTCCTTTACTTTAATACACTCCCTGTGTAGGAAGTTAGTTTTCACAGGCAAGTAAAATATGACCCAGATCCATTTGAAAACAAAAGGTCATGTGGCCAGGTCTGTGGTGCAGTGCTTATCCTCTGCCTGTGGTGCCGGCATCCTATATGGGCGCAGGTTCTAGTACCTGCTGCCCGTCTTCCAGTCCAGTTCTCTGCTGTGGCCTGGAAAAGCAGTGTAAGATGTCCCAAGTGCTTGGGCCCCTGCACCTGTTGGGGAGACCAGGAAGAAGCTCCTAGCTCCTGGCTTCGGATTGGTGCAGCTCCGGCCGTTGCAGCCATCTGGGGAGTGAACCATCAGAGGGAAGATCTTTCTCTCTGTCTCTCCCTCTCACTGTCTGTAATTCTATCTCTCAAATAAATAAATACAATCTTTTAAAGAATAAAGAAAACAAAAGGTCAATTCATCTTCTTGTGTCCTTCCACAGGGACTCTTAATATTATCATGATGAAATCTCATTATCTTTGGTTGCAGAATGAGAAAACGTGAAGCAGGGCTCCACCACCCCAATGCCGCATGAAGCATGATAAAGAATACTTTTTTGTTAGAGCCACAGAGATCAGGCTCTTGTAATCTGCTCTCTCTGGACTCATGGCATCCGTGAGTGTACTCAGTACAAGGGAGGAGTCCATGGAGGTGGTTCACCAGTGCAGGCACTAATGTCTCCAGGGATTTGTTAGCATGAGATTTGACAAGGAAGCAAAGAACTTGTTTGATTTTCAAATGTTTTCCATAGTGTGACCTCATATTAATTTAAGAAGAAAAATGATCTATATTAAAAATACACTGAAGGAGGCCGGCGCTGTGGCTTAACAGGCTAATCCTCCGCCTTGCGGCGCCGGCATACCGGGTTCTAGTCCCGGTCGGGGCGCCGGATTCTATCCCGGTTGCCCCTCTTCCAGGCCAGCTCTCTGCTATGGCCTGGGAAGGCAGTGGAGGATGGCCCAGGTGCTTGGGCCCTGCACCCGCATGGGAGACCAGGAGAAGAACCTGGCTCCTGGCTTCGGATCAGCGTGATGTGCCGGCTGCAGCAGCCATTGGAGGGTGAACCAGCGGCAAAAAGGAAGACCTTTCTCTCTGTCTCTCTCTCTCTCTCACTATCCACTCTGCCTGTCAAAAAAAAAAAATACACTGAAGGGTTGGTACTGTGGTATAGTAGGTAAAGATGCTACCTGCAGCGCCGGCATCCCATATGGGCACCAGTTCAAGTCTTGGCTGCTCTACTTCTGATCCAGCTCTCTACTGTCACCTGGGAAATCTGTAGAAGATGGCCCAGGTTCTTGAGCAACTGTATCCATGTGGGGGACTGGAGAAAGCTCCTGGCTCCTGGCTTCAGATCAGCATGGCTCCAGCTGTTGTGGCCATCTAGGGAATGAGTCAGTGGATGGAAGACCTCTCTCTCTCTCTCTCTCTCTCTCTCTCTCTCTCTCTTTCTCTTTCTCTTTCTCTTTCTCTTTCTCTTTCTCTTTCTCTTTCTCTTTCTCTCCCTCTGGCTCTCTCTAGCTCTGCCATTCAAATATTTTTTAAAAAATACACTGAAAGCCAGTGTTGTGGTATAGCTGGTAAAGCCACCACCTGCAGCACTGGGATCCTATTTGGGTGCCAATTTGTGTCCTAGCTGCTCCACTTTGAATCCAGCTTCCTGCTAATTGCTTGCAAAAAGCAGCAAAAGATGGTGCAAATGTTTTGTCCCCTGCAACCTGTGTGGGAAACTGGGAAGAAACTCTTGGCTCCTGACTTTGGCTTGGCCCAGCCCTGGCTTTTGTGGCCATCTGAGTAGTAATCCACCCATGGAAGATTCTGTCTTTCTCTCTGTCTCTCTTTCTGTGGCACTCTGACTTTCAAAAAAATAAATAAATAAATCTTATAAAAAAAACTGAACTCTTATAATAAAACATCATGGATTTATCCAGAAGAGTATAATCTGTTATTTCATGATTCTAGGAAAGTACAAATCTAAACATTTTCATTTTTAGTCTTGAAAGTCTTCTAAATCACTTATGTTCTTCAACATTAATACATAGCTTCAAAGTAACAAAACCTTTTTTATAGTCATTGTTTCATATCTTGATATGCATAGCTGAGGACTTTCAAACGGACATGCATTTTAAATGATATTGAGTGTTGCTGGGAGTTCATTCCCATATTGTATTTAATTAATTGTGTCATTTGGGGATAGCTTAAGTTGTATACATTAGGTGCTAAATAATTCTCTTGAAAGCCAGCAGCTTTTGACAGGTAGATAGTTAATACTATCCCAATGCATGAATTATTTACATTAGCCTCTTATGGATTGACAGTTCTTTGACATGTTCTGAGATATTTTGTAATTTCTACTGCTTTAATTTTGCTGTCTGAGGTGAGCTGGGAATTTATTTTCTTGAGTATCAGTGAAAAATCAAACTTTACTTTTTACTTAAATCATCTTCATGCTTTTACCTGTCAAGCATGTGATTATTTTTTGTGAAAGACTACAGATGTGATATCATTTCTCTGTAGCTTAGTTCACTTAAATTTTTAATCTCTTTTTCCATACTCATTTATCTGCAAAGCTTTTTTTAATTTTCATGTTTCATCATAGTGTGATCTTTATAAAGGCCTTATATGTGAACAGATAACCAAATATACGTTATCAGTCATCCATATTTGATGTTACCAAAGAAAATATCTAAAGGTTAAATCGGGTGGAAAATTATCTCCTATATATAAGTAAATTTAGTCACAAAAGATATTATAGGGTAGGATTTTTTGCACAGCACTTTAGATACCATCTGTGAAACCTGCATCCCATATTGGATATCCAATCTAATCTCTTTCCAAAGGCCTACCTTAGGACGCCATAAATGAATCAAGCTTCTATCCTATCAATCCATATCTTGGATTTAAACATCTGCCTGAGTTAGGGAGCCAGATCCTTTTCAAACCATAAAAGGTATATGCACATCACAAATGATAAGTAATATTTTCTTACATTAACCCCAGTTCTAGAATTCTTGGAGGAATTGGTGAGCCCTTTAGTCAGGAGAGTCTCAGAAGGAGCAGGTGTTTGGTACAGCAGTTAAGATGCTAAATTCCAGCTCCACTTCCAATTCCAGCTTCCAGCTAATGTGCACTTTGGGGCAAGTGATGGCTCAAGTATGTGGGTCACTGCCACTCATGTGGGAAATCTGGATTATGTTCCTTGTTCCTAGCTTTAGCTTGTCCCAGTCTAAGCTGTTGCAGACATTTGGGGAGTGAACTGGTGGATGAAATATCTCTCTCTGTCAGTGTGTATTTGTGTGTATGTCTGTCTGCCTGTCTTTCAAATAAATAAAAATTTAAAATTTAAAAAGAAGTGAAATGCTGGTGAGGATGTGGGGAAAAAGGTGCCATAATCCACTATTCATGAGAATGAAAACTGGAGCAGTCATTGTGGAAGACAGTGTGGAGATAACTCAGAAAGCTGAAAATAGATCTACCATATGACCCAGCAATCCCACTCCTGGGAATTTACCCAAGGAAAACGAAATCAGCATATAAAGCAGTTATCTGTGCTTTCAAGTTCATTGCAGCTCAATCACTCATGATAGATAAGATATGGAATCAACTTAGATGTCCATCAGCTGATGTCTGGATAAAGAAATTATGGCATATATACACTATGGAATACTACTCAGCATTTAGGAAAATAAAATCCTGTCTTTTACAACAAAATGGATACAACTAGAAACCATTATACTTAGTACAATAAAGTCCCAGAAAGACAAATACCATATGTTTTCCCTGCTCTGTGGTAACTAATAGAGTATCTAAACGTATAGGAGTGAAATTGACACTTTGAGATTTGATGATTGTTGGCAGCCCTGGTCTCTACTGAGGAATAGTGCTTTTTTTTCTTGATACTATTTGTTAAACTCTTTACTTACTGTAAGGTTAATCTAATGAGTATAAAGGAAATTGAAAATAGATCTTTGTAAAAATTAAGAGTGGGAATAGGAAAGAGGAGGAAGAAGTGTAGGAGTGCAGAGAGGAAGGGGAGTAGGGTGGGAAGAATCACTAGGCTCCCAAATTTGAATACCTTAAATAAAATTTAAAGAAACAAATAAAAGAAGCAAGTGAGAAATGTTTTTATATATTCTCTCATGTAGAACAATTTTTAATCATTATATAGTTTATGATCATCTTATCTCTTCTGTACTGTTCAATCCCCATTCATTTCTTCCTCCTTAAATGGACCCTATAAAATAATTTCAGAAGGTCCTCATTCGCTGTGATTACTAGAGCTCACACATTAATTCCATAGTCTTTTTTTTTTTTTTTTGACAGGCAGAGTGGACAGTGAGAGAGAGACAGAGAGAAAGGTCTTCCTTTTTCCGTTGGTTTACCCCCCAGTGGCCGCTGCGGCCAGCACGCTGCGGCCTGCGCACTGTGCTGATCTGAAGCCAGAAGCCAGGTGCTTCTCCTGGTCTCCCTTGTGGATGCAGGGCCCAAGGACCTGGACCATCCTCCACTACACTCCCGGGGCCACAGCAAAGAGCTGGACTGGAGGAGGAGCAACCGGGACAGAATCTGGCGCCCCAACAGGGACTAGAACCCAGGGTGCCGGCGCCACAGGCGGAGGATTAGCCCACTGAGCCACGGCGCCGGCCAATTCCATAGTCTTTCTTGACAAATATTGATAAGAATGTTGTGCTTTGGTTTAAACATGGTTTGTCATCTCTGAAATCTAAGTGTCATTATAGTGGTATCAGGAGTAATTTTTTTTTAACCTTAAGTGGTGGTTAGGTCTGTAGGAGGGATTTGTGCTTATTTGGTGGAGTGAGTTCTTACTCCTGAAACTGGATCACTTACTAGAGTGTAGATGATTTTAGAGTGAGTCTGCCCTTGTATTTCCTCTGTTTCACACACAGCCACTTGCCCTGCCCCTTTCTGACATGAATTAACGTAGCCCTCACCAGAGGCCCCTCAGCTGCCAGCATTCAAATGCACTTGAATTTCCAAACTCCAGAGCCAGTAGCCAAAATTCACTTCTTTTCTTTATAATTCATTCTGTGCCCGGTATTATGTTGGATAAACAGAAAATGCACTACTACAACTGGTTTCTCTACCATAAATATTCTCCAGAAAAAAACCCTAAGTCTACTTACTCTAGGGTATTTTTCTTTTTGTTTTACCTCCTCTATTTCTGTATCTCTGCGCTATGTTGGCTGTCGTTAAAGCTAATGTGTTTTGTCATGGCGGTTGTCTTGTTGTTTTCTGGGTGTGTGTTTGATTGAGAGTGTCTTGTTGTTTTCTGGGTGTGTGTTTGATTGAGAGTTTCTCTATAGCTCAATCCTGAAATACTATCATGCCATTAGACACTCTCTGTGTCATCTGCAAAGTTCACTTTTTGCACATTGTTTCCCTGTAACCAACAGTATCACAACACAGAAAGACTGTAACAGAAGAGAATCAGGGCAGCATTAAGTTCAACTGTCATAGTGTGATAAAGATTGATATTTTAAGTCGATCTTTACCCAGATTTTAAGCGTCAGGAAACAAAATTACTTCCATTTTAATATTTTACATTCACTTCTGTGTTTTACCTGTACATGCAAGTTATTTTGAAGGAAAGTCTGAATACTTACTGATTTACAGTGGCAAAACAAATCCTTATACATTAAAAGACCTGCTGAGGTGAGAAGTAATAATTACCACCATAGTACTTTGAGTGTTACTACACTCTTGGGGACGGTTTTTGGCAAGTGTTCAAAAGGACTTTGTGGTACTTTATTTATTTATTTATTTTGGCAAATTCAGATTCTTTTTTTTCTAAAGATTTATTTATTTATTTGAAAGTCAGAGTTACACAGAGAGGAGACCCAGAGAGAGAGAGAGAGAGAGAGGTCTTCCATCCTGTGGTTCACTCCCCAATTGGCTGCAGCGGCCAGAGCTGAGCCGATCTGAAGCCAGGAGCCAGGAGCTTCTTCCCAGTCTCCCATGTGGGTACAGGGGCCCAAGGAGTTGGGCCATCTTCTACTGCTTTCCCAGGCCATAGCAGAGAGCTGGATCGGAAGAGGAGCAGCTGGGTCTCAAACCAGCGTCCATATGGAATGCTAGTGCTTCAGGCCAGGGCGTTAACCCACTGTGCCACAGCACCGGTCCCAATTCAGATTCTTGAAGTCAACTAATCTTTAATTCAGGGGATAATTAAGTGAGAACTTATTTTTGTTATTATAAACAAGATTGATAACAAAACATTAACCTCTTGGTTTTGCCAAAAGGAACCGAAAATTGTTTTATTTATTTTATTTTATTTTTTTGACAGGCAGAGTAGTTAGTGAGAGAGAGAGAAATAGAGAGAAAGGTCTTCCTTTTTGCCGTTGGTTCACCCTCCAATGGCTGCTGTGGTCGGCGCATCATGCTGATCTGAAGCCAGTAGCCAGGTGCTTCTCCCGGTCTCCCATGCGGGTGCAGGGCCCAAGCACTTGGGCCATCCTCCACTGCCTTCCCGGGCCATAGCAGAGAGCTGGCCTGGAAGAGGGGCAACCGGGATAGAATCCGGCGCCCCGACCGGGACTAGAACCCGGTGTGCTGGCGCCGCAAGGTGGAGGATTAGCCTAGTGAGCCACGGCACCGGCCGAAAATTGTTTTAAATAAAAACATATAACTGGAAAACAATCATTCAGTCTGCTCAATACTTTTATAAAAAGAAAAGTTTTGTATTTACACTGAGTTCATAGAAAAATCTCTGATGGAGAAGTCTATGTATTTTATTAAACACGTATTAAATATGTATTTATTGAATGGCTGGCGTTTAATAAGCTTTGTTCTTGTGTCACTTAAAGGTAGGCAATAGGTAGAGCACAGTGAACATTATTTTTAGAAAGCTGATGTGGTAAGATTGATTTTCACTAGGAGCATGTACTAGGTGTTAAAGATTCCTTAGTTCCAGGTTTTTTTATGATTTATTTTATTTATTTGAAAGGCAGAGTTAACAGAGATAGAGGAAGAGAAGGAGAAAGAGGTTTTCCATCTGCTGATTCACTCCCCAGATGGTCGCATTGGCCCAGAGCTGGGACACATAAGCCAGGAGCCAGGAGCTTGTCTTGCATGTGGGTGTAGGAGCCCAAGGACTTGGGCCATCCTCTGCTGCTTGCCCAGGCACATTATCAGAGAGCTGGACTGGAAGTGGTGCAGCCAGGACTCAAACCAGCTCCCATATGGGATGCTGGCACTCCAGGCAGAAGCTTAACCCCCTGTGCCATAGCACTGGGCCAGATAGTTTAGGAATTTAGTTCACCGAAGCCTCAGTGTCTCAGCAAACCCAGAGGGTGAAAACGTTGAATAACACTTCAGGGTGGTTTTTGAACTAATACTATTAAAGTTTGATTTTTGTCTTATCAGTTCACATGGTGAGACTCCAACCCTGTACTTTTTAAATAAGGAGGAAATTTGTGGAAAATTATCTAGTTTAATCTCAATTGTGTATTTTAGAATCTGTTCTACAAATTAACTTACTCATTTTTTTCAAAGGTTTATTTGTTTATTGGAAAGGCAGAGTTAGAAAGAGAGAGAGAGAGAATATATGCATCTGTTGGTTCACTCCCCAAATGGCCACAATGGCCAGGGCTGGGCCAAGCTGAAGCCAGAAGCCAAGAGCTTTTTCCAGGTCTCCTATGTGGGTGCAGAGGCCCAAGGATTTGAACCATCCTTCGTTGCCTTCCTAGGTGCATTATCAGGGGCTTGGTTAAGAAGTGGAGCAGTCGAGACTCAAACCGTCGCCCATATAGGATGCCAGCATTGCAGGCCATGGCTTTACCTATTGTGCCACAATGCTGGCCACACTGACTCAGTTTTTAGTTAGGGACTTCATGCCCTATTCTCTTGTATATTCTCCATTTCTCTTTTGTTTCTGTTTTGCCCTTTTAACCATACACTGTACTCGCTCGCCAATCAAGGTACTATTCAGTGTCCTAAGATACTTTTCTATTTTTTATTTTTATTTATTTATTTATTTTTTTGACAGACAAAGTTAGTGAAAGAGACAGAGAGAAAGATCTTCCTTCCGTTGGTTCACTCCCCAAATGGCCGCTATAGCCGGCGCACTGCGTCAATCCGAAGCCAGGAGCCAGGTGCTTTCTCCTGGTCTCCCCTGCAGGTGCAGGGCCCAAGCACTTGGGCCATCCTCCACTGCCCTCCTGGGACCACAGCAGAGACCTGGACTGGAAGAGGAGCAACCGGGACTAGTACCCAGCACCCCAACTGGGACTAGAACCCTGGGTGCCGGCACCGCAGGTGGAGGATTAGCCTAGTAAGCCGCGGTGCCGGCCAAGATGCTTTTCTATGTATTCTATTTGTTTATTCTGTCTGGAGAGTGCAGAAATTATTTGATAGGTTTAAGTAATAATATATGTATTAGACACAGAACTATTTTTTTACGTTTATCTTGCTGAGCTTGCTACTGTAAATCAATTTGTAGCATAGGGTGATCATTGTTCAGAGCTAGCCCCTGATTTTATATATTTCTTAGTAATAATACATAAATAATAAATCTGATAATACTCCCCAAATATAACATCAAATTTCTCTACTCTTATTCCAGCCTTGTGATTCTTTTCTTTCTTTCTGGATCACAACTCTTTACAGTGTGATATGATATGGCTGTGGTGTAGCTGGTAGGTTATTTGATGGAAATTGGAAAGAATAAGAGTTAGTCATTTCAGAATGAATATCTAAACCAGAGGGCAAAGATGATCATTTCAATGGAACTCTTCCAAAAATAATCCTTTAATATTCATGCTAAATGAGTTTCCATAAATTTCAGGCCTGCTGGCTACATTGAAATTGAATTTCTTAGGAATAAAATGTTTGGGGCATTTTACAACTTTATTTCTGATAACACTTCCTTTTATTTGTTATCTTACTTGCTGTTATCTGCCTTTCAGTTTCTAAGAACTCCAAATATGCATAGTTTGTAGCAACCATCCATCCATGTCGTATTTAACGGGTATATTTTGAGTGTCTCTATATGTCTTCACTGCCAAGATACAGGGGTGATATTGATGAACAAGACTTAGTCATTTCAGAAACTTAACATTCTGCATTTGGATTTTCTCTTTGCTTATCGATGACAATTGCTAAGAAATTATAAAATACCTTTCATTATCTTCAGCTTGTATCTTTGGTATTTAGACAGCCTCAGAGAGAAGTCCTTACTCAGTGTTTAAAAAAAAAAACAAAATACATTGTTTCTACATCAAAAATTTTATTGTAATACAGCCTTAATGTGTGCAACACAGATTATTGTGCACAATGGATACTTATGTGTCAAGAGATTTTCCTATTTGATGAGAAATAATGATTTTCCTAAACATGTGTTTGAACAACTTGTTAAAATCATCCATTTGTACTATTACAATGATAACATGCAACTATATTTAACATCAGTTTTAGATAGCAAAAGTATCTGACCATTTATCCCACTGGAGATTTTGGATTTCACATTCCATTGTCCCAGTGTTGCTTCATCTTTCCCATTAACCATGGTCAAATTACTGGCAATTCTGTCCCCTTGAAAGAAAGCTATCAAGGGAGCCATCATTGTGGTATAACAGGTAAAGTCAGCATCCCTGTGGGTACCAGTTTGAGTCCCAGGTGCTCTTCTTCTCATCCATTTCCCTGCTAATGCGCCTGGGAAAACAATGGAAGATGGCCCAAGTCCTTGGGCCCCTGCAACCCATGTAGGAGACCTGGAAGAAGCTCCTGGCTCCTGGCTTCAGACCTAACCAGCTTTGGCCATTATAGCTGTTAGGAGGGAAGCAGTGGATAGAAGATTCATTCTCTCTCTCTCTCTCTTTACTCTGCCTTTCATATAAAACAAATAAATATTTTTAAAAACCATCATTTTAGACCTGAAAGAAATATTAAATGCCAGGTTATCCCACACCTTAAAAGACTGATTTAGGAAACAGAAGCCAGAAATATGACATGATGTGATTATGCTGCTGTTTGTGGTACATGGGAAAGGTACAGAAATTAGAGCTAAATTCAAGATGCATCTCTTACATATACCAGCCTTCTGTTCTTTTCACTAGCAACAATGCTTTCTGTTGGTTTGTTACTTGTTAAAATAACTAAACAATTTAATATTTTAAAAAGCACAGGAAGGCTGTGAAACTGCTTTTCTACTTTTTTCTCAACTTATTTTTTTAAACATTCATTTATTTTATTTAAAAGGCAGAGTTACAGGGAGGCAAAGGCAGAGAGTGAGAGAGAGAAGTCTTCCATCTGCTGGTTCACTCCTCAATTGGCCACAATGGCCAGAGCTGAGCCGATCTGGAGCCAGGAACCAGGAGCTTCTTCCCAGTCTCCCATGTGGGTACAGGGGCCCAAGGAGTTGGGCCATCTTCTACTGCTTTCCCAGGCCATAGCAGAGAGCTGGATCGGAAGTGGAGCAGCCGAGACTCGAACTGGGGCCCATATGGGATGCCGGCACTGCAGGCGAAGGTTTTACCTGCTACGCCACGGCACCGGCCCCATTCTCAACTTATTTTTTGTGAGCTTGCTAAATAGGAGTTTATATGATACAACACGTGAATTCAGTAGGTTTACTGTGGCTGCTTAGCCATAGAAGTCAGACCAAATAGTTTTAATATCATTAGCTACATTCTGGGCAATCATAATTATGCATATTGTAGAATTATAAAGTGGGAACTCTGCAAATGAAATATGGTGATAAGCCCCTTTGTAAGTTGGAAATTTTCTAACTTTATTTACTATTCTTCAGTTTTGGCTTGTAGCTGAATATAGCATTTGTGACTCATTGTTGTAGGCATCTAGCTGGGGAACATAGGGCAGAAGATTTGTCTCTACTATGGTCAATTTGTGTGAGGTGGCAGGACCTATAACTATGTCAGTTTGTTCCTAGGGGATCATTGTTCAAGTATTTAAATATCTAGTTCAACAATTCTTGTTTGCCTTTTGCAGTTTGTATTATTATAGTGACATAACTTTATAATTGTCATAATATTATCTTCTAACAGAAGAAATAAAATTAATGCCATTATTCATACCATCATGTCTCCTTAAGCATTATTATATGTGATCATGAGTTATAACATGCATCTATTGGAATCAGTGATGACTTTTCCATGAATAAGGAAGGCTAAAGTAAGATGCGATACCCAGTGTCAAAGGCACACATTTGGATAACCTCTTTTTCTAGGACATTGTGTATGGAAAACATATCCTAGAAATAGTTCCAAGAGCAAAGGTAAGAAAATGAATACAAGACAGGTCATCAAAGTGACCAGATGCTGCTATATATTATTCTATATTAAATACTGGATCTATTACTTCTAACTCATCTGGAAAAATGGTTCTATATTACCCTCAAGGAAACATAAAGTTTTCTTTGTAATGATGTCAATTTCATATGCCAAGAGTATATTTCTACCACTTCTTTTTTTTTAAGATTTATTTATTTATTTGCAAGTCAGAGTTACACATAGAGGAGAGGCAGAGAGAGAGAGAGAGAGAGAGAGAGAGGTCTTCCATCCAATGGTTCACTCCCCAATTGGCCGCAATGGCCAGAGCTTCGCCAATCCAAAGCCAGGAGCCTCCTCCAGGTCTCCCACGTGGGTGCAGGGGCCACTTTTTGAGGCCCCTTTTTGAGGCCACAGCAGAAAGCTGGATAGGAAGTGGAGCAGCCAGGACTAGAACTGGTGCCCATATGCGATGCTGGCGCTTCAGGCCAAGGCTTTAACCTGCTGTGCCACAGGGCCAGCCCCTCTACCATTTCTTAATAATCTCAAAAGGATAAAATGTGTTTGAATATTTATTAATCCCTCATCTGACAATTTGTTTTATATATATATATATATATATATATATATATATATATATATATATTTCAAACATATTACCATGTGTCAGTTGTTTAACCTAGTTACAGCAGGGAGGTGGAGGGGCCAATGAAGATGGGTATAAGAACCGAGAGTAGAGAACGTGAGATTCTCAGTGGTTCTCCAACTTAGAGGTGCATCAGAATCACCTGGAGGATTTCCTATGTTCTGTTCACTCTAGCACTTCTGCTCAGGTGGGTCTGGGATGGGGCCTGAGAACTTGCATTTCTGAGAAGTTCCTAGCTGATGACCATGATGCTGATCTGGGGACCACTCTTTGAGAACCATTGATCTAGATGAATTCCAGAGATAAATGAGAATGCAACAATTTTTCATGAGCTCCTGTAATACTAGATTTGGTAAGCTAAGGTTTTTATTTTTAAGATTTATTTATTTTGAAAGAGTTACAGACAGAGAGGGAGGGAGGGAGAGAGAGAGAGAGATTCTCCTGGTTCAATCCCCCAAGTGGCTACAACAGACAAGTCTGGGCCAGGCCAAAGCCAGGAGCTTCATCTGTGTCTCCCACGTGGGTGACAAGAGCCCAAATACTTGAGCCATCTCCCACTGCTTTTCCCAGACCATTAGCAGGGAGCTGGGTCAGAAGTGGAGCTGCTGGGAAATAAAAGAGCACCAGTAAGGGATGCCAGCATCGCAAGCAGAGCCTTTACCCACTTTGCCACAACACTGGCCCTGAGCTGGACAAACTAGACAAATATAAAATTTTGTCTCTCCTTTTTCATTTTAATTGGCTACTTTTAAGTCAAATTGATGTCTCAGAATTTTTGAAGATCCTAACCTCCTTCTGTGTTAAAATGCAAAGTAAGACTTTATATTCTTGCCATATAAACATCCAGAAGAATTATTTCCTGTCTATGAAAGATGATCTGTTTCCTATTTTTATAGTTCAACAGTATATAAAGTGCTCTGTTTCAGCACGTGTGCTCCAAAGTGCACCGCCTGAGGTCAAACTGTGATTGGATCACTCACTATGTGCCTTAGGGTTACAAGTTTCTTAAACTCTCAGATCATTCTTTGTACAGCAGGGATGTTATCAATTGCCTAGGGTTGTTGTGAGGATGAAATTAAGTAGTGGCTTTAAACCACTTGTTGTGGTTCTTGGCACATAATAACTGCTTCATAAATGTTAGGTAACATTGGAACACCAAGTTAAGGAATATGACTATGTATGTAATACTGTGCTAGTCTTCTGAAGTTTAACTTGAATAGTTGTTCTCTGCATCTGTAGTTCATTGTGACTCTTCTGCTAAATATAGCTGAGTTGATAAGAAGTTATAAATTATATGTAAACAATGAGATTCAAATGTTAATGTTAAAGTCGATTACAGTTATCAAGAACCTAAAATTGCTACTAGCCAATTTCAGACTAGGAAGGAAGAAGACCATCTATGGCACAGTGGTTAAGAACATCAACTCTGCAACCAAAATGCCAGGGTTTTTATTCTGGCTCCACCCATCACTAGCTCTGTGATCATGGGCAAGTTATTTGAACATCCTATTCCTCAGAATCTCCATCTATCAAATAGTGACCATGGGAACACCTATCTCAGAGAGTGGTTATGAGTTCACATGCGTGGTCGCATACACACATGCAGTCACAGCCCATAGGTCATATGTGAGTATATAAAGTCATTACACATTATACAGGAAATGTGCAAAATTCTGAGAACAATGCCTACCACAAAATAAACACTGTAGAGGTGATTGCTATTAATAATATTTAGTTTTTATATCTGTATACTCTGGAAGAACTATGGTTTTAAGGAAAATAAATCAGAAAATCTGTGATTTTTTTTCTCTGTAGTTCGATATCATACTCATGGAGTACAGCCATGATCTATAGTCGATGTACTAAACTGGAACCAATTGTTGTTTTAATCAAACTACATTAGATGGAAAACTCCTCTCTCCAACTCCTCTACAGCCTTCTTGAAAATATGCCTGGCATTTCATTTATAACCAGAGTTAGTACTTTTAAAGCAATCTAGCCTTTAGTGCAAAAAGGAAAAAAAGTGGTTCCATTTGTACTTGTAAGAATTTCTAAAAGTGTATTTTTTTTATTTTTATTTTATTTATTTATTTTTTTGACAGACAGAGTGGGCAGTGAGAGAGAGAGAGACAGAGAGAAAGGTCTTCCTTTACCGTTGGTTCACCCTCCAATGGCCGCTGCGGCTGGCGCGCTGCAGCCAGCACACTGCGCTGATCCGAAGCCAGGGGCCAGGTGCTTCTCCTGGTCTCCCATGTGGGTGCAGGGGCCGAAGCACTTGGGCCATCTAAAAGTGTACTTTTAAAGGATGTTGTGGACTTTATTATTGACAAGTTCTATGGTCTTTCCTTCGTCTGTTGTGTCCTTGCCCCTGCATCTGACATTATTTTTTAAAGCGATTTATTTATTTGAAAGGCAGTTATTGGGGCTTTTTTGGGGGTGGTATGTGTCAGGATCTGGGTGAGAGAGAGATCCATCTTCCATCTGCTAGTTCATTCCTCAAATAGCCACAGTGATCGGGGCCAGGCCAGGCCAAAGCTGTGAGCCAGGAACTCCATCTGAGTCTCCCATGTCGGGGCAGAGGCCCAGGCATTTGCGCCCTCTTCTATTATTTTCCCAGGAGTATTAGGAGGGAGCTGCATCTGAAGTGGTGCATCCAGGACTTGGGGATGCCAGTGTCACAGGTGGTGGCTTAAATTTCTGCCCCACAGCACCAGCCTCTGCATTTAATGTTATTCAGCAGGCTCCTTGAAATCATCTCTTTCCTGGGCAGACTGACTTAGACATGGCCTGTCCACCAGCACAGAGAGCCCCCCCTCCCTTTTCAGTACATGTCCTGCTTTCAAGGATTCGCTGATTCCCTAGGCTGCTTCTTCCCTCTCTCAGGGCAAGGTCTCATATTTGTTCTGTTCTGCATGCTCAGGTCTATGCCTGGATCCTCAAAGGCTGCTAACATTCCTACCCACTCATTACCACATTGCAATGGAATTTGTATTTCTTCAGAAATGTTCCCCCTGCAGTACTGTGATGTATCAGTAGCACTACCCTGGACTGAGCTCCTGGACTTCACGTGTAGCTGTCCTTGTGACCCACCCCTTTGCATTCCTTTCTTAACTACAGGTTCCTTTTGATGTTTCTCCCCTGATGTGACTTCCCTACTCTGTGCCCTTGGAGATCAGAACTTTATTACCCAGCAATTAACTCCCAGGAGCCATTCCCATTGGAAGCACTGTCCTTCCCGTTCATCTTTGTAGTACCACATTTATCCCTGCCAGAGCTATTCTGTTTCTACCCTTATCAGGTAGACACTTCTGCCTGGCCTTCAAATATTTCCGTAGGCAGTGTGTAGAACGTGTAGCCCCTGTGTGTCTCACTTGAGCCCCCTGGGACTCTGCTTAGGAAAGCCTTCCTTCCACGATCACAGGAAAACACTGTGCACCTGCCACCTTTCAGTTCTCCCTGCTTCTGGGCCACCAGTGCATGTACAGTCTGCGGTCTATCTTCCTCCATGCCTTATTTATGTGGGGGCTGCATGCATGGACTTTGTTTTCAGATGTATGAAGACAGGCACCCGCTTTAAACATTCTTGAAATAGATCTGAATCCAGCATAGTATCTGTAACAGGGAAAAAAAACACACAGAAAGCTATTAAATATTACCCCTCAAAGAGAACAAAGAAAAAATCTGCTTCCTGCTCTGTTATTATACAGAAGATGAATCAGAACACCTGAGGTGGACACTTTAACATTTAATAGCTATGTATTTAGATTCATGGTTACATTCTATTCATGGCCAGTGGTATTGAATAGCATATACATAATTGATAAAAAGTTTTATTTTAGAATAAATTCAATTTTGATTTAAGTATTAATATAGAGAAAAATAAATTAATATAGAGAAAAAATTAATATAGAGAAAAAAAGTATTACTAGAGGTAAGATGGCATGAAAAAACTGTCTTAAAAATACTACAGCATGTTATTTTTGGAGTCTGTAATTAATGACTTTTGAGTGATAGCTCACTTGAGTCAGCCTAGAAAACAAGCCTTCAGACCCCCTTCCTAAAAGCTCCTTATGACTGAATGAGTAGGCCGATGGCTTTCACATCTATATTTTTAGCTGAAGGTCAAGGGAAGGGAAAAGTGTCAAGTGGAGAAAATAAGTTTCAAATCCTCGAAGGTCTTCTGGTTGCCCCGCTCACCACAGGTGATGACGTGACTGCAAACCAGTGCTGTCATCCCCAGGCAGGAGTGGAGACATCAACTCTTCCAGTACCTATGGCTCCCTCCAAACCAAAGCAACTGGGATACATCATCCCCGGAATGAAACCCCCAGAGATGGTTTAAATTCCATTATGCACATAAGAGAGAGAGGCATTCGTGTTTCACGTGCCGATTCCTTTTCAGCCCCATCTCTTATTTTGGAAGATTTAACAGCCACCCTAACTTATGGTGGTTTCTGTCCGCAAGTTTAGTCTCCCCAAACAAGGGTACTGAATTACAGGCCTCAAAGTCAATTCTCTGTGGGTGAACACAAATAGACGGCAGCTGAAGATCAGCTTAGAGGGAGGGGAGGAAGGTACTAAGAAGCTGAAATCTCAAGTTGGAGTAAATACTGAGAGATGAGAAAAGGACCCACTGGGCAATGGAGTTCTGATTCAAACTTACCAGAGTTAGGTCAAATTTCACCTCATTTCTCACCATCTGGCTACGAATTCAGAATTTCCCACAATCCCTTAGGTTTTATCATTTGCTAGAATAGAACAATTCAGAGAATTCAGGAAAGCACTTTAGCCTGCAGCTGAAGTTTTGCTGTAAAGGTTTCAAATCAGGATCACCCAGAGATACAAAGAGCAAGGTCTAGAGGTCCCCCAGATTGAAGTCCCTATGTCCTCAGGACACATCACCCTCCCAGCACAGTTCTGGGCATCAACAACCACAAGGCTTGTCTAAGCCTTAATATCCAGAGCTTTTATCGGGGCTTCCTTAAGCACACATGATTGATCACATCATAGGCAACGTGATTAGCCTGGATTTCTAACCTCTTTTCCATTTCTGGAGACTGACAGATCAGGCTGATTTCCCAAGGCTCAAAGCCTTTAACCCTGCTGTCACATGGCTGGTCTTTCTGGAATGCCCAGCCCTCATTCTGAAATGATCTAGGGGCCCATAGTCTATGGCCTCATTAGCATAAACCCAGGGGCCCACCAAGAATATAGAGACATTGTGACCACTTAGGAAATTCCAGGGGCTTAGAAACCCTCTTCCAGGATGCCAGGACAAAGAACAAGACAAATTCTTTATTATATAATACACGTAAAGACAATTAGAATTGGACTTGTAAGTCACAGAAAACTAAGGAAAAATACATATATATATATATATATATATATAATTTTTGTAGCAGAGCAATCAACTGGAAAGTATTGCATTAATATACTCCTAAAATAACTGGCCATTAAATACTAGTAGAGTCTTTTCATTTATTTTTCACTCATTCATTCTTTAAATGATATTTATGATTCTTCTTGCACTCCTAATTGGAGACAGACTACTGATGGTGTAGTATTAACAAAATTATTTTAAAAGTAAATAAATAAATAGTGTTTATGTTACATAGAAAAGATTATTTAAAATTATTAGCTGATTTTGATTCCAATCTAAATAAGCCTGAGTTCTGAAATAATTATTAATTATTGCTTATCAGGATTATGTCAGAAAGCCCCCAAAATATTAGACATTAAATCTAGACTTGAATACTTTAGGGAAGTAGGGATAATAGAAGAAATATCTGTGTTGCTTGTTTAACCCGAAGACTATTTGTTTTTATGTTTTTAAACAAAATCCAGAAATGCTTTGAAATGTGATACGTTATAAACTGTTCTTTTTTTGCTTTCCTGTAATTGGAGCAACATACTAATTTCTACAAGTTGTGACTACTAACAGAGAGCAATCACCTCACAGACTTGTACCGAAAAGATGAGACCATCCAGGTGACAGGAAATGGCCACGTGCAGAGTCCTCGCTTCCCGAACAGCTACCCCAGGAATCTGCTTCTGACGTGGAGGCTCCACTCCCAGGAGAAAACAAGGATACAACTAGCGTTTGACCATCAGTTTGGATTAGAGGAAGCAGAAAATGATATCTGTAGGTAAGTGAAACGAACAATCCATTTGAGGGTACCATCCCAAGGTGAGAGAAGAATGAATTTAAAGCATCATATCAGATGTTCCTTTCGAGCCTTTTGGACCTACCCATAATGTGCCACGTTATTTTCAATCAGCCTTTGTGTCAGCCATAGTAGGCAGCACAGCAAAGATTGTGCTGCGGCTGAGCTAATAACCTGGAGTGATTGACAGAAACCCGCCTCCACAGCAGTCATGACTGTGACTGCTCAAGTGGGATGGAATCTAGAGGTACCTGTCCTTTCCAGGCTTTGTGAGCAGGAAAAGACTACCATTGTCCCATGTCACCTGCGGCTATATCATGTGGCCTGGTCAAAGCCTGCCCTTTGCTATAGTGGACATCAGCTGGGTCTTTGGCGTTGACCCAAGCCACTGTAACCACATTCTTTCCCCCAGTGCTGGCTGAGGACCCCATTAGGGCCTTATGCTGAATTCCTGGTATCAAGGCCTCAGAGATCTGCCAGAGGAAGAGAAAGGAACCTGAGGCCAAGTGTTCTTCAGAGGGATCTGTTTCCTGTGGTTGCTGGGTCACAAGTAAAAGATAAAAGCTGTGCCTGACAATCTTCTTCCTTCAGAGTTTATTTATCAGAGAAATCCTGCACTGTCGTTCTTTGAAGTCTGCTCACAGCATCTTACTCGCTTAATTAGCATGTGTAAGACTCTGGGAGGATTTTCCTTCAGGTTTTGTACTTTTCTGCATGCATTTGTTCTGCATTGCCAATGAACTACTGAACTGCCAAATGCTTCCAGCAGGTTTATTTTCCTTCGAATAATAAAGAGGGGGGCCTCAAATTTGGTTGCCCTTTGTTGCATGTTGATTGTGCTGACAGCTTTTATTATGTTGCTCTTTTTCCAAGAATAACATCAATGACTTACTTTCTAGGACCACAGAGGGTAATGTATGCCAGAAAGCAGAGCTGAATACCTGCGTGAAGAACCAGTTAATATTTACAAAGAGAGTACATGAAACCTAATCTTGTGTCTTTTTAACCTTGAAAGGGAGACCTAATTTACTGTCTTAGGGAAAAAATAAACGTTATTGAAATATTGTTAAAGGTGATGACGCAGAAGTTCCCGTGATCTGTTTCTGTGCATCAGGCACTTCTGACACCAAATGTGAAGGAGGGTTTATCCCTATCAGCCAGTTCTCTGACAGTGCTATATGGCCTGTAATTCAATGCAACTCTGTCTTCTTGGAGTTAGTGTCACATCCCACGAGTGAAGGACTTGGCCCTACAAGACTGTTCCCATGTTAGATGCAATTGTAGGTCTCACATGCCAGCTGTCCTACTTCTGATGGACAGCTGTAAATCACAGGGTTGCACAGCCTCCTCCTTTGGTTTTATAATATGCTAGAAGAGCTCATGAAACTCAAAATACTTAGTGTTACATTAACAGTTTATTATAAAGTATATAACACAGACACAGCCAAATGGAATAGCTAAACAGAGCAAGGTAGTAGGAAGGGTGTGTCCTTCAAGTCAATCACCTTGCAAGCATCTCAAGTTATTCTGCCCAACGGCCCTCTGAACTCTGTAGTCAGGGTTTTAGGGAGGTCTGAGTATGTATATGATTGCTTTCATCATTGTACATTGTTGATTACACTCACTCTATGTCCTCTCTTCTCTCCAGAGTTTTGAAATTTCCAACCCCCTAATTATGCTTTACTTTTTATGTTGACCAGTCCCCATTCTGAAGCTGTGTAGGTGCCTATCTAGAGGCATGTCATTAGCAAACACTTGGTTATTGTTGAAAGGTTATTATTATGAACAGCAAGCACTCACCCCAGCACTAAGAAGTTCCAGGAGCCCAGGGAGCTTTGTGTCAAGAACCAGAGACATAGGCCAAACATCACATGCTCGAACACACACACACATTTTCCCCCACAATATCACAGAAAGGAAACCACAGCTGAGCTAGAATTTTGGTCCCAATAGTGAGCCCTTTTGATTCTGACCTTTAAAATAGAAGAGGAAGTTAGGTAGGCTTTCTCTCTGAACCCTTCATGAAATCTTGTTGTTTCCTTCAAAATGTATGGAAGGGGGTAGAGAAATAAGAGGTAGAAAAGAGGAGAGGAAACGGGTAGTGACAGTTTAGTGATTTGCAAAACGGTGCTTTCTGGATTTTAGATTCAGAGGTAAAATTATACTGTTGTTGGGTTTTTCAAAAAAATTTCAACACAAGTGACCTATTCTGTTGCAAACAAAGTCTTACGTAAACCATGCTTCATGCAATAAATATGATTTACACATGTTATATTTAAAATGAAATGCAATTGATTTCCTACCATCTGTTCCAAAGCCTCCTTGATGTTAACATTGTAATACTTTATTGCTTGAATAATGATTCTTTGTGCTTTTCACCTTCCAAGCACTGTATAAATGCTTAGAAGTTAATTTACACTGTAACAAGATATATCTAGCTGGTAAAAGTTTATAAGCCTTCTTAGTTTGTGCATAAGGAAACTGAGGCATAGGGCACAAGGGTGTTGTAAATCATTGCTAAAGAAATTTAGACACAATATCATTAGTTTACAGTTGCTTCAAAATTCTACCTATTCAATAAGAGTTTTGAGGTCCACGAGTAAGACCAGTGAAGTCATATGGATTTTCTTTATATTCAGACACCATGATTCTTATGCTGATTTCTTCTGGTAGTCATGACAAGAAAATATAAGATAGATGTGAGTTTTGTGCTAGAATTGACCCTGGATGCCCATCATTTTGTGTATGACTTTAGCAGCTGAAGTTATTCTGGGACAGTGTTAAGGAATAAGACACTAATGAGGAGTTGAAAAACAATTCAACCAATCAAATAAAATACTCCAAGATCTTAGGGGTCTAGAAATAGAATAAGGGGTCCCTACAAAATGGACATTCTGTCACTGAGATGTCATATTCTGTGATGGAATGAAGAATGGGACACTATGGACAGTCTTAAAAGATCAACTGTTCCCACTGAAAAACTAAAAAGGCCTTGGCTTGTCTTCTTGGATTCTGGGATTCTGTGTTTCTCTGACAAATACCAAAGACGCACCCGTGGTCTTATGTTCATTCGTCTGATTCAACCAGCTTCAATATTGGTTAGGGCACATCTTTCCACAAAGTTATAGATTTCCCCTTATGATTAGTGCCATATTTTATGATATGATCTCTCCAAAAGATGGTTTTCAAAAAGAGAATGTGGCAAATCATGTCCTTATCCATTTGTTCCCTTTATTGAGAGTGCTCATTCTGTAAGTGATATAAATCATTTTGTTTCACAAGGAAGCACTTAATGCCATAAATTCAAAAGAGGTTTTGTTTTTATTAGAAATACCTTACATACTGGCCGGCGCCGCGGCTCAATAGGCTAATCCTCCGCCTAGCGGCGCCGGCACACCGGGTTCTAGTCCCGGTTGGGGCACCGATCCTGTCCCGGTTGCCCCTCTTCCAGGCCAGCTCTCTGCTGTGGCCAGGGAGTGCAGTGGAGGATGGCCCAAGTGCTTGGGCCCTGCACCCCATGGGAGACCAGGATAAACACCTGGCTCCTGCCATCGGATCAGCGCGGTGCGCCGGCCGCAGCGCGCTACCGCGGTGGCCATTGGAGGGTGAACCAACGGCAAAAGGAAGACCTTTCTCTCTGTCTCTGTCTCTCACTGTCCACTCTGCCTGTCAAAAAAAAAAAAAAAAAGAAATACCTTACATAATGAATATTTGGGCATATTTCCTAAGTCAGAGTTCCAAAGCATACAAGAAACTAGTTGTTAGATTTTTCCAGAAAAATGTTCAAATCTAGATGCTCAGAAAATTTTATGTTTTGATTGTTGGTGATCTGTGAGTTATCATGCCTAAATGTATATATAAATATGTAGACTTTTTTCAGAAAATATATAGGCATCTTTCAGAATAACTATTAGAGTTTCAATTTAAAAAACCTAATCCAAAAACTAGCTTCTTTCTAACAATTCAATAGGTTATAATTTTCTTTCAGTTACTAGGTTAGTGAGAAATTGCATATTTTAGTTTTAATTTCTCAGTGAAAGTATGAGTTTCAAAATATACTTCAAACAAAGCATGCCCATTATTGTCAAATTGATTCTAGGTATGATTTTGTGGAAGTTGAAGATATATCTGAGACAAGTACCGTTATTAGAGGACGATGGTGTGGACACAAGGAAGTTCCTCCAAGGATAACATCAAGAACAAACCAAATTAAAATAACGTTCAAGTCTGATGACTACTTTGTGGCTAAACCTGGGTTCAAGATTTATTATTCTTTTGTGGTAAGTAGCTTATGTACTCCATGATACCAGTGTCTGCTTTTAATCATAAAGTATAGAGATCATTTTCTATGATTAAATGCAGTGGTGTGAGGGTGTATCAACTTTTTTAATTTCTTATGGTATGGTTTTCTCCTACCTTCTGGCCAAAATGTGAAAACCTTCATTAGCAAGGAATGCCAGTTTGGATCTTCATACCAATTATTGGGCCTTGAATTGTAAAAAATTTCATAGAAAAAAAGTAAAATAGTATATAGGGAAGGAGGTATTAAATTACCCTTAATTCAACTGAAGCAAGGTTAATATATGTGTAACCAAATAGAAGGCATTTGAGAATAGAGCAAGGTTTCAGAAATAAAGCTAAAGAAAATATTTTGTCTTTTTGCTTGAAAAGTTGTCTATAAATTTCATCAGAGAAAAAGTCCTGATGATTATAGTTTAAACGACGTCCCAGATTTGAAAAGGTTCTATGTTATAATCATAGAACCTCAGCGTTGGCCAGCATCTTCAAATCTTAAGGTCTAGCTTAGGATGCAATTCAACAGGATAAACTCTGTTTAATAGATCCACGCATATTTTAAGTCTCACCTCTACTTAAACACCATAGGAGCAATTCCTAACTCTAAAAGATTGACTGTTAAAAAGTGCTCAACCCTATGTTGAGCAAAATCTACATTGTAATTATTTGTAATTGCTGAATCCCAAATACTCATGAGCCTTCTTCATTAATTCATCAATGAATGTAACAATATTAAGTTCTCCCTCTTTGTCAGACATTATGATATAATAGAGACACAATGATATTGTTAGACATTCTGATCAATTTAGTAAAAATACAATAATAAACCAGACAAAACTGAACTGGAACCTCCTGGAGTTTATCATCTGATTGAGATGATATTAATAAAAAAAGTTAACAATAAAAATGATGAGTAATAAGACAGAAGAATGGTAGACTGTAGGATAACTCCATGGAAACATTGGAAATAATTTTGCTTGTGTGTTGTCTTAAATATCCCTGAATCATTCCAGTGTTCATAACATATTGATTTGTTCTTGCAGCAACAATTTTTACTTTCCTTCAATCTGCCTTGTCCCTTTTCAAAGTGTGGATGTCAAACTAGACCAAATAAGCAAAAAAATGCCGAAAGGTAGAATGAGCTTAGCTTCCAGGTATGTAGAAACTCTAGATCTGGGTGGCCTTTTGAGAAAAACTCTTGTTTGATTCTTGCTAAATAGGGATAGAAGATCATACATACCTTGTCCACTGTATTGGGAAAATCATTTGGTTCATCTTTAAGTTTTACTTTGGTTTAAAGCAGAGTTTTTAAACTCAACAGGTCGGCTAGAGAGATAGTAATTAGTAACGGCAAGCCCTCTTCCAGGGTGTTAAAGTAATTTTAGAATGCTAAAGACTTTTGGTGGCTGGAGGAAGCTGTTGCAACCTCTACTTTAAGGAAGATTGGTGCTAGGAAAATTGGAGCCTTAAGAATAGCTCTTGAGGAGAACAGGTACCTTGGAAACAGCAAGTAGCCATTAGGATAGGTGAGATCACTTCCCTCGGTGTGCCCGCCTTTCCACCTCTGTGCCTCCTGTTGATGTCTGCTCTTCCAATGGTGACTTTCCAGCTGGACCAGGACTTCTGAGGCTATGCGACCTAAGGGACCACAGGTGCCCACACAGTGGATTCAAGTCTCACATGGACTATGTGCGTTCAATTTTTGGAAAGTCTAATGTGTTTTAGTCAATTTTTCATCTGAACAAATTGGATAAGATCATAGCTTATTTTTATTTATTTATTTTTATTTTTTGATAGGCAGAGTGGATAGTGAGAGAGAGAGACAGAGAGAAAGGTCTTCCTTTGCTGTTGGTTCACCCTCCAATGGCTGCTGCGGCCGGTGCACCGCGCTGATCCAAAGCCAGGAGCCAGGTGCTTCTCCTGGTCTCCCATGGGGTGCAGGGCCCAAGTACTTGGGCCATCCTCCACTGCACTCCCTGGCCACAGCAGAGAGCTGGCCTGGAAGAGGGGCAACCGGGACAGGATCCGGCGCTCCGACCGGGACTAGAACCCGGTGTGCCGGCGCCGCAAGGCAGAGGATTAGCCTAGTGAGCCACGGCGCTGGCCCATAGCTTATTTTTGTTGGGGAGTGATTTTTATAGTAAAATTTTATTTGCTGTGCTTGCAGTTCAAAATCCTACCTGTTTTCTAAACATCTGTCACCGTCCCCCATCAGAATAATGCAGCATAGGTATATGGGACTAGGGTTTTACTATAAAACACACTTTGAATTGGAAGCCCATCTCACCAGTTAATAACAGTATGATACTGAACAAGTTTCTCCCTCCCCGCTTTGATGTTACCTCTTTAAAATTGGGATAAAAATTGGAACTGGTATGAAATTTTAAAATTACTATACTACTTAGCACAGTATCTCACATATAGTTACTGTTTAGTAAATAGTGATAGTGAGCCTACCTTTATCATCACTAATGATGTATGTGTGTGTGTCTCCTCCAGATACATGATAATCAATTTTTTGTGAGTGGGTCAGAATGTCATTCCTTTGTGTTTTCTACAGAGTGCTTTATACCTGGCTAGACAGTGTGTTTATTAAATTGACCCTTCCTGAGTAAATATGATTCATAAGAAGAACTTCCTAATTTTGCTTTCCCGTTCTCCTGCTCAGCCTTCTTTTCTAATTTCACTCCATTGAGGAAAACAGATAGATACTTTAGAATGAATAAACAGAAAAGATAATTCATCAAGCATTTGGTGGCAAGATGTGATGGAATTAACCCAACTTTGGGGGGAATAAATAAATACCTGAATGGTTCGGAATCCTTTGTAAAAGACCACTTAATAGGTTAATAAGAAATGTTCTGTTACGAGGCTCCCAGTGGAATGTGTGTAAAGAAGTAAATACACACGGTTGTGATTTAAAATGTGCTGCTCAGTGGCTACAGGCTCAGTTTCCTCATCTGTAAAACGGCGATATTCTGTTGGACATTAGGTAGAAGTGAAGATCAAATTAGGTAACTTTAGAAAACCACTCTGTCTAGACTGTATTAATTACTCAAATATCTGCGGCTAGTACTGCTATCATTATACCTGGTATTATTATTGACATAGCAGGTGACAGATAAGCTGCCTGTTGTCAGCATGTGCACTCTGACAATAACTCACTTACTACATACAAGATAGAAACATCTTATTGTACGTTGTAGCACACAAGAGAACATTTGTATTTTAGAGTACAGAATTTATGTGTGGTGTGTACACGTGATTAATAGTAAAATATTTTAATTCAAAAATAAATTAAACCATTTAAAAGCCATTAAAACCTTTTTTGTTTGATTAATAAAGTGTAGTGAATTTTTAAATGAACATTTTTAGTACCCATCATTAATACTTTAAAAAACAAAAATGCAGTTTTACCAGATCAGTTGCTTAACTGTGTATCTCCATTGTGAATTAGCATCAAATAATACATTTAAGAGTCATATTGAAACTAGAACTCATATAAAACATGCCCTTGCATAGAAATGATTATTTAAAATAGAAAAGACAAGGGAGAAGGTTGTAAAGGAGAGGAGGAAGAAGAGGACCCAAGAGTTAAACAAGATTCCCAATTAGTGACTTGCAGATTTCAATTTTGCTCACCTAAAATATACCATTTGGTGAGACAAAAAGAAAATAATCAATAACAAAATATGTGTAAGTAGTTTTTCCTCATTTTACAAAGATAGATTCTTAAATTTTCAAATTTTATTTTGAAAGGAGAAAAAGAAATAGAGAAACACTCCCATTTACTGGATCACTTCCCAAATGACTGCAATGGCCAAAGTTGGGCCATTCCAAAGCCAGGATCCAGGAACTAAATCCAGGTCCCCCACATGAATAGAAGACACCCAACTACTTGAGCATCTCCTGCTGTCTCCCAGTGGGTGCATTAGCAAGAAGCTGGAATGAAGAGCAAAGCTGGCACACTTAAACCAAGGCACTCTGTTATGAAAGGGAACCTTTCAAGCAACATCTTAACAGCTGTGCCAAATGCCACCCCTAAGGTGAATTATTAAACAAAGCTAGAGTAAAGGAATTCCTTCATTAAAAAGTGTAGAAATTTCATCTTGACTGGCCTTTTCAGATAGAAATTGCTCAACATTCTGAACATCCACTGCCATTTTGGACACTGCAACCAGAACTGTATATAAAGCATAGTTAAGGTGGTGATCTCCACAGCAGATTCTGTCCACCTGTTTCTTCCCCTGAAGTGCACCCTGCTAGAGTTTTGGGAGCTGGAAGAGCTGTGCTGTTGTTTCATGAATGCCTGTAGTGGGCCTGTCTATGTACATACAGGGCTCTGGAGAGTCAGCCAGCTGTGAGGGAGACAGGTGGAGCCCACCCTTGGGAACTTGCATGGTAGTGGGAGGAAACAGATAATGTGTGTGTGTGGAGAGTAAGTCGTTTGTACAGACATCACTTACCTGGAGCTCATGAAAAGCATATGAAAGAGAGTAGTGTTGCAGAGAGTGGCTCGGAATGGATCTTCCACCCTGAGGGAGTCAGAGAAGATCTGCAGTTTTAAAATTTCAGCTGAGATCTGAAACACGAGAAGGTGCAAACTCTGCAAGACTGGGGGAGAAGGCACTAAGGGAAAGAAAAGCAAATGCCAAGATTCTCTTCATGCCTTGGCTCTCCAGCTGCTGGGGGGAAACATGCATAAGGGAAAGAAAGTAGTAAGGTAGCCTGCTCCTCTCTCCTCAGGAGTGAGAAGAGAGGTTTCTTATCCTCATCTCAATCAAGGTTTTCAGTCTTTGAGTCACTTAGTGGGATCAAGTAAATAGAACCAGAGAGTCCACTAAGGCCAGATACTAGACAAGTGTTAATAAGGCACTAAACAAAATGTGGACAGAAAGAAAGCCATGAGGGGCAGACAGGCGAATAGTGCAGCAAGAGAAGCAGATGTGTGCGTTTCTACAGTAGACTGGCAAGCCTTCATGCTTTGAGAGACGTCCTCATGCAGCTGTTCTTAGGAACAGTCTCGTGGTTACCGCTTTTTATAGGCGGGGCAGATAAGTGTTCTCCTTTAATATTTGACAGCTGTTCTAAACTTTCACCACCAATCGCAGAGACTATTTTCATGAACTAGCATTCTCTTTGGGAAGGTTGAATGACTCTATCATGTAACTCAAATTGCTTTACAAAAGCCTGAATACAGAATGAGAATATTAATATAGTTCATGGAGGGATGAACAGCAAAATTTACTATAATCCTGGAGTAGAGGTTAATTTGTCAGAGGATATGGCTGGTCTTAGCAAATGGCCATGGGTGATGGGAATAAAGGGACAGTTGGGTTCTTCTGTGGTAGGAGAGTACAGAGGGGAAGGAGATGGGTAAGAAAGTGTTAAGGGAATGGAAGGAGTCAGGAAAGTGAGATGAATGAAATCCTATTTTAATATTATTTGGCTACATTAATTGGCTACAAGGATTTTTATTGAGCACCTATTATGTTTCATAATAGGGTAGTGAACAAAATAGACAAGTCCTTGCTCTTTTAGAGCTTATAATTTGGTGAATACAGTACTGAGGATGATAATAAGTTTATTATAAAATAATAATAGTATCTAACCCTTTATATTTCTGGGAATTAAATATTTAATGCCCTGTGTGTGGGATTTTAATACACTGGCTTGTTGTAAATAATCTGCTATTAAACCATAACTGAAAGCATCCCTACAAAGGCTGACTTAGAAAATTACAGAATTTAGAGCTGCATCCTCTTAGAGATCTAGTGCCTAGGCAACCCCTTATTCTACAAGTGAGGCCAGGAACGCAGAGCAGAAAAATGTATAAATGAGGCCATGAACACACAGAGGTTAGGAGTTTACATCTGGTCACAGAGTGTGTGTGTGTGTGTATGTGTGTATGCACATACATCCCTTAGATATGAAAGCTGTGGAGCTGCCACAAGAAACACAAGCATAACAAAATGCTACATACAGTGTCAGGGAGCTCCCTGATCTCACCCCTCATGTCTTACAGGTCCATACATGTAGTTCAGAATGCCGCATGACTTGCCTCTGCAGGTGCCCTCACTTTGGGGATGTTTTCTTGCATGTTGATCAATGCTTTCTGACAATTGGGGTCTGAAATAAGACTTTCCCACTGTAAGCAACTTTCCTTCTACATCGTGGTTTGCTAATCGCATGAACAAGTGATGCCCTCACATGCTGAGTAAGCGTATTTCCAGCTTTGACACTTGGAAAGCCCAGCACCCTGCTTATCTAGTATGTGATTGGATAAACATACTGCGAGTAAGTGTTTGTTCTTGAAGGCCAGAAAGCTGTAGTGATTTTGGCTGGCTGTGCCTCTGTGTGTACATACAAACTTCTCACTGTAACTCTTCTTTAGTGCACTCATATTCTGGTAAATGAAGAAAATGAGGAAAAGGAAAGAGGAAAAAGAAACGTCTTGCCTACTTAATATATGCCCGAGACAGCATATTTCCTTTTTAAAAAGTGATGATGAAGTGAACCTCAGTTAAAAAAAAAAAAAGGCTCCACAGAGCCTGCTCACTTGTAAATTCAACAAATATTTCTGAAGACTTACTGCAGATAAGAAGAAAATTAAGGTCTTATGGTAGAGGAAAGTGTGCAATTATAAAACAGTACATTGCAATGATAAAATGGATATGGAGTATTTCAGGCACAAAAGGAATGGGACACTTAACTTTGTAGAGATGAAATTGTTGGGCTGAATTGGGGAAAGGAAAGCATCCCCAGGAGAGAGTTTTGCCTCAATAAAGGAACAAAGGCGAGAAAAGCGGGGCCTTTCAGAATATCCAGATGAGTGAATTCAAAAAGGTTGCAGGTTAAGTCTTCTAACCACATACTATTCTTTCTATAATTTAGCTAGGAGAAAAGTGATGCAAGAAGCTGAGAAGGTATGAAAACAGCAGCTGTATCAGTGATGTCTAAGAAATGCCAAAGCACGCCGGCGCCGCAGCTCACTAGGCTAATCCTCCGCCTGCAGCGCCGGCACCCCTGGTTCTAGTCCCGGTCGGGGCGCCAGTTCTGTCCCGGTTGCTCCTCTTCCAGTCCAGCTCTCTGCTGTGGCTTGGGAAGGCAGTGGAGGATGGCCCAAGTGCTTGGGACCTGCACCCGCATGGGAGACCAGGAGAAGCACCTGGCTCCTGGCTTCGAATCAGCACAGCGCACCGGCCATAGCGGCCATTTGTGGGGTGAACCAACGGAAAGGAAGACCTTTCTCTCTCTCTCTCTCTCTGCCTAACTCTGCCTGTCAAAAAAAAAAAAAAAAAAAAAAAAAAGGAAAAGAAATGCCAAAGCTCAGAACTCTGTAGTGAAGCTAGAAATAAGAACTTGGCTGGGACAAAAAAACAAAGTGGGGGAGTACTACAAGGAGACTTTGAAAGCTCACAAAAAATGGAATTAAAAGATAATGCAAATTTCCCTAAACTTTTAGAAGATTCCCTCATCCTACTGTACAGTGATCTGAAGATTCTCATGACGACTCTGTCGTCAATAAGTCAGACCTCAGTGCCCTGCATGGAAAATTGTGGATCTGCTCACAAATGGTCATTGTCACAAACTGGCAAGAAGAGTGGCAGGAAGGCACACTCAGAGTGTAGCCGTGGTTAACAGGTGGGTTCAAGAGGTGCGGGAGAGCCAGGGCCATTCCCAGTGAGTAGAGCCCGAAGCCGGTAGCCCATTAGAGAAATAGAGGGGAAATGTGGGGCAGGGAACAGAGGGAAGGTGGAAGAACTGATCGAAGGAAGAACTACCTCAAGAAAGATGCCAAAATATTTGTTGATGACTTGATTCCTGTGGGTTGAGGCAGGGATATTGAAAGAAGCGTTTCCCCTTTGGAAGAGAAAAGCACTGTGAGCCTATGGGGACAATGATTTTTTGTTTTTGTTTTTGTTTTCAGTCAGTCATATTTGGCAATGGTCTGTGGGGACTCACTTCTACCCACTGATATTCTATGGAGACCTTAGACCTGCTGCTTTCTCTCTGGCTGGGAAGTTAAAGATCGCATGAACTTTGGAGAGATACCAGCCTCCTCTCCCAGGTGAAGGAAGGAATTAGAAATCCATCATACAGACAGGACTCATCCAGCCCTGGAAACAACTGTCCTTAGTGTTCACTTTATCAGTGGGAATGTGACAGATTAAAGCTGACCTCCATTCAAGCTTGTTTCTTTCACCTGTGAGAAAATTGAGCTACACTTTCAAAGTGACTCTTTCCTTATTTTGCATTTGGAAATTGTACCAGACAGGCAAAAATTCAAAGAAAGAGATTGAAAAGGCATGGGGCAACCTCTGAAAATGAAAGTTATATGAAAAAGTAATCAAGCCATCATTGTTTCTTGGCTGGGCCCTGCTAATCACTTCCTGGTTGGTCTCCCTCCCCCCTCTCACCCTTACCCTCAATCTGTCCTGCACATGGCTGCCAGCTAAAGCAGTGCTGTGATCATTTCATTTTCCGGCTGGAAACATTGTGAGTGACTCACAGTTTCCTATGGAAAAATGTGCTTTACTTCACTCAGATGCTCACAGCCTTCCAGGTTTGGACCACAACCTAGCATTCTAGCTATAATTCTTTCTACCTACACATATCCTTCCGTCCAAGAAAATAGCATTATCCCCTGATGGGCCGACCACCTCATGATTTCCCACTTCTAGTCCCTGGAGCTCAATATTCCTCTATACCTATTTATTCAAGGATGCAGGGCTTCTGCCAATGAAAGCCATATTCATGTCAAAAATACTGCTCATCCTGGGGCCAGCATGTTGGTGCTTCTTGTGAAGTTGGCATCACAAATCAGAGTGCCAGTGTGAGTCTTGGCTGCTCGGCTTGCAATCCAGCTCCCTCTTAATGTGCTTAGGAAAAAGATGGCCTAAAGACTTGGGACGCTGCCCACATGGGAGACCAAATAGAGTTCCTGACTCCTGGTTTCAGCCTGATCCAGACCTGGCTGTTGCAGCCCTTTAGGGGAGTAAACCAGTGAATGGAAAATATCTCTCCCTCTCTCTCTCTCCCTCTCTTTCTCTCACATCTCTCTCTGTCTCTCTAGCTCTCTCCCTCTCTTTCTGCTCTGCCTTTCAAATAAGTAAATAAATAAATCTTAATAAAATAAAATATATGGGTTTGGTACACATTCTGTGTGAAACAGATGGAACTATTATACTACTATTATCATTAGATGTCTTAGGAGGGTCACAACCAAATTTATTACCTATCTTAGTACCATAGACCGGGTGGATTATACACAGAAAACAACCCAATTTCTCATATTTCAGGTTGGAGGGGGAGTCTGAGAACAAGGTGCCATCTTGATTGGGTTCACCTGGGGGTACTCTACTGGATTACACACTGTCTACTTCTATTCTCATGATAAACATAAGGTGAGAGAGCTCTCTCTCCCATTCATAAGAATTCAACCAAAGGCCTCACCTCCCAACCCAATCACATTGGGGATTAGGATGTCATTGTATGAGTTTGGGGGAACACAATAATATAGAAGATCCTTGAGGAGATCTTAGAGTTTGACACTGAGGAGACCCCTAGATTAAGATTGATAAGCTAGGAGCAGTTGTACATGGTGAGTCTAGAACCCAGTTGGAAACCCATGACACTGATGCAGTGCTGAGAGAACAAGAAATCAAAACCGTAACTGTGAGGCAGGTGCTTTGCCAGACAGGTAAGACAATTGCAACCACAGCAGAGTGCCTGGTCTTCATTTCTGCCTCCAGGTCCTGAATCCAGCTTCCTGCTAATGCAGAACTCGGGAGGCATTAGATGATGGTTCAGTTAATTGGGTTCCTGTGACCCACATGGGTTGAGTTGGTGGCTCCCAGCAAGGGAGACCATTGTGGGCACTTTGGGAGATAACCAGCTGGTAGGATCACTCTCTCTCTCTCTCTCTCTCAAATAAAATAAAATGCCTTTAAGGCGAGTATAGTTAGCTGTATTTGGCTATACTAAATTTACTGTACCTTTCCCTAGTCAGTCTCTTTTGAACTGCTCATGAAAATAGCTTGAATTTTCCTTTTCTATTAAGATTATAATTTTAATAAATAAGCTTGGGAAAAGTCATGTATTTCTTAGCTAGTTCTACAAAACACTGTGAAAATACCCCTTAATATATTCCTTTGACTCAAAGATAGTCCAGGGCTCTGAAGTGTGTAGTTGTTCCAGGCCACAAGCAGTCAGTGTGCTCTCTGGCATTTTCCTTTTTCCTGAAATGCTAAAACATGGTATTTTTACAAAGAAAACTCTCTGGTATTTTAATCTCTACGATAAATATCTCCATAACAGGCAAACAAGAATGAAAAAATTACTGATAGAAAATTGTTTCATTTAGCCATGGGATATAACCTAGATAGTTAAATGGTTTTTTAATTATTAAAAATATATAAATATGGATACAAACCCTGAACAAGGAAATCAATTCTAAAGGAAAATCATAGTTAGAAAGGCAGAGTTCTAATTTAAAATCTCAGGCAAGTAACTAATTTTGATTTGAAGTTATAACAAACAACTGTAAGTGATTCTACTTTCTTCTGAGCCTTTTGTAAGAACTTCTCTTGTGTAACCAAAACATATGCGCTCTATATCAATATGAAAATAAAATGGCTAATGCCAGCTGCAGGCAGAGCAGCAAAGCAGATCTTCATGGTCCCAGTTTCCACCTTAGTTGTGTACAAACCTGACCCATCACACTCCACTATGTAGTCTTGCCAAATGTGCAAAACTCTTTTCAAGTCAGAATCATAAGCAGATCTTGCATGTAAACCAGGCTGTAGATTAATACTGTAATTAATTTAGCCACCCATTCTACAGACATGTTTGTGGATATCCATGTCTAAGTCAAGTTCAATATTAGATTGAATACTGGAAATATAAATAGGGTGTGACACCTTCTCTGATGATGGTCAGGTGAGACAGATTTGATGTGATAATTGAGAGCCAAAATAAAAATTGAGGTGTGCAGTAGGGAGGGAAAGGACAGTAATTATTATGTCCTAGGGAAAGAGGAAGGTGGTAAGGAAGTGATGACCAGGGGAAGTCCTATCTGTCCTTGGTGTCACTCAACCCCAAGTGGTGGTGGTGGGGGAGGATAGTGAGACAGTGACAGATAACACCCCAAAGGCTTGCCTTCCCAAGTTATTTGCATTTAAAAGTAATAAAGCCTAAATATAAAGGCAAGAAGAGAATTTGGCCAAAGGCAGTTCAGACTTAAACTACAGAGTATAAAATATACAACAGGAAGCATCACAATTTCAGGAAATGAATTTTAACCAAGTGTTTATAGTAGAATCATCTAAGGATTTATATATAGGAGTGTGTGTATGTTTGTGTGTGTGAGAGAGAGAGCTGATCCCAGACTTAACGCGATCAGAATATCTTGAGGAAAGAGCCTGCAGAACTCAATTTTATAAAGCTCCTCACCTGATTCCAACATCCCGGTCTGTTAAGAACTAGTTCCCTTAATATAAATCCTTAGTGCCTATGAGCGGTCTTCAGAATGTTCTTGAAGAGAATGCATATTATGAACAAAATGCATATATTTCAAAAACCCTTTGCACCAAAATAAACTTATCTCAACTTCCATGAATTTTTGAAATACTCTAGTGAAACAGAGCCCCAGAACTCATCTCCTTCTTTGATGATATTATCCAAACTCATATTTACTATTCATTTCACACTTCAATAGTGTTGAGATCAGCATACCTGTTTTATAGCATTTGTGTTTTGTCACTAGATTAGGAATGGTTCAAAGGTGGTGATGTCACTTAATTCAGGGGCACCAGAGAGTGACAGGGCATTTTCCTAAGTGAATTAACATTTTGGTCCAGAAAGCTTTTGGGAAATTTATGAGCATTACTAAAACTCCTACTATGTACTAAGCACAGAATAGGGTTAAATGAGGTAAGATGTAAGAAAGCACTTCCTAAGATGTAAATGCTCTTCGTGATTTTGAGGTTTTCTTTGAGGGTTGTTTTTAATCCTATTAAAAGACTCAGTAAGCTGGAGTGTTTGTTTCATTGAAGTCACTCCTTTGCAGCAATGTAAACATATATAGATCTGATAAAAAAGAGACCTTTTAATTAATTCATTCTCTTAATTTCATGCTACCTTCTAATCAGACCGCATTCTAGCTCACACGTTCCATTAGTTACTTGTCTGTTAGCTTTAGGAGAGGCGATACCCCGGGTGCCCACTTTGACGGCTGATGTTCTTATTTCAGAATGTTTATGAGGAAGAAAATAAAGTTGCCCCCTTACCTTCAGAACACTGTCTCTAAGCCCTGCCTATGTTCTTCCCTTAGCAAACTGCCCTTCATGTTGAAGATGCCATTGCTCCTACATTCAGTTAAGAGAAAATTCCTTCAGTGTCATTATTTAAAGGGTTTAAGTTTATTGTTGAAGAAAACAGTATGCTAGGTGGCGCTTCCTTTCCCTGATCCCAGCAATGAAATGGCATGTTCCAGGAGGAGCCGCTGGATGGGGAAGCTGCCGCGGGCCCCCCTCCCAGCCTCTTTTGTGCTTTGGGGTGGGGTGAATTGTTTTTTCCAAGCACCTGCTACACAGAGTTAACCTTCTTTCCCCCTGGTTAACAATTCTATAGCCTCTGCTGTGATGGCTCCCTCACCAGATTCTGTTTAGATGATGACTGTCTCATCTTTATTTGGACTAGTGTCCTCAGCAACCATATTTCTATGGAAAAGAAACCTTCGTATCCACAATAGTACACAATAACCTTAAATACACAGTAATTAGTGATTAGTGGCCCTTGAGGTCCTCCCTTCCTTGCACAGGTGAAGAAGGGTCATTGTAGACACTTGGTGTACTTTTATCAAACTAGAACCAAGGGGTGTATGCATGACTTGATTCATATATTTATGCTCATCTGACAATCAGGAGGGGTTTGAAGTGTCTGATTCAGCAAATACTTGTGGAGAATTTGCTGCATGCCTGGTGTCAGGGAGACACAGAGTACCTGCCCAACTTTGTAAGAAAGAGGAACAAAGGGGAACAAAATACTTAGCAATGTTATTGGCTATGGTTGGCTGGAGTTGTGAGAGAAGTGCGGTAATGTACCATGCATCACTCTTGACAATGGACAGAACAGATGCCACCGGAGGAGGTGGAAGACATCAGCAGAAGGGAGCCCTGCTTTGTGGGACTTGACTGTGCCACCGTTAGTCCCCATCCCATCCTGGCGTGTTCTGGAGGTGGAAGGAAATTGGGCAATGAGGGCATCAGCATTGTTCTCTTTCCACGTGGAAAAGCACTGAAGGTCTTCCTCATTGATTAGCAGCTCTCTTTTCTGCCTCCCTAACTCCACAATATGTTTCTCCATGAGTCCTTTCTTCTCCCCCTTCTGCTGGTCTGGATATGACCACCATCCTTTCTTATGTGAACGGTAACCTGGAGTCTTCCTCCCGCCTTGTTTCTGTGCCTGCAATGTTATCATTCCATTCCTCTGGCCTACCGTGGCCTGAGAGATCGCTCTCGGGCTCAATCCAAACCACTTCCATCCCTCTTCCTAAAACCCTGCTTCCCTTTGTCTGTGCTGATTTCTGACTACCTGCACGCAGCAGAGCCATGCTATCAGCTACTTGGCTGTTTTACTCTAACCCACCTTTTACTCTGCCCCCAGCTGCTTTCAACATGGCATAAATTTACAAGAGGTGTGGCCTGTTCTCAACCTCTGCAAACTCATGTCACTTCCTTTGCTTAAAGGAGTCTCTCAATCCAGGATTTTCTGCTTTCTCCGTGTAGAACAACCAGCAAACCCCTTCAGCTTTCCAGGCCTGAGCTTCCTCATAGTTAAACTGCAAGTAAAGGCAAACTGGAGAGACTACTTGTCAGGTCCCCATCGAGAGAAAAGGTGTCCTGGTGCAGAGACAGGCACATCTAAGTATGCAGGATGATCGCTTACTTCTGATCTTTGAAATCTCCTTTCTACTTTCGCCTCTTTTTAAACAAACAAAAAGATTTAATTTATTTATTTGAAACTCAGAGTGTCAGAGTCACAGAGAGAGATAGAGACAGAGAGAGAGGTTTTGCATCCGCTGATTCACTCCCCAGATGGCCGCAACAGCCAGAGCTGTGCTGATCCGAAGCCAGGAGCCAGGAGCTTCTTCCAGGTCTCCCATGCTGGTGCAGGGACCCAAGGACTTGGGCCATCTTCTATTTTAGTTGTCACATCTAGAGGGAGGGGTGCTACTAGCATCTACTGGTCAGTATTCTGCAATGCATATTCACATCAAGTTATATGTATTTCACATCAAGTTCTGCAATGCACAGGCCACACTTTCCAGTACCCCAGCAAAGAGTTTTCCAACCCAAAGTGCAAATAGTATAATAGTATAGTAGGTTCAGAAACCATGTTCTGAGCTGTCTGCACACATTTCACTACCTAAACTTATGCTTGGGATTTTCTGGAGTGTTTTAGAGAAAAGACTTAAGGAAGAATAGCAACACGAGACCATATTAGGACTTAAACAATAAGAGGGTAAAGCAAAAGATGATGAAAGAGAAAATGTACACAAACCACAATCTCCTACCCCATTTTCTCACTCTTATGACCCCTCCTCCAGAATCCATTGTAGGTGTGCTTTATGCTGGCTAAATCACCCTGCATTCCCAAAGTCAGCAATGTTAAATTGATACAATTAACCAGGTAAGTTGGGAAGGGTGTTGGTTCCATATTATAGCTTAACAGCTTGACAGTGGTAGAGCCCTTTCTTAGATTGAAAAATATCTTACACTTGACATACAATGTTAACATATAAGGTTAGGCACTGTGGCATAGTAGGTTAAGCCAACTTCCTCAATTCTGGAATCCCATATGGGTACTGGTTCGAGTCCTGGCTGGTCTACTTCCAATCTAGCTCCCTCCTAATGCACCAGAGAAAGCAGCAGAGGATGGCCCAAGTGGTCAGGCCCTGGACAACTACATGGGAGACCTGGAAGAAGCTCCTGGCTCCTGGCCTCGGCCTGGCCCAGCCCCAGGCCAATGTGGCCATTTGGGGAGTGAACCAGAGGGTGGAAGATCTCTCTCTCTTTTTCTCCCTTTCTGTGTAATTCTCTCAAATAAATAATTTTTTTAAAAAAGAATATTAACATGTAAGAATAATGTCCCACATTTTTGTTTTTTGAAAATTTTCAAGTTGCAATAAATTCTTACCAAATTAGTTTATGAAATTCATATGTATATGTGCCAAGATTAGCATAACTATGATATTCATAAATGATTAAGCAGATATTTTCAGTTTGTACAGAACTTAAAATATTTTTTCTTTACACCAATTGTTTTAATCCATTTCACACACATGTTGTATCAGAGAAAAAAAATTGGCATTAATAAATGCCCCAACAAAACAATTATTTTCAACAAAATGGGGACGTTATAATTGGTTACAAGAAAATATTTCTTAAAGGGGATTTATAGTAATAAAATAAAAGTGTCTTCTCTCTTCTCAGCTTTCAGGGACTACCAGTTTAGGAAAGGATATACACATTTTAAGATACATTATAAAATGGCTTAAAATAATAACTGCTTTTATTACTTTTTTCTCATAGCAGTTACTACATAAAGAGCTCCTTTCGTTAACAACAAATGTGATTTTCATAAAATATATCCCAAAGAAAAGAAAATATTTACAAACTGGAGGACTTTTATATAAGTAAGAGCAAAAAAATACTGAAATAATAAACATATAATCAAAGCTCTGACATGAATATATTTACAAGACAGATGCTCAGTTAAAACTCAGAACAGTTTTAAAAGCAGAAATGGAATGCTCCAGTGGGTCATTCATTATATTCTGCACCCCAGCAGTTGGGTAGATTTCCTTCCAAAGGCCTACCTTTGAATTCTTTGTCCACTGTTGTGTGAAATGACTTACAGGATGGCTTTTCCACTACTCCCATTGTGAAGCCCTTCCACAATTTAATAAATATCACTATTGGGAAAACTTTTCTAGATACTAGATACAGAGCCTACATAGTCTTTTATTCAATTTCATGCTCTGATGTCTAGTTATGCCTGTAGGGATCATCGTAAATAATTTTTTTCACTTCATGGTGATGCATTTTGAATTCTTGGAAATTTATATCACATCCCCCTAAGTCACTCTGAAAAAATGTTATATGTATTTAACATTAAGTAGTTAATTCCTTAGTCGATGAACAATATATTTAGTTTTTATAATCTTGTCTCAGAAGTCATTTTCCCATCCTGTTAATCAATCAGCTCTACTCTAAATTCCCTCAAGTTTGTCAACATTGATGTACTCACAAAAGGATTTGGTAATCTGATTCACATCTTATCAATGTACTACACAGCTTAATAATTAAGTCCTAATTCAGAATATGGAACTCTAGTTGGCATCTTTGAGATGTCTTAAAGTCCCTCAAAGATTGTCATCACTTGCTATATGTCATAGGAGGACTTTCGCCTTTGAAATTTCAGATAAAAAAGTTTCATTTCTAGGTTCATTGATAAAAAGAAAGCCATATAAACCTTTTGTTAAAGTGCATGTTGTCATACTATTGTATTTGTGATATAATAGCTTCTTTGCATCAATTACTGATACTTAGAGAAATTGTTTCATTATTTTATATATTCTCTCAACTGTGAAATGATCAACATCTAATGTAATATTGATATTTCCATATAAAGAATGCTTAAAATAATCCTTTAAATTCCACTACCACAAAGACTCTATATAGATTCAATGTACAAGCTATAGAGATTACTGAGGGAATTGGGTAAATTATTTACCCTTCAAACTATATTGTAGACTCCGTATAGTCAGCATAGACATCTTTTCTCTTTCTTTCAAGTCAGTTAGATATTATCCATGTCTAAAAGGAACCTCTACTTTCTTTGAAATCCCTAAAGGTTTATTTTTAAATACAAATAATTCCTTTCTTCTAAAGTTATCTTTCATTCTTTTTTAACATCAAATTTTTGAGTTACTAGGTCCTGAATTAATAATATTATCAAAACCACTGTTAATTTTTGGCAGAGCATTTTATTGCTGCTGGAATCTGTTTTCATCTTAAAATAAACCAATGCAGGTAGTGAATACATTTTATAAAAGTTTTAACCCTGTTAGAAAAATTGAATATATGAAAATAGTATGATATCCTGAATCTCAATACTAAAAGACCCTGAAGGGGTAGCACTGACATATCAAAGGTCATAAAGATAAGGAAAATATTCTTTTTACCCATCTTTAAAATAACTGAATTCATCCCTGACTACCCAGTCTTCTTAGTGTTTATGTTCAGGGCAATCAATACTGCAACCATTTACCAAGAAGACAAACACGTTAGATAAAACTAAATATTAATGACTGTCTTGCTGCCAAGAAAGTGGCTTTATAGAAGCTTTCATTATCACACATTTAGAAATGTGTAAGAATAGAAATAGTATTAACCCCTAAGCCATCCTTTACCTTTAAGTCATATATATGAATAAAGATGGTTTTAAAAGAATGAGTTAACTACCTGAAAACATAGCCTGCAAACTTGCTGATTAAATTCTTAGCTCATAAACAATGTACCTTCATTAAAAATTTGAGAATGATGAATGTTGCATCATGCTCTGGAAGCTCATTCATTCTTTGAAGATTTTATAGAGAGTCATGTATGTCCCAGGCACTGTATTGACTGCTGTGGAAGCATGGAAGTTGATGAAAAAGTACACGATGAAAGTCTGTGTCTACTCTGGGAGCACAGACGAGGGGCATCTACATCAGATCCAATGGTGCTTCTCAATTGAAATGATTTCATGTCTGTCCTAAATGATGAGATAAGATAGTTAAATGGGAGAGTTGACAGAACTTTCCAAGCAAAGGAACAACATGTGAAAATTTGAGATTAACCAAGCATAAAATAATTCTGAAAATGTGGGAAAATATTAGTGAGTGGATGGAAATTATGTCAAAGAGGAAGGTGGACACTGGATCATAAAGCTTTTAACTTGTTAAGTGTGGGGGCTGGCACTGTGGCGTGGTGGGTGAAACCACTGCCTGTGGTGCCGGCGTCCCATGTAGGTGCAGGTTCAAGTCCTGGCTGCTCCACTTCTGATCCAGCTCTCTGCTATGGCCTGGGAAAGCAGTGGAGGATGGCCCAATTCCTTGGGCCCCTGCACCCATGTGGGAGACCTGGAAGAAGCTACTGGCTCCTGGCTTCAGATGGGCACAGCTCCAGCTGTTGCAGCCATCTGGGGAGTGAAACAGCGGATGGAAGACTTTCTCTCTCTCTCTCTCTCTCTCTCTCTCTCTCTCTCTCTCTGCCTCTCTGCCTCTCTGTAACTCTGCCTTTCAAATAAATAAATAAATAAATAAATATTTTTAGAAGGGAAAAAAAAAAAACCTTGTTAAGTGTACCTGTCAAAAAACTGTAACCCATTCAGCATCCCTGATGGATTTGGGCTTGCTATAGTTGGAGTGTGGTTTGTCTTCCAAGAGCTTTGGTCCTCAGTGTGGTATTGTAGGAATTGATGGAACCTTGAAGTGGTGAGGTCTAGTGGGAAGTACTTTGGTGACTGAGGGCCCTGCCTCAGAAGGAATTAAGATAGTTCTTGTGGGACCTTGATTAGTTATTTGGTGAAAACTATTATAAAATAAAGCAAACCTGGCTCCACCTAGCTCTCTGGCTTCCTCTTTGGTCATGTGATCTTTAACTCACACATTCTCTTACTTTGATGCTATTAAGCCCTCTCCAGAGGCTGAACCAATGGGGCTGCCTCATGGTAAATGTGCATTCACAAAACTGTGAGTAAAATAAACTCATTTTCTTTACAAAGCTAGCTTGCTTTAAGTATTTCATTACAGGAATGCAAAACACACTAATATAGGACTGAAATATTACATGGGTAGCATATTTCTTCAAGTTTTGATTTTGCTTTTGAAGACCAAGATGGGAGACCAATGGAAAACACATTGTAGCTGGGAAACAATGGATAAGGACTGTTCAGGTGGCTGTCACAGTAAGCCAGAAGGGATGTGATAAACTGTCACAGAGAAGCACAGGTCAAGGGTACATGCTTGGCCCAGTAGTGCAGATGCCTAAGTCCCATGTCAGGGTAGCTGGGTTCAGTATCTGCCTCTGTTCCTCATTCCAGCTTCCTGCTATTACAGACACTTCGAGGCAGTGTAACTTGGTTCCTGATTGAATTTCTGGCCGCCTACTTTGACCCCGCCCCACCCTGGCCATTGCTGGCAGTTGAGGAGTAAACCAGTGGATGACAGCTCTGTCTGTCTCCCTGTCATGTGTGTGTGTGTGCCATATGACATGATTTTGGAGGATTAAGAGTATAATCTGAAGGGTTAAGTGGCTAACTTGGGAATATTTCAGCATGACTTTTAAGTGTAGAATATACATATTTAGATGAAGGCAGTGGTATTTTTAAAGAAGGTGAACACAGAACAATGAACAGGTTTTGGAGGAAAATGATGAGAACATTTTGGGTGTGTTGAGTTTAAAGAGCTGACAGGACAATTCACTGGGAGATAACAGAGGGAATTTGCCACAATGATTGGATTCTTAAAAAAGATTTTCCATCCTAGGATATGGAGTCAAACATTTGTGCATAAATTATTGTTGAAGACATAGATTCAGTGAGTTTACTCAGGTGCCAAATATCGAGTTTCAGAGTCTTGGGAAATGCTCAAATTAAAGAAGACATCAAAAGAAAAGAATCCTAGGGAAGAAACAAATAGAGACGCAAAAGGAAAACACCAAAGTTTCATGTCACAGAAACCAGTGAAGGAGAATGTGAAGGAGGGAGGTATCACAATATTAAATGGGATAAAGAGGTCATGGTAAACAAAGTCTAGATAGAGCTCCTTGTCTGAAATCTTAGAACCTACTAAAAATATGAGAGGTTTGTTTCATCAAAGTATTTGGAGCAAGAGCCAGGCTGTCCTGAGATGAAGAAAGAATCACAATTGCAGTTAAGAACAAATATAAACTATTTCAAGAAGCATAAGTATAAACACATACTAGTTTAAAAAACTGATCCCAGGTATAGCGGTTAGAATCAAGGAAATATTGGTTAAAATATCAGAGGTAGTGCCAGCATCCCATATGAATACCAATTTGTGTACTGGCTGCATCACTTCTTCTTCTTTTTTTTTTTTTTTTTTTTTTTGACAGGCAGAGTGGACAGTGAGAGAGAGAGAGAGAGAGAGAGAGAAAGAAAGGTCCTCCCATACTGTTGGTTCACCCTCCAATGGCCGCTGCAGCCAGCACACCACGCTGATCTGAAGCCAGGAGCCTGGTGCTTCTCCCGGTCTCCCACGTGGGTGCAGGGCTCACTGATCCAACTCCCCACTAAAGCACCTGGGAAAGTGGTGAAAGATAGCCCAAGTCCCTGGGCCCTTTGTGCCCATGCAAGAGACCTGAAAGAAGCTCCTGGCTCCTGGCTTCAGCCTTGCATAGCCATGGCTGTTGCAGCCATTTGGGGAGTGAACCAGCAGATAGATCTTTTTCTCTACCTCTCCTCTCTTTCTCTCTGTAATTCTGCCTTTCAAATAAATAAATAATTCTTTAAAAAGTGATACTAGAGGTAAACATTGTTCTGTAGGTTGCAAGGGATAAACAAGCAGAAGGAGAATGTAAAAATATATGAGAAAGGAAAACAATGCAATGTACTAGGTTTGTACTGTTTCTCCAGCAGAAATCCAGATAAAGAAGTCTGGATGTTGATAACTGTGTTGCCCAAGTGAGGATTTTGCAGGGTGGGTGCCACAGAACACCTACATGGTATGGGAGTTTAGATAAGGAAGGGCGCACAGTGATGGATTAGGAGTGCTTTAAGATCAGTAGAGTGCTGATAAATTGGAACACAGAGAGATGATGTATCTGCTGAGCTCAGTAAAGTTGAAGGGGAAAGCATAGGATGAAAATTCAAGGTCATGCAAGGGCATAGAAACAGAGTGCACTATGCCTCTAAGGTCTAAAGAGGGAGTTGCTGAAGTGGAGTGTATAAGGAATAGCATTACAGTTGAAAGAGTCAAAGGATTATAAACTGAAGGTGGTCTCTATTTTTGTCTACATAAGCATAACATCATCCAGGAAGTTGGTGACAAGAAGTGGAGAGAAATACGGGAACCCAGATGCTAAGATCCTTAGTAAATGTGGAGAGGTGAACAGGACTCCAGCAGAGGCAGCAATATAGAGTGTGAACATAAGAAATAAAATAGTTGAATGATCCAATTTTTCAAAGACAGTGACTATACATAAGTTCACTTGTAGATGCCTACAATATCTTTGAGAGAATATTTAAGCAATTTATAATGTTGATTTCCTCTGAGTAGCATCCCTTTCATATGGGGCCATATGAATATATTATTCTAAAGAAATCAATGGCATGAAAGTGCCAGAGTGGAAGGCAGGCACTTCGCACCCATATTTTGCCAATGAGATAGCATCATTTTTGAGTGGGAGTTCTCTTAATATAGGCCTGAAGGGAAGTACTGTTTTCCAATGAGAGTAAAGCCTTGGCTAAAGGACAGAAGAGTTGGCAGTCAGTGAAGGCGTCAAGGATGTAAGTTTGTGTCTTCAGTGATTCTGGGGTATAGAAGGCATTGTTAAATGGTAGCCTCTGAGAAGCAGTATTGTGCTTATGGTGCCCCATTTTAAAATTAATCTACTTAATAGATTTTGGACAGAAAACACTCAACCAATGTCAGAAATTCAATTTAAAGTTTCTTTTGTATTTGGGAGACAATATGGAGTCTAGGCTAAAACAGCTCCCAAAAGCAATATTCTTTACCATTCACAATAAATCATCAGCTTTCAATACTATCTGTAAACCAAGAAGTTGGAAGAAGAGAATACAGTGTTCTCTTTGGAGCTAAGATTCTTATTATCTTATATTCTTATCTTCTATAAAATTTTATGGTGTTTTTTGTTGCTGTTTCCTGTAAAACAAATGTATCTTCCACTCTCCAATTTGGGGATCATTCTCTTTTATTTATCCCTATAAAATCATATATATATATGTATATACATATATATATATATATATATATATATATATGGTAGATGAATAATAACTGTAGAGGCTGACTAAACCCATTTAAGAAAAAGTGAGTGAAAAGGAAGGGAGCCACAACAAGTATGATTAAGGCACACATCTATCTTCCCTAACCCAATATTATTTGACATTGTGATTCAGTACAATAATACTTTGCTCTGAACAGTGTTTTCTCCTTCCCTTCCCACCCCATTCTACTGTCCATAATTCATCAGGAAGCATCCTAAACATACCCAGGAGTAAACTGATCTAATTGATATTTTGGGTCTGACCTGAATAGCTTTCGGCTTTTATACATTCAAGGTGATTGCAGTTTTCTCCCTCCAGCATGAGGAGATGTGAAAAACGTCCCCTCCTTTACCTTGTTCTCTCTGAGAACAGGTAAATGCTAAAGGCAGGAGCACTCTGTACTATGAACCTGCTGAATCAGGGTCTGGGAGAAAGAACTGAACACAAGCCACATGAACTGCTCCTGCTTCCTATCCAATCTTCTGGGTGGTGTGGCTCTTCATTGCCTGACCTGGATGTCAAGAGGCTATTGAAATGTCAGGGCTTTCCATTTTTCTCAGTGCAAGAGTTCTAGTTAGTAAGGAGGCCTCCACTAAACTGTCAGTCAGAATGACAGAAGTTCACCAGAGACCTCTCATGGGCAATGAATTTCACACTGAGATGGAGACTACTGTGGTTAGCATCTGAATGCAATTGGTAGAGTGACCTGGACTGTTAACTCTGCCCGACCCTCCAACCACCTGCCTTGGGTTCCAGGATCTTTTCTAGATGTAGTTAAGATCTTTGACTTTCATACTTCCACTTGTATTATTTCTACACATACCTATCTCATTAGCATGCATATGCACAAATGTCGTGTAAAACTCTGCCTCCAAATAAAATCAAGAGAGGACTTCACAACTGTTGGATTTAAAGTAGCACTTTTGCTAGCTGAAAGTAAAGATGCCACACCTGGGTGACCACTTTTGGTGACGTTATACCATTGTTGTGTTTTTATAGAACTCTGAACTAGATGGCCTCTACATCCTCTTTAATTTACACTTTTATGTAAAAAGAACAATAATGTGATGTTATGTAGAATATGTTTATTGTAGCTTCCAAGATGAGTGTTCAAGAGTCATCTTAACTGATATGCAGTTTCCCCTGGTGTCTCACATGTCAAGAGCAGAGGGAGCACAGTAAATCTTAGTTCAGTGTCTGGGTATCAAGGCCTGCGTTATCATTTCTTAGAAAATAAATTTTTCCTTTACACAGGATTTATTTTAAAGAACAATAGTGTTTCCTTGAGGGAATTTATACTCATGGCATTGCCTTCATGTTGAAAGAATCAGTGCATCTAGTACAGGGCTACCCTCCCCTCTACCACCTCTAGGCTATTTGTACCTATTACAAATGTAGATGTTACCTGGGATAATCTTAGCTGGACGGTTCTGAGAAGTTCACACTCTAATGCAGTTATCTGGTAGGTTAAAGGACAAACATAGAGATAAAATTTGAAGTCTCCTTTGGGCTCCTTCCAATGTTTTCCTCACTCCTGCCTCCACTATTTTCCTTGTGTACCTCACCTGTTCCACGTGTTTTCAGACAGGACAGCAGCTGACCCCTCTAAGAATTACCTGTTGCCCCTGGAATGAACATGGATTTCCCTTTTTTTTCTTTGACTAAGACAGAGTTGAGGCAGGTCTGGGTAGATAGAGATTGTGATATAAATGGGAGGATAGGGCACTGTTCATAGGTTGCTATAGTGGATATGGGAGGTGGCAGGTGGAGACGTGTGACTAAGAAAAGGATCCTCCTGCACCCAGCATTGTGATGCAGTGGGTTAAGCCACTGCCTGCAATGCCAGATTCCCATATGGGCACCAGTTCATGTCCCACCTTGTACACTTGCAATAACCCTCCTGCCAATGCACCTGGGAAAGCACCGGAAGATGGCCTAAGTACCTGGGCCTATGACAGCCGCATGGGAGACCCAGATGAAGCTCCTAGCTTCAGCCTAGCACAGCCCGGCCATTGCAGCCAATTGGGGAATGAACCAGCAGTTAGAAAATTCTCTCTCTTTCTCTCTCTCTCTCTCTCTCTCTCTCTCTCTCTCTGTGTGTGTGTGTCTGTGTTTGTGTGTGTGTATGTATAGATAGATAGATAGATTCTGCCTTTGAAATAAAAATTTAAAAAATATTTAAAAAGAAAATTGGAAAGAAAAAGACCCTCCTTTTTTGATGCATGTGCTAGACTGGAAGAAATCTGGGTTAGGGCAGGAGACATGTGATCTAGCCCAGCCTTTTGCACAGTTTAGATGTATATACTTTGCAAATTAATATCTCTAGACTATGACTTTTGAAATACTCATGACTTGCAAAGGTATCCTACATTAACAAACAACCCTCAAGTGGCAGAGGCTCATAAAACTAAAGATTTCCTTCTCGTTCATGTTACATCACCTGCTAATCACCTGCAGTTGTGCCTGAGGTGCCTTCTTCATCTGGGGATGCAGAGTGGTAGAATGTCCCCCATTTAGGACGAGCTCTTACCATGGGAGAGGGGAAGAGTGCTTCAAAGCTTCTGGTCATATGTGACATTTATCATTTCTCCGAACATTCCATTGGTCCAAGCAAGTAACATGGCAAAGCCTGCCATAGTGGTGGTAGGAAGTAAACCCCTCGGGCAGGGATGACCAGGAAGAGGCCCTTTAAAGAGAGACCCAGCATCTGTATGTTGGAAGCTCTGATACATAATTTGTGATATCTTTTATAGCCCTCCAAATCATAAACTATAATTTATGAGTTATAAATTTCAATAATTAGTTTTAATATAGAAATAATTTACCAAGAGATCAAAGGCTAGATAAAAGCCCAGTCCTAAAACAGGCTGAATTCTCACTGGAATTAGTGCTTTGCATATGCATAAGAGTTTTTATCTTTAAATTCTATCTACTAACATTAAAGCAAGTCCTGGCCCTCTTAGAACTTTCTGTGTTATATTTTGAGAAATATATAAATAATGCCTTATAGAAATATGGTAATTTATGAAATGAAAATTCCTGTCTCACATGACCCAATTCATATATTTGGTTTGTTTATCATGTATTCCCAATTCATAGAACAGTACCTAGTGAAGAATAGGCTTTCAGTCATTTGCTCAGGAATAGAGGGAACTACTTTGTACAGAGATACTAGAGATAATTATGGGGTTGGCAGATTGGTTGCCCTTTCCTTTTCCCCAAGAAAAAGCCCCGAAAGAATTATACATCCTTTTGTGTAATGGTGGGAGAAATCACCGGTCTGGAAAACTCAGAATCTCCTCTTTGTGTAGACCTCAACTATGATTTTGTCCAATGTATCTGTGCCTGTACTCAGCTCACATGATGGTGGAGAGGATGAAATGTAATGAGAGATGTCAAAGCTTTCAGATAATTTCAAAACCTTAATGCACTTTTTAGGTGACAGGGTGTTAGGCTATTGTAGGAAGGATGAACGTATCAACATTTTTCCCAAGGAAAGAAACGTGAAAATGTGTCAAAGACTTTGTACAGGACAGGAACTTTTCTAGTACCTTTATGTATAGGGATCTGTTTAAGAAGATCTGTTTGAGGTAGGAATTATCTCCATTTTCAGATAAAAATAGCAAAGCACAGAGAAATTACATAATTGGTGCAGAGACTCCAGCTGGCAAGTAGTGAAGTTAGATTTGAAACCAAAGTGTCTGAGTCCTGAACATGGGCCAAGTGATTCCCACCCTTGTGGAGTTGTTCTAACAGCATCTATCAGGTAGAAAGTAATGCAGTAGAAAGACTGCACTGGTTTTAGGGAGAATACAGTGAATGCTCACCTGGTCCTGTTAGCTTCACATGAGTTACCTAATTTAAGCCTCAAAGAAACCATGTGCCAGAGGGGCAGCATTTTTCCCATTTTACAAATCAGAATCTCAGGCAGAGGATTTACCATGCCTAAGGTCATACAGTCGATGTTCCATGTAGAAATCCATTCTGAGTGCTGTCTCCAAAGCTACTTTTTAAAAACGCTTTGACATGCTGATTATTAAAATTCTTCTACCAACCCAAACAGCTAGCTAAGATCCTTATTCAGCAGGTGAATGGCAGGGGCTTTTCAAATTCCTTGCTCTTCATTTAAAAGCAGAAGTTTGCTTTCATTTTGCTTGTACTTAGACATCCTCTGATGAAAGCCATCCAGGGCCATCTGTATTCAAGCATCTTTATGATCCCTGCTGAGTTTAGAGATAGCTTTTAGTAATCCCACCAAATCATTGCCTGCTGACCAACCTCAGGTGTCATCTTATAGTACTTAAAGGATTCTCATTTATTGTATCATTTGATCAGGCAACATTCTAAGTCATTTTTAAAGGAAAAAAGGTAATTTTGTACCCTGCTGAGGGATAAGATTGGACTAAATTGTATTTGAGTGGAAAATGCTATTATCATTTCAGAAGTTTGATGACCAAAATAAGGAATGACTCCTAATTCTCAGATCACCTTAAATGATTATAGACATTTTGAAAAAATTTTTCTAAATCAGTAGCACCAACTTTCTTGCCTTCATTTTTCCCCCACTACTCTCATTCTCAAAATAGCTATCTGTTGTTTAGTATTCTTTTTTCTTTTCTTTTCTTTTCTTTTTTTTGACAGGCAGAGTTAGTGAGAGAGAGAGACAGAGAGAAAGGTCTTCCTTCTGTTGGTTCACCTGCCAAATGGCTGCTACAGCCGGCATGCTGCACTGATCTGAAGCCAGGAGTCAGATGCTTCCTCCTGGTCTCCCATGCGGGTGCAGGGGCCCAAGCACTTAGGCCATCCTCCACTGCCTTCCTAGGCCACAGCAGAGAGCTGGACTGGAAGAGGAGCAACCGGGACAGAATCTGGCACCTCAACCGGGACTAGAACCCTAGGGTGCCGGTGCCGGTTTCTCAGGCGGAGGATTAGCCAAGTGAGCCACGGCGCCAGGCTAGTATTCTGTTTTCTAGGAACTCTGTTATGTCACTCAAGTTCACTGGATTCAATAAATAATTACTATTTTACCTTTTTGTCAGATACACTAAAAGGGAGGCATGTGAGCAGGAGCAGGGTAGATGTGGCTAGGTTGAAAACCTGCTTCCTATTGCTTGGTGCAATGCAGTTCAGTTGTCATTAGATCTAGACTCTAGACACCAGATCTGCCAGTGACACCAACACTTACCTTTAAGCTTGGCTTCTGGTATATATGCAAAAATGGAAAAGAAGAAAGCTCTGTGAGAGCATTGACTTTGGTGTTCTTTTGCTTCATTTCTCCGGTACTTTCAGCCATATAGTCAGCAATAGTGGAAGGCCACAAACGCCTGTTGAATAAGTGATTTAATGCCCTCTGAAAATACAAGAGTACAAGCCGGGTATTCAAGACCCCTTGATTTGTTCTGTGCTTGCCTTTTTAGCATCTTTTCCATCCCAGTAGTTTGGGCACCTGACAGATTCACATATCCAAGATCCTCGTCTCTTTTTGCACTCTCCTCTCCACCTCCCGCCTTTCCTGAAATTTAAAGTTCCCATTAGCATTGAAAGATCAGCTCCCAGACCACTTCTTCTGAGACCTTCCCTCAGTCCTCTTAAACAGACAAATGATTCCTTCCTTGGTATACCTTTCAGGACTTTGCTTTTGGTCCTTTACTTCTATAGGTCTTATGTTATTCATCCATTCATTCCACAGATACTGAGAAATAATAGTGAATGTGGCTGGCGCTGTGGCTCAATAGGCTAATCCGAGTTCTAGTCCCGTTCGGGGTGCCTGATTCTGTCCCGGTTGCCCCTCTTTCAATCCAGCTCTCTGCTGTGGCCCGGGAGTGCAGTGGAGGATGGCCCAAGTGTTTGGGCCCTGCACCCCATGGGAGACCAGGAGAAGCACCTGGCTCCTGGCTTCGGATCAGCTCAGCGTGCCGGCTGCAGCAGCCATTGGAGGGTGAACCAACGGAAAAGGAAGACCTTTCTCTCTGTCTCTCTCTGTCACTGTCCACTCTGCCTGTCAAAAAAAAAAAAAAAAGAGCTTTCCATAAATCAGCTCATTTAATACTCTCAGCTATTCAATGACTACTCATTATTTCATCTATCAAGTTCTATGCTGTATGTGTGTTAATTAACAAGCCCAGTTGTAGGGGGTGGGGGTAGATTATTGAGAAAGTTATAAAACACTTCCTCCTCCTCAAGGGACTTACATCCCAGTGGATAAAGATAAACTTGGGAATAAGTACAGAAATAAATGAACAAGATACTATGGACATGCATGTTTGTATCATCCTCAAATTCATACGTCAAAATCATGATCCCAAATATGATAGAACTATTGAGAAGCAATTAAAACAGGAGGGTAGAGCATTCGTGATTGGATTAGTGGCCTTGAAAGAAAAGACATGAGAAAAATGATTTCTGTTCCCAAAGTGTGAGGGCTCTACAAGCAGATACCCATCTGTAAATCAGGAAGAGTGCCCAACCTTGACCCAATCTTGTACCCTGATCATAGATTTCTCAGCCTCTAGAAGGGTGAAAAACAAATTCTTGATCTTTAGAAGCCATGCAGGCTACAGTAATTCTATCAGCTCCAAATGATTAAGAAGCAAGAGAATTTGAGATAATGGCAAACTGTTAAGAAAATAAAAATTTTAATAGGGAAAGAGAATGACAAAAAGCAGGGAATTACCACTAATCCCGAAGATATGCCCTTAAGGGCAATTCTGTATCCTCTGCATTCCTGCATTATCCAGACCCTTGCTTAGTGAATAATATACTTTGCTTTTGAACAGTTAAAAAATGTAGCCAAACAATGAATAGAATTTTGAACTTAGAATCCATTCATTGCTTTCCAGCTCACAGACTATGCTGCTGAGAATAAAGAAATAGGGGTTGATATAAGTTTGAGACAGGAGGTGTGTAAAAAATCCCGCATTCAAGGAATATCTCAGTTTATCCCTGAATCCAGGCAACAACGTAGTCAGCTCTGAGTTTTCCTGATCAGTAGAGGAAAAGTGATAGTTTTTCCACTCCCTGGAATATTTTTCCCTTGCCTTTGGAAAGCATTGTACTGTTTTTGGCAGCAAAAATTAGCTTTGTAATGGCATTTGGCTTATATGAATACAACAATTAATTTGTACTAAATGGTACCAAAAAAATAAAAAAACAAAGTAGAGTTGATCTAGGATTAAACTTTGGCTGTGCAAATCCTAATGTTTTTATTCAAAACTGTTGATGAATATTGCTAATGTAATGACAGGTAAAAGTGTTAGATTTGATAACTGTAGTAACTAAAAGTAAAAAAGGAATTTTAAACACTCGTAAACATAAACTAATATGATTCAAATGTCAGGATCTCTCATTTAAACACCATTTATCCTATTTAGAAATGATTTCCCCAGTGAATAGGAAGACTGAGTTGTGCACTCGGGAGTGAGGAAGAATTCACATGAATCGAGACACACATTTGCTCCCAGGAAGTCTCTTTTACTTGGGTTAACCATGGGGTTGAAACCCAGGATCTGTGTCCTTAGCACTGAATTCCAACAAGCTCAGTTAATGGACCCAGAGAGGGTCCTGTTGCTGAGATCTGAAAGAGCAAAAACACTTTGATTAATTGCTATCTGAGTGGGGGAGTGGAAAGAGGAACTGCAAGGTCAGGACTTTACTAATCTCACTTTTAGTCAAAAGAGTGATTTACAAGAATACGAGTATTACACTTTTGTTTCAAACTTTGTATTTGCCATCTCTTCAGTTTAACCACATAAATGAGTCTGGAAATCCCCTTAGAAAGGGGTCAGGTGAAAATAAAGGTACTTTGAACTAGCAGTTATTTAATTTACATGCTTCTATTATGTTAGCATAGATATTAAATAGTTTATATTCGGTATAGACCATAGGAATGGTGGTAATTTTGATGGCTGGCAGCTATGATGAATGCATTCTGGTAAGTATAAGAATAAGGATGAGTGTGTAGAAGAAAAATGTGTCACAAGCCACATAAAATCAGTTCCCTTGGCAATATTCATACTTTTGAAAAGATTAAACAAGGTCTTGGGTTCTTAGGACTGCTTGCTCCTGATTTTCTCCTTTATAAATCTACTATTTGCTACATGATGTTTCATGAGGGATTTTTTTCCCAAGTACAATGCAAACTGTGTTGACTCTGGCTTTCTCTTTTGGACTTCAAAGGAATTTTCTCTCTAAAGTCAGACCTTAGAAGTTTTAATGAGTAATGGACTAATTTGGCTTACAGAAGTAATGGTTTATTTAGCTAAAGGATTTTAGTGAAGTTGCCTTAATCTCCATACTGTTTATAATTCTCATTTTTGCTAATATTAGTTTTAATAATCTAACTAGCTTTTGACCATGATAAAAATAATGTGCTTATGTAACACTAGTGAAATACAAAGAAATTTACAAATTGTTGGTAGTGTGGATTTCAGCAAAAATCATGAAATGCTCTGTTGAATTTTGACCGTGAAACAGTATTTCCTCTCACAACCACAAGAACAATATAATCAAGAGAAGGAGAAAAAAAGACATTGTACTAAGTGCAAAGAAATAAAGAATAATGCAGGTCAATATTTCTCCTTCAAATTTGTAATTTGTCTAAGGTATCAGAATAAACTCCTCAAGCATACACTTTCGCTTGATAGAGCAAAGTCTTTAAGATGAGCCTCACAATATCAAAAACAATCTTTAATAGTTTTCAGGCAACTGATGAATTGAACCAAGTGTTCTCTTTGAAATGCACTTAAGGAATGTATAAAAACCTGTTCTTAGCACAAACCAACAATGCTTATATTATATGAAAGTATTATTTGTAAATGAAGAGAAGACCAGCTCAGCCAAGTTGAAAGGATACAGAAAGTCTCAGCTTTAGGTACTTGTGGAGTGATTTACTAACCACCTGCTTCTGTATGGACAAATTGTTTGGGTATGCAGACTTTGCTTCCTCATCTCTTAAAGTTACCTTAGAAATAATGAATGAGATCATGTACAGAACAGGTTCCCTATAGTGGCTAGGCCAAGATCTTCATGAATTACTGCATTTACTGCAAAATAATTACAGAATTTTCTTTATACTAAACAACTATTCACAAAATTTATATGTGCACTTAGCTATTCAGCAACACATCATAGAGAGGACTCTGCTAGTATCTTCCTAGATAGGAATGTTCATTTGTCACTTGTTCTGTATCAAATATGTTGGAAGCTATTAGCAAAGTTATCTTTTATAATTTTAAATTTTCTATGCAACCCCTTGCTAAGACTTCCTTAAGCAGCAAACACAGCTTTAATCTACCTTCCTAACACCTATCCCTCCTTTCTACAAGCATGATTTTTTTTTCCCTTAAGTCATAATACACAAGCAACAACTGCATATTGTTCACCCTTCTTTTATCTGAGTAGACACCTACCTTTCTACCTGCAAGCCTATCTTGTTCCCCTTCCAGCTCTTATTCTTGATGACCTGTCATTTTTCAGCTCACTAGAGAAACTTCTTTACACATTGGACTGGGGCTTGTGCTAATCTATCCTTACCACACTGAGAACTACTTCCCAGACTAAGTCTCAACATGCAGAAATTAGAAACTAGCAAGTATAGAAAGTTCCTTGTCACATGATAGAAGAAGAAAAATGGATGTTTTAAAAATTCTTTACATTAGAATCAAGATTACATGAATTATTAGATGATAAATTCTAGCAGTCCTAAATTAAAATATACTTTTTGTCAATAATGATAATCATAAATGAAACAGTTGTAAAATTAACTTGTAAATCAGTGGAAATCTGTAAGTATGTCTTATCTGGAGAGTAATTTTAATTAAAGAGATATTTATACAATTAAAGATATTTTTCCAATAAGAGAACTCTTATGTTCAAGGCTTCTTATAACTCTAAGAATCATATATTATTAAATTTTCCAGTAAGAGTCTCTAACTTTGAAAGATAGTATTTGATTCTTATTAATTGCTGATTCTTGGACTCTTGATATTCTTGTATTAAATATCTATACCAATGAAAACTGGCTTCCTCCAAGGCCTTTCCCATATTATTTATGAAATAGCTAGTTTGATGATGAGTTGGTAACAAAACATTATTTTAAGCTTTTTTTGGATTACAGAATTTGCTTGATCCTAAGGGTTTTTAGTTTTTGCTTTCTTCTATCCTGATAGACTTTAGGACATCAGTGCACTATGATTTGTTGGAGTACATGCCAGAAGTTCAGGAATAGAGTATGACATCCTTTGTTCTAAAGAATCACCTGAGAGAATGATCCAAGAGCAGACGCCTCCAAGTTTAGCATTATTTGAATTTCTCCAAGTGGGCCATTAACAGAACAGAGTTCATGACCTTTAGAGGAATTCATTGTAGAAGTACATGTTGATAGTGTATTGTTCATATTTATGATTCCTCAAAAAATCCCTTTGTATTTCTTTTTCACATTTCAAAAGAAACACCTGTAAGCATTCGCTTGCTCAAGAAACAATGATGCAGCTAGGACAGAAACATCATCGTTTTCTGCCTAACTGCAGAAAGTAACAATGAACAGAATGAAGTTGTTAAAAATGAAAGAAAGTGTTCTGAAACATGTCCTTTAAAATCTTTCCCAAGGTTTGTTATCCTTGGTCAGTTAAAGACTGTATTAGTTGAGAGTTTTTAAAAAACTCCGAGTAACTGCATATGTTGTTGTCCAAGAAGGTGGACTATGTCCCTCCAGCAGTAAAGAGTTTATGCCTCAGCTATTCACATACAGCATGATCCTCTAGGGGAAAAATGAACAGTTTTTCCTCTGTGAGATCTAGGTAAAGTTGGAAGCATCTATTCCAAATGTTTGGAATACTGGCCTGGCAGCAGCTGTCTCCAAAGACTGGATCCCTGTCTTCACCGTCAGGAAACAGAAGGATGCTTTTGGACATCCATTGCAGGCCCCTAGTGGTTGAATGTGTGCAGGCTTTCTGTAGTGAAGGAATGAGTAGATGACTTGCTTGTTAGCTTGTAAAGTTATGTTTTCTGAAAACAAAGACTCCCACTTGTATCTCAGCCTTAAGTAACAATGATTGTTATTTTAAAATTCATTGCCTGTAGGGTTATTTCATATCCAGCTATATTTCCTTTCAGCCTGGGGATAATCATTCTCAAACAGTCTGACAAATGCTTGTCTGACCCTGAGCTGAATACTAGATGAGTATTTTCATGATTGCTTTTGAAAACATTAGAAGTTTGCACTGCATTAGCCATGTTTTAGGTGGGGTCAGATATGATCATTCTAGAAGTCTCTTTGTCTTTGGACAATTTTCAAATTTATAATTGATGAGTAGCATTTATATACTATTTTTATTTTCCACCAGACTATACATAACTAAAAATGGTCAATAAATAATATAATGTTGTAACAATAAGGCTTTATGGGAAAATGATCATCCTCACCCCAATCTACTTTTTCTTTTCCATTATTATTTTGGAAATTTACCATTTTATTATTAATGCCAAATAATTATTATAAAAACTTTAGAGCATATAAATAAGCAAAAGTAAGAAAATATAAATAATATATCACTCAGTGCTAACCAATATCAATATTTTGTGAATATATATTCAGTCTTACTTCAGTCATATAACTGTACATTTTTCTTGAACAATGGTATGATATGGAACATGCTTATAACATTTTGATTTATACTAGTTAATTTCATCTTAAGAATGCTGTTTATCTGCTATGTCTGTTACAAGTGTCTTTACTGGATTGTCATTGTGCTTTAAATTTTTAATTTTGATTTCATTGGCATTTATACAACATTTTGTATATGTAGTGTGCCAATTTTTGTGTTATCTGACTTCAGCATTCATGCTTAGAAATATCTCACCCACACTGCCCTTATATAAATAGTTTATCTGTATTTTCAGGTTTTTAAGAGTTTATTCTTACATAGCTACCTAGCCTTTCTAGTCTATAACACTTTTCTCATATGAGCCAACAAATTATGTATACTAAGCTATTTAAAAGGGAAGATCTAAGAATCATATCTATGTTTTCAAAACTTTTCCAAATACTAAAATGCATAAAGTGAGGGAGTGAATTTTATTTCAAAATGTCAAGTAATGAATTTCACTGCCAAAATATAATCATGAACCTGAGTTTAATATATGTATTAATATGTTTTAATGACATCTTAATTCTGATTAGATTAAGACAATGCAGATGAAGATGCCTATAATTATAGAATGGTATATGACAGTATTTGCTGGGTTGGAAAGGGCATATGACTAAGAAATACACAATTAGTGATTAGATTCTGGTTCTGACCCTGGTGATTTTTCGGTGTGTGTTGGATGATTCATTGTACTTACTGAGCTTCAAAGAGCTTCCTTGGACACCCCAGATGACCTCAGATGTATAGTAAGTCACCAAGAGCAGCAAAGTGCAAAGATTCCCTTTGTGAACTGATGCAACAAAGTAACAAAGATATCAGCTCCTTTATTTTAGGATGGAAGATGTTACAGTTTAGGAGCAGGAGGTAAGGAAATCAAGAACCGAATGTGCACTAACTTCCTGGAGCTAACAGAGTTATTTCTTCTCAGAAGAATAGGACAAGTCTTTTAAAGCACATATGAGAGCTTTTTTATATCGAAAGATGAAAATATGTTCTTTGTAAGCTGGGCTGGTTTTTTGGACATTTTAAATTATTATTCACTGTTTGTTCTGTTTTAGCTTTCCTGAAAGTAATGGAATCCTAAGAGCACCCATGAAAAATTAGTTTGTCTTCATGAGGTGGGGCTTAGAGAAAGAGTCTACCCAAGGTGATATTAAAACTATATAACAAAAGGATGACATGGATACCAACTAATCAGAAGGAACTGTGGTTATAAACTATTGATCATTCCTAAGTTTCTACCGGGAGCTAGAAAAAATGGATGTGTGTCGAAAATTCATTGAGAAACATGAAATAGCAAATTAAAAAGGTCCCTACCATTCTGAAGCACACTTTCTGGTTGGAAAAGAGATGTTCAACATAAAACAGAATCATTTCAGAAAATTACTTTAAAATATTCTAGTTAACTAGATATCCAGTTAACTAGATAGAGTGATGAAGTAGATAGAGGTGATACGTAAGAGTATTGTAAATAAAGTGCACAGGAAGTTTTGTTAGAGATCTGATACTTAAGGACTAAATGATGAGGAGCAGCTGCTGGGACAGTTCTGGAAAGTGCATCTGGACAGAGGGAATACCATCATATTAAACCCAAGGGGAGAAGAAGCTAGGAGGTTTATGTGAAAGACTCTAAGAAGGTCAGTGTAGCAGAAATGGAGCTGGTGGAAATCAGAGTATGAATCAGAGAGTAACACCATAAGATAAGGTCATAGAGATAAATAGGGATCATATCTCCTTTTGGAGGGTTTTAAGCAAATAACAGAAGTGACTGGATTGACAACTGACTGCTACACAGAATGTGGACTCGAGGAAAAAAGTTCATATGCAGTTGAGAGACTTGTTAGTATCTTAGATGGCGGTGGTTATGACAGAAGAGATGAGAAATAATCATATCCAGAATGTAAGAAAGGTCTTGGAAAATGCACATTATATCATGAAAAATTTTTGAATTCCATTTTTCCTTACAAAGCTGCCTAGCTTTCTAGTCTATAACACTTTTCTCATATGAGCCAACAAACAATGCATACTTAGCTATTTAAAAAAAAAAAAACATTTGAAGTCTCTAATTGGTGAAATTATCATGGTCCTCCCTATGCTGAGATCTCCCCTTCTGGACCAAAACTTTGGAGGGTCAGTGTTTTATTTTTATAAGGGATATTGTTCTTTTATGAGTTCATTTTAAATATCTCATCTATAAACAACAGCAAACATTTAAGTATCATAAAAGAAAGTTGGTTTCTCTTAAATGTCTAATTGTTCATGTTGCTAGGAGAAGATGAAGTTATATTTTATCTAAGAAAATGAAATTCTTTATTGTTTGTTCCTATTAAAGTTTCTAACTGGCTTCCTACTGTAGCCCAGTGAGAAAGTTAGAAGTTCTTTGTGTAACATTCATCTAGGTGCTTGTAAATGAGAAGCCCTTTATACTTTAAAAGCTTAATAAAAAAATTACTATGTATCTATGGAAGAAAAAATGTATAATCACAGAACTTAGCGGGTATGGGTATCAGATTTAAATAACTAACACCTAAGAGAATGTCCTCATAGAACGATCTACCAATATTCTGCTTTATGCCTTTCCTGAGGTTGTTAACTCCCCCTTTTGGACACTGTTCCATCTTTTTCCCCCAGGTAAACATTATACAAGCCATTAGCAAAAAATTACTGCACAATTTCCACTTAAGAAATAGCTCTGATGGTCCTCGCTTTGACATAGTATAGTTACATTGCACAGGCCCCATCACTTCACTCTCTGAGAACAAATTTTCTAATTGTTAAAATGGAGAGATTAGACTAGATAATCCTAAAATTATTTCTAGTTCCAAGATTTCAAAATTGTCCCTCTTATGAGTACAACACATGATCAATATACTGCATTATTTTCCTTAATTGCATTTTTGTGTTATAATGTCCAAATCTATAGTTCACATTCAGGTGCCTCTGATGAGGTCCATTTCCATGTAGAAAACTTCTTCTTGGACATCTCTACCTGTATATTATACCAGCACCCTAAACATGACTCATTGACTTTCCCCAACAACTTGTACCATTTCCTGCATAATTTCCACTCACTAAGCATTTCGTTTCCTTTGAGTCCTCTATACTAATACCTTGCAATAAACATTTACTTATCTTTCAAGAGTTCAATAAAAAATCATCTTCCCATGTTAAGTTTTTCAGAGGCACTCTGTTTTCAGGTTTACTTCATGGTAAGCTGATTAGAGGTATCAGAGCAATTTTTGAGTTTATTGCACCTGTTATATGTTTGCACTTTGAATTCCTTGAGGATGGGGCTACTTTCAAGCTTCCTCATGATGCTACCCTCATTTTAGAAAACATTACATACTATGTGGTGAAAAATATTGCATAAGTAAAAAGCAAAAATTGTGTGATCTGAACATTGCTTGGGTCATTATCTCATTTGGCACATGTCTTCCCACCAATAGTTTCATCAAGGCCTGGAGAAACCACCGATTTGGTCCTACCTTATCTTTTCACTTGATTATGAAGACTCCTTTACATGCCAACCTTCATTGTTTTCAAACATTTTTCTGCTGTGGGAATTCAGTGTCCTTTTCTTGGAAGAGTATTCTGTTTTGAAGAGTACAGAGACCACGTTTTCTGTTTCTTTACTATCTCTCCTGTTCTTAAGATTAGAATAGTGACAGCTTGCCAATTTTAAGTGTAAGTTCATTCTTTGAGCTCCTCAACTGACTCAGTACTCTTTTTGGAAATGGCTAAAATTTTCGTTACATTTATGTGTAACCAGTCTCATCAAGAACAATTGACAAATGCACTTCTAGTCTTCAAAATGTTAATTAAATTTCGACTTGATACTTAGCTCTCAGTCAGTATGTATACTCGGGTCAATAAACTGTCAGGCTTGAGCGGCTGAATAGCTCTCAGCATCACCTCAATACATTTCTGACTGCCTTGTCAGGCTGGGAGAAATTCACCAGGGGGATTTATCACAGCAGAGTCAAGAAGCCATCTATCTGCGACATGTGAAGATGGCAGAGTTGGCCTTCCTTTACATTATGTGTTCTAAGCTTACTGATTCTGAGGTAATTAACCTGAAAGTCACATACAAAGGGGAGATAAATGTACCTTTTAAGAGATATTTCTCTTTGAGGCACATTGAGACCGTAAATCCTTTCCGGCTTCTCAGAGGTAGCTTTCTCAGGACTGTTCTCTCCCTTCTCTCCTCAAGTGGATTTTACGTTGTCACCCCCACATGTTCTTCCCTCTGCCTTTTTTTCTTCACATTTGTTGGTAGAATCAGCAACAACCCTTTGGAAATGAATTTATGTTTGGACTGATCACCAATATTGGTGACTAACTCAGCAGGTAAGACTGAACATAATACTTAGTTTAAACCAAATGAACATCTATAGTGATAGTCATTATCATTACTCCTTATTAAGTGACTAATTTAATACCATTTGTAATTTCACTATTATTTCATTCAGGTAAGTGTGTAATTTAAGTAGTCTCTACCATCGTTTTACAGATTAGGAAGGGAATGCTTGGAGAGGTTAAATAGGTCAGCTAAGCTCACACAGCCAGTAGATAGAAGAGTTAACATTTGAACTTCTGCCTGTATGCATTTGACCAGTACTTACAGTAAAATGTTAACATAGCTTTCCGTGTGTTTAATCAGAAAAGTTCTTGAGGAGAGCTGCTTGAGACAAATGATGACCTGCCCAGCAGGAATGTAGCCCTATGTCTGTTGTCACTTAGTTGGAAGAAGATTCAGAAGGTTGAGATGTTTAAACTGCACATAATGAATTGAAGAGAGGTTTAACTGAGTCATATGGATGTTTCTTTGCCTTCTAGGAAGATTTCCAGCCTGCAGCAGCCTCAGAGACCAACTGGGAATCAGTCACAAGCTCTATCTCAGTAAGTCATTTATTATTCTGTAGCCAGTGAAAGAAACTGATAGAATGGCTAAGATCAACCCCAGAAGGACTTGAGTTGCATTAAGGACCTTTGGCTCCCCAAAAGCCCGATCTCAAGCAGGATGTGTTCCTCCGTTTCATTATAAAATGGCTTACCTCTGACAACCTTTCTTCCTCTTGGAGACATTTCCAGGAATGTCCAGTATCTTATTGTAGAAACTCAGGAATAGACAATGACTTCAATACGTGTCAGCTTCAACGCAGAACGCTGGACAAAAAGACTGTCCAAACATATCAAGTGGACCAAAGAGTATCCACAGCCCAGGCTCAAGTGGGCAATTTCAGAATTGCTCTCTGAATAGTCTAGGGGAAGCTGTTAACCTTTGAAATTTCAAGGGTCTTTTCAGAGTTGGAAAAAAATCTCAGTGTTTACAGTAAGATAGCTTAAATGCAAATCAGGTTTGTACAGTATTCTATTTAACTTGGCTTGAAACAACTCGTTCTGAAGCTGTAATGACTGCTGCCCCAAGTTTCTTCTCCAAATTTAGTCATTTCACAGTATACCATCTCCTTATCTACTTGGCACAGAAGCAGCAGACCTTGTTTTCACCAATCCTCCATGTAGTTCTTATGTAGCAATAAAATATGAGATAATAAATGCACTTGTTCACAAAAAGCTTGGGAGATGGGAAAAGCTGGTCCATGGTTCTCAAAGGGGTTTGTGTGGCTCAGTCAGAGTTGATTTTTTTCCCCAAAAGTGATGTGCTCTCTTTCGTTCTGTGGGGGATACTTTTTCATTTTCTCATATGTTGGAGTTTCCTCAGCTATAGATTCTGGGGTCATTTCATTTACCAGGAGTGGCTGCTGAACTAGAACACTGAGTGATGAGTGAGGGCTGCAACATCATGTTAAGAGAGTTTTGCTTACTTTTGGCAGGGTAGAATGCATGTTCTGAGCCTGGTCTGGGGAAGGGCTTCATTGTCAGTTGTGTGGGCATCTAAATAAAAGCATCCCGAGGAGGAGGTGCTCAGGCTCAGCAGGCGGGGGGAACAGCCAGCCGCCTGATGATGACAACTCAGTGTAGACTTTTGCAACCTGGACTAGGTGTCTCGGGAGCTTCTGGCCCCTCAAGTGCCTTATGCATGACAGTTCAGGGCTGTATCATCATCCTTTCTCCAAATGCAGAATTACAAGCCTTTTTACAAGACCCTTTTGCTGATTAAAAGCAATCCAGGTCTTTCGAATAAAGGGATCGTCTGTTCCCTTCATGGTTGGGGAGTGTCACACCATGGAAGGCCCACAGAATCAGTTGATCTGGCCCTGCCAAGACAGATGGCACTTGAAATTCAATAAATCTGTAGCAGACTAAATTTTAAGTTGATTATTTTGTGTGGCCCACACATGATGTTTTAAATGTCCAAATGGCTCTTGGTAGAAAAAGGTTCTCCAACTCTGCGACTATCTGGAGAGATCTGGAGACTCCTCTGATTTGAGTTATTAGTTGAGATACTGCTTACCCTTCTAGCAACCTACTTGTATTTCTCACATTTGGTTTTTCAAGAACCTTCTAAGATCAAAGCCCATTGGGCCTAACGTTAACTACCAAACAAATACACTTTATTTATTTGAAAGCAGTTTACAGTTTTTGAAGCATTTTTATCACAAATTATTACCATTTAAAAGTAATTTAGTTAACTTTAGAATGGATTTTTTTATAAATATGTAACAAAAGCCACCTGAGGTCAGATTTATAGTGTATCAGCAGGAGGTACAGCCAGTTAGTTCTTTCTTGTGAAAATATTTTTCAATTGTTTACTTCAAAGACAAGAAAATTCTTGTGGTTTATTAGGTCACCTAATAACTCAAAAATATGTTCTTAACCATCAACGTTGTTTCTATCAATTGCAAGCAGCAGTAAAGTTCATGGCTAAAGACAATTTCACATTTAACCTATGGTTGGAATTTGCTCTTCAGCCTACTGTTTAGAGAGTCAATTTCCCCCTCTACCTTAGCAACAAAGAGCCCCCAAGAGCTCTTGAAGAGGTATCTGGTACCAGTACACCCTGGACACTGTTAAGATCCTCCCCAGAAAAGTCCTCATGACCAAGAAGCTTTCAATTGTGTGGGAATATCATGGTTAATACTCCTGCTTTTATTTCAGCAAAGAAAGAAACATTTTAATTTCAATTGATTTTCATTTTAATTCATATGCTGCCATGCTCTTAACTTAGTCAACTAATTTTGATTTTTCTTTTAATCTTAGACCCATAGTGTTGCAATGCAAGGCTAATTGTAAGTCATCTGATAACTATGAGTCAAATAGACTATAGATTATCCAAGATGATACAAACTGAATGGGGATTTGGAATTACAGCACTGAATTAGAGGTTTTATCCACTGCTGTCATGTGACACCAAACAAGATGTGAAAGATAGAAATAAAGTGCTTCCGTGAGAGTCCTGCTCGTGTCAGATGCATTTGCACATCTGTGCACACACACACACATACATTTAAAAAACTGGCCTATCAAAATCAGAAGAGCAAATGGGATGTACTTAGATGAGAGCCTACCACATCGATGAGATGACTGAGATGTATCTTCAACTTGGCTTGAACTTTCAATAAATCCCTCATCTCTTCAGTAATATATGAAAAAGACAGTGCCTCCAGATAAATGATTGGCATTGCTTGGATCTACCTGTGCAGAATCTAACATGGGCTCGTAAGCAGATGTTGAAAGTAGCATGACAGAAAAAGTTCTGTCCAAGACGAGGTGTCTGCTTACTTTGACAGAGCTGACAGAAGATTAGATATGTGCTTTCTCTAAGGGAAGGAAGAGAAAAAAATAAGACCTGGTTGTACTCATGTCTCCACCCTACTCTCCAACCCCTTTCTTCCTCAACTTCCTTTACCTTATAAGACATATTTGATAACTGCTCCTGGGGCGAGCATTGTGGCATAGTGGATTAAGCCACTGCCTTTGATGCCAACACCCTGTATGGGCACCAGTTCATGTCCCTGCTGCTCCACTTCTGATCGGACTTCCTGATAATGGCCTGGTAGAGCTACAAAAGATGTCTGAAGTACCTGGGCCCCTGCCACGCATGTGGGAGACTCATAAGAAGCTGCTGACTCCTGGCTTCAGCCTGGCCATTGTGGCTATGTGGGCAGTGAACCAGCAGATGGAAGATCAATCTCTCTCTCCTCTCACCCTCCCTCTCTCTCTGTAACTCTGCCTTTCAAATAAATAAATAAACCTTTTTTTAAAAGAAAAGAAAACTGCTCCCAAGTTATACCAGTGGTAGAGTACTGACTTTACCCACCTTGGTTTTGCTAAAGACAGACCATTCTTCTGAGAGCAAGTGGTCATCTAAACAATTCTTGATCTTTAGGCATTCGATGGTTAAAGAGAGAAAATGGTGCCTAGGAGTAAGTATCTGAGTTGTAGGCTTTGCTGTCTGTGACTCTAGAGATCATATTATTTCTCAATAGGATACTGCAGTTAAGTTTCAAGAGAACAACTTTTCATTAATTTCCACTTTCCCTTAGTGATAGGAGATATTTGCCCTTAGGGGATCTTTACTTATTTGGTAGTTTCTTTCAAAACATTTAGAAATCATTTGAGGCTATATGCTCTCTATTTGGTTGTTAATGGGTCATGAATTTTTACAGAGATGTTTTACTCATGGCTCATTTACCTCTAGATTGTACAAGGGTTAGAGAAATAAATACTTGGAAACCTTGTGCAAGGATTCATTCCACAAAACACATAATCCCTTTCAGACTTTCAATGATGTTGTGTTCCTCATTTAAAGAGTATATTTTGAGACTATTTTGATGGCAACTTGGATCACTATCAAACTACAGCTTTCATTTTCTAAAATATACTTCCCATGTGAATCTTCTACCCTTAAGTTGAGATAGCCAGTTTCATGGCTTATTATCCTGTTTTCAGTAAGTAGGATGGTTACGGTGCCAAATATTGTCAGAATGTTTCCAGAATGGATTCAAACACTGTTCACACAGCATCTGCAATGCTAGGTGACCTGTAAAGGGGGAACCTCAAGGCTAAACATGGAGTTATGGAATGAAATGTCAAGTCTTGCTTGAAAGGAGTTTGTAATTTTAATTCTCACCATTATTTGTTTGCATGGCTAATTTGGGACTTTGATCCAGAAAACTGGATGACTTAATTTTGCTATTTCCATCTAACCTATGCATTTTTCAAATCATTACAGTTCAAATGAACTGGAAATTTTTTGCTCTCTCTGACTTTGGTTTGCAAAAAAAGTGAATGACTATATGTTACAAATAAATCGCTCCTACTTAAGGATATGGCTAGACAATACTAAATGATTCTCCCATTATATTTAGATATGCGGTACCTTATCAGATGCCTGTTTGTATTCCTTCTATAAAGTTCTATGACTGTTGTATTACATAGCAATGGACTTCTGAGTACAATGAGCTGTATGTTATTCTTAGGGGGTATCCTATCACAATCCATCAGTAACGGATCCCACTCTCACTGCGGATGCTTTGGATAAAACCATTGCAGAATTTGATACTGTGGAAGATCTGCTTAAACATTTCAATCCAGAGTCATGGCAAGAAGATCTTGAGAATTTGTATTTGGACACCCCTCATTATCGAGGCAGGTCATACCATGATCGCAAGTCAAAAGGTAAGAAACAAAAAATTAGGGATTTTTCAAAAGCAAATAGGGGTGTTAGTGGTAATAATAAGTAAGGATTAGCAATGTGGTCTATATAATTCACTAAAATCAGATGATTATTTTCAATCCATTATTAAAGAATTTTCAAATTTCATAGTTTTGCCCAAACTATGTTATGTGTATGGTATTAAGCAAGGCTTGAACCAATCAAAAAGCTGTCGTACTTTGGAGCCAGAAGAGACCTTATAAAATCATCTGGACCAGTTCTGATCCATTATTATCCTGAATTTTATACAGGAGGCAAGACAAGTCCATGGAGGTGAACAATTTGCCAAAGGCTCATGTACTTTGGAGATATATGATCCCAGGGAGAAAGGAGTAAGCCTGGCTGGGGTAGTTTGGAGGTATTTGAGAGCACATGTTCAACTGGAATTTTCAGGAAATTATTAATGATGGAGAAAGAAGCAGACAGTCATGAGGAAAACATAATATTTAATAGAACTCCTAAATTATTAGTATCCTAGTCATACATCTGAGTGATAGGCTCTTGGAATGAAACAGTTTATTTGAATTCATAACGTCTCTAATTAATAGACAAATAACATGTAATCACCTCTTACTGAATAAAACTATAATTTATCATCACTATTCTTGCTTCATTTGATGATTTTTGTCACCATTAATATTCTCACTACCTGTCTTGTCAGGCATCGCATCACTGACGTGAAGGTGTTTAGCTGAGATATGGCTTGTTTCTTACACTTTGTGATACCCAAATTCTAAATAATGAGAACCTGGGCTGCTTTAGCATAATAAATTAGAACATTAGGCCAAAATGACCAATTCATTATCTCTGCCTATGCCTTCTGCTTAAATGGCTTAGGTCCTAAATCTTATACTTAAAACAGACAGCTAAGGGGTGACAAGGGAGCTTCTGGTGGCCCTGATGTTATAGAGATATGCCATGTGCAGGTCAGCAGAACTCTCATTCTGAGGTTCCCCAGGGCTCAGACCAGACTCAAGCCAAAGAATCAATGTGAAGAGTTAAGACATTTCAGCTTTGTGATCTCTACTATACCAACTTGAAGTAAAATATTCACATGTTTCAAAAACCCCAGAAGTATTAAAAACAGCATTAGACATACAAGCAATGAAATCAACTGTTTTCTTTTTTTTTTTTTTTATTTTTTTTTAACTTTTATTTAATGAATATAAATTTCCAGTATACAGCTTATGGATTACAATGGCTTCCCCTTCCCATAATTTCCCTCCCACCCGCAACCCTCCCCTCTCCCGCCCCCTCTCCCCTTCCATTCACATCAAGATTCATTTTCAATTCTATTTATATACAGAAGATCAATTTAGTATAAATACTTCAACAGTTTGCACCCACATAGAAACACAAAGTGAAACATACTGTTTGAGTACTAGTTATAGCATTAAATCAAAATGTACAGTACATTAAGGACAGAGATCCCACATCAGGAGCAAGCGCACAGTGGCTCCTGTTGTTGACCCAACAAATTGACACTCTAGTTTATGGCGCCAGTAACCACCCTAGGCTGTCGTCATGAGTTGCCAAGGCTATGGAAGCCTTCCAAGTTCCCCGACTCTGATCATATTTAGACAAGGTCATAAAAGACAGGTTGAGGATAGTAACCAATGATCCTAAGAGTGGCCTTCTTAGCTCCTCTAATAATGACTCTGTCCTTTGTTCTAGACCCTGTCTAGTGCACTTGGGCCTCATTCCTTTGTAATCATAACCTCTACTCTACCACCAATGGCTCTACTCCCAACCTGTGTGTACTGATGGTCCTCTTCCCCACTTAATGCTGAAATCAACTGTTTTCAAAAACCTTAACCACCACAGCTATTCAAGGCGTGGCTCTTCTTAATACCTCTTTTCTGGATATATTATAATTTTAAAATACCTAGATCTATTATTTTGTTGCCTCACAAATTATGTTGACATGGAGGCGAGCTGCCTGGATTCAAATCCTAACCTTACCGTTACAAGTTTTGTGACCTTTCAACAAGTGACTGCCGCGCTCTGTTTCAGTTTACTCACTGGCAAAGTATGTATACTAAGAGTACCTCTGAGGAACTGTTGGTGTGCCATCTAGATCTCTGGTACTTTTAGTTGTTCAGGAATGGTTGGTCAGCCGCAGCTACTTAGAAATCTGAAATATGCTTGTACACATCCTTGATCAGCACTCCTTGTCCTTTATTTACCTGAAATGCATCCCTCCCTTAAGCAAAGTTAGGACTGCTTGGAACATCACAGCACAGTCTGTCCTACTACAAGAGTATGCTTCAAAAAGTCCATGGAGACTTGGATGAACAGGTAACTTCATTTTGATGTAGAACATGTTTTAAATCAATGAACAATTTCTTTATAAAATGCATTTTCATGCCATTTTAAAGACCCCTATTATGCATAGATTCCAAAAAAAATTTGTGCCAAACTGAAATTATTTTTAGGACATTTTCCAAGTACCCTTGTATTGTTATTGTTCCTTTGTGTTTTCTCAAAGGAGATATGAGATTTCAGGACCTCCTATGGGTCTCAACTCTGGCTGAGTTTTCAAAAAATACTGGGAGAATGTAGAAAATTACAGTTGTCAGGACCCCAGCAGACATATTGATGCAGGATCTCTGGGGGTGGGCAGGGGTCTTCATGTAATTGTGTGACTCCTCTGAAATCAGTCCTTAGAAGCAGCCAGGGTTGAGAATCACTATTTTAGAGATTGTTCATGCTGTAACTCTAGCACTTGGCAGTGTCCCACACACACTTTTAGATGTGTGATTAATATTTGTGAAATTAAAGAAATTAATAATCTGGCATCAGTATATTTCTAAAGAAACTCACCCCACAGACAGGAGTGTAGGTTTATTAAGAATGCCTTTGGTTACTAAAATAACCTTGTAAGAGCATTGGAGACAAGGTACTGCTTGATGTTTGTGACAGAGTAAACATCAGTTCTCTCCCCTATTGGCTTAGGTTCCATTTCTTAATCCCTTGTTTAAAGTGGCCCTAAGACATATTTGTTCCATTTCATTTCCCCTGCCAAGTCAACACTGTCTTTGCATTTGTATAAATGCACTGATTTCCTTGTTTGTTGTTCCAAGAATGCTGAACCACCTGTACGTGTCACAAAAGCAAGGAAAGTCTGCCTTAATATTTCAGCTGCTTTTAGAATTTAAGACCACAAATGCAGGGCTTGCATCCTGATATATGAGGAAGGGAGCAGTGAATAAAAATCAAAACAGGAAAAGATAATGGAAGCCCATAGGTATTAAATAAAACATTAACTTCCTAGGACCTCCAAAAAAAGTCTTCTTTCATCAGTGTCATAATTTCTTAATGATGCGGTATAGAAACATGCTTGTCATTTTTGAACTTTAATTGAGAATCCGTTCTTTTGATTTTCCTAGACAGATAGCAAGTATCATTGTTTTATGACTCTGAAGTGCAGGATTCTAAGATTCTAAGATAACATTTGAATGTAAATACGCAAAACAGTTTTATAGACATAAACATAAACATTCTGGGTGGAGTACTATGTGATAAAACAGCAATAGTTAATATTTTAAAATTAAATATTATGTTTTGCTTCCACTTTATATGTGGTAGACAGTGATAGTGAGGTTTTAGTTCTCTTCAAGAAGACCTGGAAATGGACAGCAAGAATCACATGAAAGTTTGGGGAGAAGAGAGAAAAAGAGAAAAGGGAGGCAGATAGCAGTGTTGAAACGAGGAGGAGTTTGATGCATGAAGTCTTTTTTTCTAAAAAAATCCACGAGTAAGAGATAAGCTCAGCCTTGTCAGTGAAAGCTTCTGGACTGAAGATAATTTAACAAGTTAATATATCCAACTGTCTGTTTCCTAGGGGGTAATGGAGAAAGGGGTGGCATATGTAATCAAAATCCATAGATAATATAGTTCCAAACCTAATTTTTACCTATAATTTTAGCCTTCTTTCAATGTCGAAGATGCTCAAAAGTTAAAAAAAAAGTTTTCAGTTCATTTTATTAACTTTTCTCTGATATATATGCAAATGTGTCCAAAATTAGGTAAAATTACAAGGCTGTACCTTCTATAGGCTACATAATTACCACCTAAATTATTACATGACCACTGCAGTTCAGTTAAAACTAATTTAGAATTCATTTAAAAGATATTATCTATGAAGTTAGGAACAGTGTATATTTATTAAAGTTTATAGCATAAACTTAACCTTTCTAAATTAAGAAATGATCAGCCCCAAGCTCTATTAGACTGGACATTAAGAGATGATTTGTGAGATTAACAAAGTAAGTAAAATCTTTTTTTTTTTTTTTCTTATTTGAGGAGAACATGAGTTTCCAGAACTGTAATGTGTTAACCAAGGAAAAATCCAACACATAATGGCAAGGCAAAAAGCCTGTTTTCATCATTTAAATGCGATTAGAATATGAACAATGGAGCTGACATTAGGCATAGCAATGTGTCTTGGGACATCCATATCGCATATAGGAGTGCCTAGGTTCAAGTTCAGCTTTCCGCCAATGCACACCTTGGATAAAGCAGGTGATGGCCCAAGTAGTTGAACCTCTGCCACCCACATGGGAGATCCACACTGAATTTCCAGTTCCCAGCTTCAGCCTGGCCCAGCCTGGGCTACTGCTGTTATCTGGGGAGTGAAACAGTGGGTAGGAGATCTCTGTCTCTCTGTCACTTATTTTCTCTCTGTGTGTCTTTTTTTTTAAAAAATAGTAAATGTTTATTTATTGTTGTATCAAACTCTAATATACTGTATCATCACAAAATAAGGTTTTGTTGAATGAATTAATGAATAATCTTTGACAAATCAAATAATATTTGAAACCCTAATCGCCCCCCACCCAAGTTTCAAAATAATTATATTTCTGAAATTTACTCATTGAGAAATTTAAGATACTAGTGTCATCAAATGGTACAAAATTTGCAGCTATAGGTGCTCCATAATTTATGAAGGTGTGTGTCCTAAAAATATCTGTCATAGGTTGAAATTACCATTGTCACATTATCATTGGACTACTACCTCTATCCTACCAAACATGCCATCTTCACAACACTGCAGAGTGCTGGTTGTTTCCCCTGTGATCACAGCTGACTGGGACTCATTGCTTGTAGCAGCTGCCCAGCGTCACAAGAAGAGTATTGGAATGGGAAAAGATCAAAATTAAAAATGTGAAGTACAATTTCTATTGAATAAGTGTTGCTTTCACACCATTGAAAAATTAAAAAAAAAATTGTAAGTGGAATGTAACAAGGGACCATCTGTAGTTGAGATACTACACATAATTTTTGCATGTCAATTTCAGTGGCTCTGTACAGTATATCTTTTAGGCTATACATCCTAGATTTAGATAATACCTATTCATCCGTTTCTGGTAACACTGTTTTAAAAATATTTTTACTATCAATAATTGTACATACTTATGGACTACAGTGTGATATGTTAATATACAGTGTACACTGATCAAATTAGGGCAATCAGCATTTCCCTGCCTGTGACACTGCTTTATACTTGGAAGGTTGGAGCTTTCTTCTTCTTTTTGGTCATAACATATCTACTAAGTATTGTAGAATATAAAATTTCTCCATTATGCTGTGTAGTACTAAGATCTTATTCTTTCAATCTTACACTGATTTGGTAACCATTATGAAAACTGCCTCTATCCCCCTCTCCAATTCCTATGAATCAGTGTTCTCAACATTTTGTGTTCAGATTGAACCTTTTTGTTTCTTTGTTTTGTTTTAGCTTCCACTTATAAAAGAGAACATATAACATTTTTCTTGCTGTGTCTGGATTATTTCACTCAAGAAGATACCTTCTAGTTTTATCGATTTTGCTGCAAATGACACAATTTCATTCTTTGAGGACTGAATAGCATTCTGTGGTGAATATATACATGATATTCTCGATATGCATTCACCTAATCATGAATACTTTGATGGATTCCATATCTTGTCTATTGTGTACAGTGCTTCAGTAAACATGAAGAAATGATATGTCTTTGGTAACAATGATTTCATGACTTTTGGATTTATTTCAAGCAGTAGGATTACTGGATCATGTAGCTTTTCTTTTTTTAAAAAAAAACTTTTATTTAATGAATATAAATTTCCAAAGTACAGCTTATGGATTACAATGCCCCCCCCATAACTTCCCTCCCACCCGCAACCCTCCCCTTTCCCGCCCCCTCTCCCCTTCCATTCACATCAAGATTCATTTTCAATTCTCTTTATATACAGAAGATCAGTTTAGTATATATTAAGTAGAGATTTCAACAGTTTGCCCCCACATAGCAACACAAAGTGAAAAATACTGTTGGAGTACTAGTTATAGCATTAAATCACAATATACAGCACATTAAGGACAGAGATCCTACATGATACTTTTTAAAAAATTGATTAATTTTCTATGCAATTTCCAATTTAACACCAAAATTTTTTTCATTTTCAATTATCTTTATATTCAGAAGATCGATTCAGTATATACTAAGTAAAGATTTCATCAATTTGCACCCACACAGAAACACAAAGTGTAAAAATACTGTTTCAGTACTAGTTATAGCATTACTTCACATTGGACAACACATTAAGGACAGATCCCACATGGGACGTAAGTACACAGTGACTCCTGTTGTTGATTTAACAATTTGACCCTCAAAACAAACAACCCACTTAAGAGATGGGCCAAGGACCTCAATAGATATTTTTTCAAAGAGGAAATCCAAATGGCCAACAGACACATGAAAAAATGTTCAAGATCACTAGCACTCAGGGAAATGCAAATCAAAACCCCAATGAGGTTTCACCTCAACCCGGTTAGAATGGCTCACATTCAGAAATCTACCAACAATAGATGCTGGAGAGGATGTGGAGAGAAAGGGACACTAACCCACTGTTGGTAGGAATGCAAACTGGTTTAGCCACTATGGAAGTCAGTCTGGAGATTCCTCAGAAACCTGAATATAACTCTACCATACAACCCAGCCATCCCACTCCTTGGAATTTACCCAAAGGAAATGAAATTGGCAAATAAAAAAGCCGTCTGCACATTAATGTTTATTGCAGCTCAATTCACAATAGCTGTTCTTATTGTAGTGTTATTATGAAAATATCATGCTGTTTTCTATAGCGGCTATACTAATTTATATCCCCACAATGTGTGTTTAAGAATTCCACTTTCTCTACATACTCACCAGCATTTGTTACATACTGCCTTCAAATAAATAAAAATTTTAAGTAGAATAAAATGTAATAAAAGTTCAGGGCATTTAAATTAATAAAGTTGCACTATTAATAAAAATCTATTTTTCCCAAGTATTGCCCTTTTAGTTATACATTCCAAAATTACATGCACTCCTCTTTTAAAAAAATCAGACTTTTAATATCAATTGCTGTAAATACCTTGATATTAAATTAATTCCAGATGATGAATTTCACATACTTGATTTTATATACTCTAAGTAGCTAGATGTTATTATTCTGGGACAGTTACAAGTCAGTATCCAAAGATAAAATATCAATTCTGTTGTTTTTACATGACATTTTGTTCTAAAATCTGAAACATTTGGCTAATTTAGAAATTATAGGCTAAAAAACTGGTACGAAACTGAGAAATAAATATGTTTCCCATCAAGACATTTAAATTGTTTCTAAATTCTTGTGTCAGAATACTTTTGATAAATGTATTGATCATATACGGCTATTTCTCTATCATGCCACTTCATGCTTGCCAATAGGATGCAAGTTTTGCTTTTTCAGAAAGTATTTAGAATATAGGAAATTATTTCAAGATGTATTCAGAAGTATTTAAGAAACTGAGTGCTTACAACCTTCTCTGAGATTTTGAAGAAAGTCCTTGACTCATACAAGTGATTTATCAGTCTTGAGTTATCAGTCCTCTGTGAAAATTGAACAGAGATACTGAGTGCACTAAATCAAAATGGATGTTTTTCTAATATCTGCTTTTAAAAAAAATATTTATTTGAGAGAGAGAGTTGCAGACAGAGAGTAGGAGAAACAGAGAGAGAGAGGTCTTCCATCTGCTGGTTCATTCCCCAAATGGCCAATGGCCAAAGCTGAGGCGATCCAGCGCCAGGAGTCAGGGGCTTCTTTGGGGTCTCCCACACGGGTTCAGGGGCCCAAGAGGTTGGGCCATCTGCTGCTGCTTTCCCGCGCTATTGCAGAGAGCTAGATTGGAAGAGGAGCAGCTGGGACACAAACCTGTGCCCAAATGGAATGCTGGCACCATAGGAGGAGGTTTAGTCAACTATGCCATAGCACCAATCCCCCTAATATCTGTTTTTGAAGGTGGATGAGATTCTGTGAATATCTAGTACCAGGTAGTATGCACCAAGTAGAATTTTTAGCAATGTTAAAATTGTTTATATAAATCTGATAGAAATATGAGGGGACTTCAAAAAGTTCATGTAAAATCAAAGTCAAAAATAATTTTATAGTGGCCAAAATTTTTTTAAATCCATGCATAGGTGTTTTTCATAATACACATTTTTCATGAGCCTTTTGAAGACCTCTCATAGTGCAAAAGAGGAATTTTTTATTCTTATATTTATTTATTTTTGCTGAGAAAGGCATGGGCTTTACAATCTAGCAAACAAGATAAAATTCTAATTCAAATCCTAAAAGCAGTAGCTTTTAGTGAAGTCACTGAAGGCCCTTGATCCTTTGTTTTCTGCATTTTTCAAAATGGCTGTAGTCATAACTATTTTGCTAAGTTCTATTGGGATTAGATAACAGCAGAAAATCCAACATCTGGTGTGCCCTCAGTAATGATAGCTACTATTATTTCTTGAATTGCATGCAAAACTGCACAGAATCAAGATATTTCTGTGAACTCCTCTGCTGTCTTCCCTGTGAGGCTCTAAGATAATCATCAGAAATCTGGAGAGCCTCATACATAATATCCAAATATTGTCATATCTAAGTATCTATAATCAGTGCACTCATTAAAAGTTTAAAATATAATTGCCGAGTCCTAAACATTTCTATGATTCTGTTTACCCAGAAACTTTCTGGCAATGTTTTGCTCTGTGAATGTTTCCTCTGCTTAGCTTTATTTTTTTAGATTTAGCCACTGTTTATAACCGATGCAATGTGTGAGTATCTGGATTCCCCATTCACTCAGTTTGCCAGAAAGGATTAATAAAAGCCGTATTGTTGTTTATCTTTTGGGGATTTTGTTTTTGTTTTTGTTTTAATTTTATTAAAGGCATGGAAACTTCATGTATTTCCTGTATACAACTTTAGGAACATAGTGATACTTCCCACCCTAACCTCCTTCCCACCCTTACTCCTACCTTTCTTCCTCCTCTCTCTGCCTTCCCACTCTTAATTTTTACAAAGGTTTGTTTTTAATTTCCTTTATACTCATTAGATTACGCCTACAGTAAGTAAAGAGTTCAACAAATAGTAGGGGGGAAACAAAACAAAATAAAAACACTGTTCCTCAAGAGTAGAGAAAGGGCTATAAACAGTCATTGAATCTCAAACATCAATTTCACTTCTATACATTACATTTTAGATAGATACTCTATTAGTTTCCACAGAAGAGAGAAAACATATGGTATTTGTCTTTTTGGGACTTGCTTATTTCACTTAATACAATGGTTTCTAGTTTTAGCCATTTTGTTTCAAAAGACAAGATTTCACTTTTTTTAATACTGAGTAGTATTCTATAGAGTATATAGGCCATAATTTTGTTTTTTCCCAGAAACCTTTTATTTAAGGAATATAAACTTCATACATATCATAAATGCAACTTTAGGTATATAGTGTACCTGATCTTATCTAATTTCAGAAGCCATAATTTCTTTATCCACTCATCAGTTGATGGAAATCTGGGTTGATTCCACATCTTAGCTATTGCAAATTGATCTGCAGTGAACATGGAAGCACAGAAAACTCTTTCATATGCTGATTTCATTTCCTTGGGTAAAATCCTGGGAGTGGGATGTCTAGATCCCAGGCATAGTAGATCTATTTTCAGCTTTCTGAGATATCTCCTGAGATATCTCCATACTTTCTTCCATAGTGACTGCACCAATTTACATTCCCACCAAGAGTTGATTAGGGCACCTTTTCTCCCACATCCTCACTAGCATTTGTTGTTTAATTTCTTTATGAGAGCCATTTTAACTGGGATAAGGTGAAACCTCATTGTGGTTATTGTGGTTTTCATTTAAATTTTCCTGATGGCTAGTGATCCTGAGCATTTTTTCATGTATCTGTAGGCCATTTGGGTTTTCTCTCTTGAAAAATGTCTGTTCAAGACCTTTGCCCATTTCTTAACTGGATTGTTGGCTATTCAGGGTCTCTTGTGTTTACATATGAAGTTTAGAATTTTTTTTTTTTTTAGATCTGAGAAGAATGTCATTGTTTTTTGATTGGGGTCATACTGAATTTGTAAATTGCTCTTGGTAGTATGGACAGTTTGATATCAGTTCTTCCAATCCATGAACATAGAAGATTTTTTTTCCTATTTTTTGTGTACTCTTCTATTTCTTTCTTTAATGTTTTATAATTTTCACCATAGAGATATTTGACTCCCCTAGTTAAATTTATTACAGGGTATTTGATTTTTCTGTAGCTATTCTGGTTTTACTTCCTCCTTTCCAATTTGTCTCACTTTAATTCCTTTTTTCTTGCCTAAGGGCTCTGGCTAAAACTTCCAGAACTATATTGAATAGGAATGGTGATGCTGGGCATCCTTGCCAGGTTCAGGATCTTAGTGGGAATGTTTCCAACTTTTCCCCCTTCAATAAGAAGCTGGCTCTGGGTTTGTCATAAATTACCTTGATTGAGTTGAGGAATGATCCCACTGTACCAAGTTTGCTTAAGGTTTTCATCATGGAAGAATATGATATTTTATCAAATTCTTTCTCTATATCTATTGAGATAATCATATGATTTTATTCTTCAGTTTGTTAATTTAATGTATCACATTTATTGATTGTGAATCGACATTGAACCATTTTGGCATACCAGGAATAAATCCCACTTGGTCTGGGTGAATGATCTTTCTGATGTGTTGTTGTATTTTATTAGCTAGTATTTTATGAGGATTTTTGCCACTATGTTCACCAATCTCGATCTTGGTTATTGGTCTGTTTAGGTTGTCTGTGTCTTCATGACTCAATCTTAGTAGATTATATGTGTCTAGCAATCTATCCATTTGTTCCACATTTTCCAATTTGTTGGCATATAGATCTTTGTAGTAATTCCTGATTATTCTATTTATTTCTGTGGTATCTGCTGTTACATTTCCTTTTTCATCTCTATTTCTATTGATTTGGGTTTTCTCCCTCTTTTTTGCTTAGTTGAGCCAAAGGTGTATCCATTTTGTTTATTCTTCAAAACTAGATCCTCATTTTATTGATCATTTTATTGTTTATTTGGCTTTAATTTTGTTTATATATTCTCTAATTTTAATCCTTTTTTCCCTCCTAATAATTTGGGGATTGGTTTGTTGTTATTTTTCTAGGTCTTTGAGATGCATTGATAACATAGTCATTTGGTGCCTTTCAAATATTTTGATATAGGAACAAATTGCTCTTAATGTTACTTTTGCTGTATCCCACAAGATTTGATACGTTTTATTGTTATTTTCATTCATTTCCAGAAATTTTTTGATTTCTCCTATAACCAATGCTTCATTCGTTCAGTCTCCATGTGTTTGTAAATGTTCCAGAGATTGTTGAGTTGTTAATTTCCAACTTAATTCTGCTGTGGTCAAAAAAGATGCAAGGTATGATTTTGGTTATTTTGAATTTTCTGAGACTTGCTTTATGGCCTACCATATGGTGTATCCTAGAGAAAGTTCCATGCAATGATGAATACAATGTATTTTGCAACTGTAAGATGAAAAGTTCTGTAGACATCAGTTAGGTCCATTTGGTCCATTTTGTAGATTAGCTCTGTTGTTTCTTTGTTGATTTTCTGTCTAGTTGATCTGCCCATTACTATTGTATTAGAATCTCTGTCTCCCTTTAGATCCATTAACATTTATCTTAAATAGCCAGATGCCCTGACATTGGGTGTGTATTCTAGTCACACCTTCCTGTTGAATTGATACCTTAATCATTAAATAGTACCCTTGTTTGTCTCTTTAACAGTTTTTGTGTTAAAGTGTATTTTGCCTGATGTTAGGATGGCTATACCTCCTCTTTCTTTGCTTTCTGTTAGCATGGAATATCTTTTTCCATCCTTTCACTTTCAGTCTGCTTGTATCTTTGCTGGTGAGATGTGTTTCTGGTAGTCAGCAAATAGATGGGTCTTCTTTTTAATACATTGAGCCATTCTGTGTTTTTTAACTGAGGAGTTGAGGCCATTTTCATTCAGTGTTACTACTGGTAAGTAACAACTTGGCCCTGCCATTTTTCCATAAATGCTTCTATTGTTTACTTTGGATTTCCTTTGTACTTCTCCTGGGGAATTTTCTGTCTTCACAATCTCTCATTATGATGACTATCTTTCTGTTTCTGTGTGTTGTATATCCTTAAGCATCTTTTGTAAGGCTGGATTAATGCTGACAATTTCTTTCAATTTCTATTTGTTATAGAAGTTCTTTATTTCATCTTCATTCATAAATAAGAGCTTTGCAGGTTACAGTATTCTAGGTTGACAGTTTTTTTCTCTTAAGACTTAGACTATGGTTCTGTATTCTCTCCTAGCCTTTAAGGTTTTTGATGAGAAGTCAGCTGTGAGTCTCATTGGAAATCCTATGAAAGTAATCTGGAATTTCTCTCATGCACTCTTTAGAATCTTTTCTTTATGTATTATGTGGAAAGTTTGACTACAATGTGTTGTGGTGAAGATCTTTTCTGGTTACGTCTGTAAGGAGTTCTGTGAGCCTCATGTGTTGGATGTCCCTTTCTTTCTCCAAATTAGAGATGTTTTCTGTAATTATTTCACTGAATAGGGATTCTAATCTGTTCTCTCTTTCCTCACCTTCAGGAACTCCCAAGACCTGTATATTGGGTCATTTGATAGTATCCCATATATCTCAAACAAATCAGTATTTTTAATTTTTCTAATTTTTTTCTTTTACTCTTTTTTTATATGACTAAAAATTTTCCAAAAATTTGTCTTTTAACTCAGATATTCATTTGTTCTTTCCTCTGTTTATTGTATTGCTTGTTTCTAAAAGGATGCACACAGAAAGTGGTGGAAGAAAATCTCATCAGAGGAACAAGGACATTTTGGATGTTTTTCCTCCTAGTGCCAGGATCACTCCTCTTTCTTCCTGGATGAGGTTGTCTATCATTGTTGATATTCCAGTCTTTCTACCATCATCAGGGTTATGTCTTCAGTCTAGACATATCTTTCAATTGCAAAATCCATTTGGCAGTGGAAAGTCGTAGGTCCCTTCTAGTGTCTGGGCAAATTTAGGTGTTTTCCTCGACAGTTACTCTTATTAAAGATCATGCTTGTGCCTTATGTTCACTGTGCCCATTTTTCTGTGAAGCACTAGAAAACAATTACCATATCCTTTTTCTCTCTACCTCTGTGAACTTAAGGTGATACTGCACTGTTCCAAAAGCATACACTCCTGCAGGCATTGCTGGCACTGAGATATCTGGTTAAGTGTCTTTATTTGCAAAGGATGGTGTTAAGTCCTGTAAAAACTAAACTGAACATAAATGTCCATTGCCTTCTGTTCATTAGTAGAGACTTAATAATCTTCCTTTCTTTATTGGTGACCTGTTGCAGAAGCTCAGCCACTTCTGACTTTATGAGATTCTATTCTTAACCTGACATCATTGAACTGTTTTACTCCCCAAGCCGGTAAGTTGGGAAATATCTACAGAGACCTCAGAGTTGGAGCTCTGCTTTATCCACTCTATACTCATTCAATCTGATTAATCTTTTTGACATGAAAGTACTATTATCGCCAATTTACATTGCAACATAAATGAACTCAGAATGGGTCTGTGATTATCAGGAAGCAGAGAACCTTGACAAATACAGGGCTTTGTAGGCTGCAAAGCCCAAGCTATGGGAAGCTTAGGGCATTTAAACTCAGAACCTTAGGGTCTTGTATACATGAGAGAGAGAGACATTTAAAAACCTCCTTGATTCTTAATCATCTAACTAGTTTTCATATTTTTCATTTCATAGACATAGCTCATGCATCCCCTGGGTCCTGTGTTCCTAGGGTTCAGCGAATTGCCTTATGACATCATTGGCTGCTTTATGCCAGATATCTTGGTGTTCCTCAGATATACATTGAATCATTCATTGGCTTTCCAGCATATATTTTTCAAATGTCCATTATATGTGCAGTATGTTAGTTGAGCCATTTACCTCCTCTGCATTTCAGTTTCCACATCTACCAAATATGAGCAAGAATTTCTGAGATGAAAGTCTGTTAGAGGAATTCAGTGAGATGTCAGTTTGTGAAGGAATCCCACACAGTATTGGACAGTGCTCAGTGAATATTTGTTAACTCATTATTTCACAGTGTTTTTAAAATCCAAATATCAGGAATTGTCTGATTGGGACATTTTGCTGTGATTAAGGTTAATTTTTATGAATGTGAGTGGTAAATGTTTTCATTATATAGATGTTAAACCAACAAATAGAGTCACAAAAATCAGTGTATTCCATGATAATAATTTTCTTTTCCAGATTTATTTATACATACAAATGGGACTAAAATGTGAAAACAGTTGTCCCAATTGCATGCTTACTTAGAAGAGCAAATATCAAAATCACAGTGAGGTCTTCATATCCATAAAGTTGAACAAACTGCTTTTAGGGAATTTATAAACTTTGAAAAAGCCAGGAACCCCTGGTTGCTACAGTTATTCATATATTACCCTCACCTCCTGTCTCCATGTCAAGCATTGCCAATCTAGAGTTGCAACTTCAAAGTCAGATGATTAGCCCTTTATATAACAAATTGTAATGCATTCATCATTGGCAGTGAACATGTTGCCAGCACCTTGAGAAATGTATCTGAGAGCCAGCCGTCATGATGCCATGCTGTATCCTGAGTGACACTGCTTCCAGATTCCATGGGTTTTTTGTATCCATTATCTTCGTGCATCATGGTCCATTCTTGGTAGAGCTAGTTTTAGAACCTTAGTTTCTGAATTCTAGCCTGACACCTTCTCACCGTACCAAAGTTAGTCTTAAAATAAGAGTCAAACATTCAACACATGAGGTGATACCATCTGCATTCCCCAAAAGATTGTTGATGTTGTTTCTCCCTCTTATAAGAGGAGTTAAATTTTTAAAAATGAGTGGTTTCTTTGATTCTTTTAGGCAGTATTTATTGAATACCTATTCCTGCTAAAGAAAGATGATGTTGTTGTATCTCCTTCATCTGCACCTTGCTTCTAATTTCTGACATCAGATTTATAAGAGATGAACATAAGTGAATTGCATTTGGTCCTTCTCTAGGGACAAAGAACTAGGAGAGAAGGAATAAAAGTCATTAACCTTCTTCTTCCAAGAACTTTGCAGTTCAGTAGAAGAGAAGCTGTGGGCAAGATTTTCCTTCACATTTCAAGGCCTCAATTTCCTCAGCTTTGATAGTAATGATGGTTTGTAACTCATAGCATTTATGAGGGTTTTATGCAATCATGTAAGTGAAGAACTTGCCACAGTACCCGTACTTAGTCATCTCATGGCCAGGGGTAGAAAAACCAGGCTGATTTCCCTTCCTCCCACATGAAAACCCTAACATATTAGAAACTGAACAAGGATATACATTTGAATCCCCTGTCCAGTTCCCGTATCCCAGGTTTCTTATCACAGCTGTGACTGAAGTCAGGAGTGCACAAGAACAGGTTTTGCAGGTGCACTGTGCAGAGCCCCACATGCACCAGCATGTCCAGGGGAAGCCTTTGAGGACAGAGGAAGGAGACTATCAATGTGAAATCGAAACTTAGCTGATGTCTAAGATCTGTGAAAAAGCAAAATTCAAATTCAGAAAGACAGCAAAAGAGGAAAGAGGTAATATAACATTTTGTACACCTGGGTGAAATAATGGAAATTAAATTAAACTAATGGATCTTAGATATAATCTGAAACATCCTCGCTGCCCTGTCATGTTCAGATTTGGAGACTGAAGTGGGAATGGAAAGGGCAGCCCCTCTGCCTGGATCTGTAGCACTTGGCTTGTCTCACTCCCAGGAGCCTTAGACCACTGTTCCCTTTCTGATGGGAGCACTGGCAGCCTTGGTTGCTGCTCAGGCTCTGTCTGGCTCCCTGCTCTGCTGGGCTGCCTAATCAGTTGTCTTTGACTAGAAACTCAGTATCCCCAGCAGAGCATCTGTAATCGTGCTTTGAGGTCATTTGCATCCAGACAGAAGAACCTTTTAGTTATAGTTCTACACTGAGTGTCTCAGTGGTTTCATTCCCCTGATAAGTAGGGCAGCTGAATTCCACAGCACTCACCCTGGGCCATGGTTCTTAGTCACATCAGTGAATTCCTGCATAAAACTGACAGTATTGTAAATCTTTTCACTCAGATAAGAAATGGAGGAGGTAACCAGCACTTGTCAGTAAAACAGTCACACAATGTGAGTAGTTTCAAGGAGAATAAGGCATATGTACATTTCCCTGTTTATTGAGGGCACTCTAGGATTTAGCTAAATTCCAACAGCGAGGGCATGCTCTAATATGGCTTGAAAATATCCTGTAAATAACGATGTCATCATTCATCACCGCACCCTGGTCCAGCATCCACCAGGGAAGCCAGATCCAGCCCTGGCAATGTTGGTTTTCTCCTTCCAGCTAATGGGTTACCTGTTGTCCCTCTTTGCTTGATGTAGCAGAGCCCATGGAGAAAAGGGGAAAAATCCTTCAATTCCAGTTTTGCCATTCACTGTTCACCTTGGGTACTTAATATCCACCCCAAATGGTAGGGAACAGCTAAATGCAGTCATGTGTAAGCTGCCTAGCGGAGGGATGAACTAAAGTAGTGACTCAATACTGTTACAGCCTTCCTTTCCCTCTCCACCTTCCCATATAGCTTGGTGCCTTCCTGTTAATTGCATCTCTTTATTCCTCTGTGCTAGACAAATACAGTCCATTATCACAGGCAGCAGACTTGGCGCTGTGCATCAGCGCTGTCCACAATCCCGGGAATGCATCGGCCAGCATCAGTATTTATCTCAAGGTGACACTTGTAATGGATGATTGCTGCATTTCTTAATCCATTTATGTAATCCTTCCTGCTTTGCTTGCAGTTATTTTCTGGCTTTAGCAGCAATAAAATGGTTCCTTTCCCAAGACAGAGTTTATTCAATTTAAATCTGGATTGATTATAGCTCAACTTATGACATGTCTTTACAAAGGAAGAAAAAAACAGCAATAAGTTATGCACAGTGATTATTTAGCATTTATACAGTCCCCACAGTGTCCTGGGCTCAGCACATAACTGTTGAAAATAAATCACTGCCCTTGAGAATCAAAGAGCAGTTGCACATATGAAAATGTACACCTGGCAGGACATCAAACCAGTTGCCATTTAATTTCCTGTGCAAGGGATCACCTGTCTATCTGAGCAGTCTTTTCTCAGCCTCAGTGAAATTAGCTGGCTCCATGAGGTTAGTGGGCTCCTGGCCCACACTGTACTTTCTTTCCCTTCACTTTACTGGCACTGTCCTTGGCCTTTGACCTCTATACCCAAAGGTCACTCCTCACTGCTTCTTAAGTAACTTTTTTTTAACAGCAAGGGAATTATTGCGCCTAGAATCCAGAGTAAGTATGGTGATACCTGTCTAATATTTGGGATACCTCCTGTGGTGGCCAGGCTGGTGCAGAAGGAGAGGATAGCAGAAATGGTGCATGCGAAAGGTCTTTCTTCTAGCTGCATTCTTGTGAGAAGATATTCCTGAATGTGCACACCAACCAGAAGATTCAGATGCAAATGAGTGATTGATTGGATGAATGTTGAGAACACTAATTAAAGTTTATGTGGGTCCAGTGCTGTGACTGATGTGGGTCCAGTGTTGTGGCATGGCAAGTAAAGACAATGCTTACAATGCTGACATCCTATATGGGCCCCGGGTTCGTGTCCCAGCTGCTCCACTTCCAATCCAGTCCCCTGCTAACATCAATTAAGGCTGCCTCAGTGCTGGCCGTTGTGGCCATTTGGAGAGCGAGTCAGCAGATGGAGAAGGATCTCTCTCTCTCACAAACACATACACATTCACTCTACCTTTCAAATAGATAAAATGAATCTTGTTTTAAAAAAGTAATTTATGTACCAATAAGTTTAATTCAATTAAATATTCATAGCATATTTGAAAATAGTGTAATGCTATTAACTCATTGAAGTCCCACTAGCCCTACTCCTTGACAAACATTTATTTAGAGTAATGGGGAAGAGAAAGAAATAGAGGGGAAAAGATCTTTTCTTTTCTTTTCTTTTTTATTTGACAGAGTTAGACAGTGAGAGAGAGAGACAGAGAGAAAGGTCTTCCTTCCGTTGGTTCACCCCTACAAATGGCCGCTATGGCTAGCACTGCACGGATCTGAAGCCAGGAGCCAGGTGCTTCCTCCTGGTATCCCATGCGGGTGCAGGAGCCCAAGCACTTGGGCCATCCTCCACTGCACTCCCAGTCCACAGCAGAGAGTTGGACTGAAAGAGGAGCAGCCTGGACTAGAATCTGGAGCCCATATGGGATGCGGGCACAGCAGGCAGAGGATTAACCAAGTGAGCTGTTGACCATTTGGATTTAAATGTAAGAGTTGGGGGTATGGGATCAAGATGAATAATAATAGTGAACATCAACTCAGTTCCCAATGCATTTCATTCAATCCTTCAGACTTACATGTTATTGTGAAGAAGCAGAGGCTCAGAGCTACTAAATAACTTTCCTAAAAGAAGGCACAATCCCCACGTGAAGGCAGCTGACGCTTTCCTGCTTCACCATTGGGCTATACTGCCCTATGGGGCCCAGTATTCAAATATGCACATATTCACATCAACGAAAAAATACCATTTCCTTTATCACGTTGGTTGACTTTGAGGTTAAAATAAAGCAAACTTCTTTCTTCTTCACATCAACTTGGATAAGTTTCATTGTCAGGTACATACATTGGGGTGATTGTCCTTAATAAATTCTCTATATGATTAATTATATTTAAATGACTTAGAATTAAGATTTGTTTGTAGTCAAGAAGAAATTGTTTTAATTTTTAAAGATAAAAAGCAGTTATTTTAAATCGCTTAATGTTTCATTTTCTTTCCTCAGTTTTTGTTTTTGTTTTTTTTTTTTTTTGCATTAAAAAAGTTGTAAAGAAATATCAGCCAAGACAGGTTTTAGCCACTGTTTTCATTCTGTTTTTGTGGTTATTCTTGAAGGGCAGATGGGATCAAAAGAGAAATTAGGTTTTCCACCTTAGGTGACCAATAATTAAGATCTCAAGGACAGATTAAATCCCGGGGTTAAGGTTATCCTCAGAGCGTCTTCCCACCGCCTTCTCAGAAGCACATGCTGAGTAGCGGTGCTTGCACAATGTGTCTGTTTGCTTACACGATGTGTGTATTTGCTTACAGTTGACCTGGACAGGCTCAATGATGATGCCAAACGTTACAGTTGCACTCCCAGGAATTACTCAGTCAATTTAAGAGAGGAGCTGAAGCTGACCAACGTGGTCTTCTTTCCGCGTTGCCTCCTTGTACAGCGCTGTGGGGGAAATTGTGGCTGTGGAACTGTCAACTGGAAGTCCTGCACATGCAGTTCAGGGAAAACTGTGAAAAAATATCACGAGGTATGTCATTCTCAAATTCTTATGCTGCATTGAGCCCTTTGTAGCTAGATCAGTCATGCAATCCCTGGAGTACTGGAAGACAAGGCCATCACGCACAGTTGTTCAGATTATTCAAGGCACAAGAGGACCCAGGTAGGATGATTGGTAGCTGAAATTCAACCTGTATCCTAGTGATGGGAAATTGCATCTTTTCTATTTCTCACACTATTGTATGTGAACCTACAACAGTCTTAGAATGCATGGGAAATGTGCATTATGAGAAAAACTATGCATGAATTTCAAACCTCTTTTACCCCAAAATAAACTTATCTTTCCATTTTCCAAGAACTTTTTGAAGTGTATGTAATCAAATGTATGGTACAGTAATTTCAGTTTATTTGATCTTCTTGTAGAAATGTTGTGGTATTCTTTTATAGGATATGACTGAAAATATAGGTTGTATTAGCAATGCTGAAAGTCCGATTCTAATTCAATAAAGCCATTAAAAATAAAAAAACAATAAAGATAGAAAAATATAAATTGCCAGAGATTTTCATTTTCTAACTTGAAAGTATTTTCCTTCTGGAAATGCTTATGTTTCCTAAATACTACTAAGTGCTACCAGGGGAATTTGCTATTGATTATACAAAATAAATATAAAGGTATAAGAGAAACAAAAATTAAAGGAGATCTACTAGTAACCCATAAGCAAAATAAGAGCAAAATTCCATGAACATTTACTGAGTGCCAAACTGTATGTGAGTATTCATTCTTGGACTTAACAGTTTTTAAATCTGTAAGGGCTATGTGCTATTTTATTTCTTATTAGATATGTGGACAGACTGAAGCCCGAGGTGAGTATTTGGTGTAGCTGGGAAGTAAGTGGGCATCACATAACAGAGTGCCTGGGTTTGAATCCAGATTCTGCTTCCGATTCTACCTTCCTTACAGTGGACACGCTGGAAAGCAGCAGGTGATGACCCAAGGAGTTTTATCCCTGCCACCATGTGAGAGACCCAAATTGAGTTACCAGTGCCTGGTTTTGACCCAGCTCAGTCCTGGCCACTATAAGCATTTGGGGAGTGAACTAGTAGATGGGATGGGAGCTCTGTCTCTGGCTCACTCACTCTTGCTGTCTTCCCATTTCTTGAATAAATAGCATAAATAGATACATTTTTAAAAACTGAGGCCTGTGAGGATCACTAAGTTGACCAGTGTGACACTGTCCTTAAGTCACAGAGCCAGAGACAACTCTCATCGTCTGGTTCTGGAGTCTGTGTTCTTATCACAAGTAGTACTGTTCGTCCCTATTTGAATATAGAACACTTTATGGAAGTAAAAGACAGGATAGTCTTTTTTTTAAAAGATTTATTTTATTTATTTGAAAGAGTTACAGAGAGAGGTAGATATATATATAGAGAGAGGTCTTCCATCCGATGGTTCACTCCCCAGATGGCCGCAACGGCCAGAGCTGTGCCAACCCTAAGCCAGGAGCCAGGAGCAGGGTACAGGGGCCCAAGGGCTTGGGCCATCTTCTGCTTTCCCAGGTCATAGCAGAGAGTTGGATTGGAAGAGGAGCAGCCGGGACTAGAACCTGCACCCACATGGGATGCTGGTGCTTCAGACCAGGACTTTAACCCATTGCACCATAGTGCCGGCCCCTAGACAGGATAGTCTTAAGAGGAGTTGGAACTTCTCCTGACATTGACAGCATTTGTAATTACATCCTAATTGTGGGAGGCATTTGCCAATCATTAAATTTTATAGACTCCATTTTCCTGTATGTAAAATGGAAGTTAGAAATTATATCAGATAAGCTCTTCCTTGGTTTTCCTGTGGATAAATAAAAGAATGCATGCAAAATAAGTTTTATAAGATGTGAACCATCATACTGAAATGTGTTTTAAAATATAAGCTAAATATGAATCATGCATTATTGTCTGAATATTTATTTGAGTTGCTTTTCATCAGTGTCCACCAAAAGAATATTTATTTCTCTCTAAGTGAAGTCTCCAGCTCTAGAAAACTGGTTTTTGGAGGGTCTTTTTGTTTTTGTTATTTGTTCTGCTTTTATTCTGAAAACAATGTAACAATAATAGTTGTATTCTGGGCTAAATGAAAATGAGCACGTCATAACTGATATTTTCAACTTGGGAAGTATAGGAGGTCATGCCACAATGACTATGCCTACCTTAGACAAGGGAAGCACATTATTTTAGCCTACTTAGAGCATATTTTCTTAGTCATAAGAACTGTTTACTCCACCCACTGTTTTCAAAGGGAAAAAAAATGTTCTCGTATCTGGAGAATGTGGTACTCTGTGCTCATTGTGTTTTATTTTTGTACGAACCGATGACCTCTAGATCGGATGTTGCCCTTCACTTCTAAGAACGTGGATTTTGTAACATTCAGTCGTACGCTGAACACAGAATACAATAATCAGGTTAGAGCTAAAATAATCCAGGATGTGACAAGATCTCTACACTGTAATAACTGTGAGAAAGAACATTCAAGTTCAGGCCTTTGATGTCTTTGTAGACTGCTTTATTTTTATCTTAACTCTCTGTTCAGATTGAAGTTTCAGTTTGCCTTTCAAAATTCCTTATTGTGGAAACAGCGGAGTTAATCATATACTCAAAAGGACGGTTGCCTCCCAGACAGTTAACACTGAAGAACCTGGAAGGATCCAGTTACCATTCTTTTCATTCCTTTCTCATCTCTGTACACAATAACAGTCACCTGTATGTTTCTGTTCACAGTATCTAGAAGGGAAGACCCTTGATCTCTCTGTTCAGTAATAAGTAGATCTAAAATGTTAATATTCTTTTGAAAACGCACTCTATAGCATCTCTTTAAGGCAGGTGTCATAATATTTTTACTTTCTCTGCAAAATCACTGCCAAGTGCTAGACTAAAGGACAAAACAGCATCAATCACTCAGCAACTGCATACCTGGAACAAACAATCCTGTCATATTCTCCCAGGCTCCTAACACACCCTTGAAAGGTGTCACAAATATCACTGTCAAGTGCCCGGTGGAAAATAGCTGAAGGCTTGTTCCTCTTCTAGAAGTGGTGTTGTCTGAGCTTTGTCTCATTAGGGACACATCCTAGTCCTTTGTTTGACAAGGCTCCTACCCATGCCCAGGTTTTTAGTAATACACATTTTTCCATAAGCCGTTGAAGACCCCTCATATTCATGGGTTTCAAAAAAATTCTTGCACCATAAGACTCCATTTTATGTGAACTTTTTGAAGCACTCACATGTTAATTCTTTGTATTCTTACCTTGGAGAAATGAAGAGACCAATTTCCACATCTCATAATTGCAAACTGATGTTCAATGAGTTTCTTGGAGAAATGAGCACCCTTTAAGGGGGTAAAGAGAACTCGTCACATAGCCTGTGTGATTCTCCACAAATATTTCAATGCTCAATATCTAGGAAATAAAATCTGTGAAATTAGAAAGCTCCTAATGAAGCTACTACTATTGCTCTTTGCACAGGCTATGTCACTTCTTCTGTAGGGGTTTGAGCAGTCTCCACCATGCAATAAGATGTGACCATCTCAATTATTTCATACTGTGAAATAAACTGAAAATATGTTATTATAAAAAAAGAAGGAATAAGAAAGGAAGGAGGAGGGAGGGTGGGAGCGTGGGAGGGTATGGTAGGAAGTATCACTATGCTCTTGAATCTGGAAATATGAAATAAATGAAATTCGTTCACCTTAAAAAACATAAGCTGGGGCCAGTGCTGTGGTGTAGCAGGTAAAGGCACTGACTGCAATGCTGACATCCTATATAGATGCCAGTTTGTGTCCCAGATGCTCTACTTCTGATCCAACTCCCTGCTAATGCAACTGGGAGAAGCAGTGAAAAATGGCCCAAGTGTTTGGGCCCCTGCACCCATGTGGGAGACCTGGGAAAAGCTCCTGGCTCCTGGCTCCTGGCTCCTGGCTTTGGCCTGGCCCAACACTGGCCATTGTAGTCATCTGGATGGAAGATCCTCTCCCTATGTGTTTCTCCCTCTCTCTCTATGACTCTGACCTCCAAATAATAAATCTTTTTAAAACTTTTTAAAAAAATATTGAGAGAGACACTGTTAAGGCATTCTACCTGTTTTCTAATAGCCATTCTATGCCTCTTGGAGCAAGTGGGTTTAGAAGTGCAAGTGGAAACATCACTTCCCTCCCACCTGTCCTGGGTTTATGATGGAGGCCTCTATAACAAAAGACAAATTAACAGAAGAAAAGCATACAGATTTATTTAAGTTGTACATGGCTTGGGAGCCTGTTTAACCTGATTTTTAAATAATAGATTTGATGAAGAGTGACTACTCATTGGCCAGCGCCACGGCTCACTAGGCTAATCCTCTGCCTGCGGCACCGGCACACTGGGTTCTAGTCCTGGTCGGGGCGCCAGATTCTGTCCCGGTTGCCCCTCTTCCAGGCCAGCTCTCTGCTGTGGCCCGGGAGTGCAGTGGAGGATGGCCCAAGTGCTTGGGCCCTGCACCCCATGGGAGACCAGGAGGAACATCTGGCTTCTGGCTTCTGGCTTCGGATCAGCGCAGTGTGCCGGCTGCAGCGCGCCAGCCGCAGCGGCCATTGGAGGGTGAACCAACAGCAAAAGGAAGACCTTTCTCTCTGACTCTCTCTCTCACTGTCCACTCTGCCTGTCAAAAGAAAAAAAAGAGTGACTAGTCATGCAGAAATAAGATAGGGTGAGGGGTACAACTCTGGTGATAATGAACTGAGGGACATTCAGCGAAGCCTGTTTGTTCCATTTCCTCTCTGTTTTTCCTCTAGCAGTAAGGATGTTCCTCTTCTCTGGATGTCGGCAGCCGTCCCTCACATGGAGGTCTCTGAGCTGTCCTAGGGGAAGTCAAAGCCTTTTCCTGGGCTTTATGACCTACTTCATGGGAGAGGGTGGAGGGGAAGTGGAGAGTGGCTTTCCTGCTTCTGCCATTTTTCTACATTGCTTCACATTGAAATATTTTGGGATAGGGTATCCTGATCCTCATCATAGGATATAAAGTTATTTTTGCGTGATTTTTAAAAGGAGATGATTTTAGAAAACTCATTGTCTAGACAACAGCACTGATATTTCAATTATCTTCTCTTCGTAATGCATTATGAAGGAACAATATATTCTCTAGAATATGGTGACTTTTGTCATTAATACATACTGTTCTTCATCATTTCATCTCTTGTCCACATCTATATGATCAGTAACCAAAAAGTCAGGAAGCAGCAGAGAGAGAAAGATAGACTTTAGTTTTGTGTCTGTCCTTACTCTTATGATTTTAACAAGATATTGACATAACCCCCTATACTCTCCAGGAGAACTTTCTAAAGTCACGAGAATGTTCTGTGTCTTCACTATCTAATGTGGTAATCACCAGCAACATGCTGCCTAGTAGCATGGCTACTACTAGTAGTGGCTATCGGGCCCTTGAACGATTCATAACACAAAGTGAGGCTGAATTTTTAAATTTTATTTAATATTAACTAATCAAAATCTAAATACCAAGGCAGGGCCAGTGGCTCCTATATTGGACAGCAGAACCTAGACCCATCTGTTATTGACACATTTATAGCATCTAGGACTATTCTTGTGTCTGGACAACATGAAAAAAAGAAAGTTCAGAGGATCATTTCTATTTTAATGTAGACTGTCATATAAAAAATTTACATTCTATTACCACTTAAGAGTTAGGAGATGTAAATATATATATATAATTAGTCATATAATGTTGAGTCTCGAACTTGAGATAAAAGAATAGTACTTGTAGCTTTTGTATGTTTGAAACATCTGTTATTGAAATAAATTTATTTGTCTGAAATTCCAAATTGAGAACAAGAGGTAAGAAATTATTTTCAAGGAGTCTATTCCCTGGCAAAAGCCAGGATTTGGGTTCTGATTATAACTAAACATAAGAAAAGCTTAGAAAATCTATTTTTTGATGCTTTTCTAGAAATAGCATTTCTAGAGCTCACAGAGACTCTCCCTACTACTATCCTTTTTTTACATGATGAGACAATGAGTCAGATTTTTCCTGCGTTTTCCCTAGAAAAAAGGACAAGAAAGTGAAAAAAATTAAAGAGCTGGGTGACAGGAGATTCTAGAGTTAAGTTGCCACTGAGGAGCAGCAACTTAAAACTCCCCCAGGCCTTCCCCTTTCCTCCCTAAAACCCCACAATAACCTACTCCCTGAATTCCAAGACAGACCTGAAAGTATGTGATAGCGATTATCACATTCTATCCTACCTCCAAATCTAATCTTACTGAAAATGTGTAAGGAGTATAAACAGATTGGTGCTTGAAGGGCTAGATAAATGCAAAATACTAAAGAAAGAAATAAAATAAAGCTATAAACTAGAACTTTTAACATTTGTAGACTGCTTATTAAATAGTTCACTCACTCTTCTAGACAATGGCAGTGATAACACCTGTGCTGCTTACCACATGGGGCTACCGGGTGACAATGCATCTGAAGACAGTGAGACACTTTATCTGAGATTATGGTCTGGCCTTCTCAGTTATGTCTACACTTCAGTTAGGAAGACTCACTTACTATGTGAGTGAAGTTGCCATTAAGAAAAGAAGTACACATCCTTCCCCTTCTCAATCTGGCTTCATATCACACCTTTTTGCCAAAGCTTGGCAAACCTGCCATGGGGTAAAGATACTCCCCAGGCAGACAAGGCCCCTGGTGTTGTGAATAATACCCAATGTCAATAAAATCTGGGTCCCACTAGGTTTCTATTATGTTTTCTGCCAATGATCCTCTGAACAGGAAGTCATTAATCCTCTATAGGACTGTAAAAGCTGTTTAACTATTTAAATCTATAAAGTAGGTCTGCAGCTAAATACACCTTATGATAACCCCAGAGTGTGCAAGGACAGCTTCTGCTAGAAGTAACTATACAGGGTGCCCTTATGGTGTAGCAGGGTAAGCTACCAAGGCTGGCATCCAATGTCGGCACCAGTTCAAGTCCTGGTGGCCCCACTTCTGAACCAGCTCCTTTCTAATGGTTTGAGAAAGCAGCAGAAGATGGTCCAAGTGTCTGAGCCCCTGCCACCCATGAGGGAGACCCGGATGAAGCGCCTAGCTTCAGCTTGGCCCAGCCTTGTGTGGAGCAGCCATTTCAGGAGTAAACTAATAGATGAAGTTTTTCTCTCCCTCTCTCTCTCTTCCCCTCCCTCCCTCCCTCCCTGTCTCCTCCTCTTCCTCCTCCTCTCTCCCTGTCTCTCCTTCCCTCTTTCTCTCTAACTCTGCTTTTCAATTTAAAAAAAAAAAATCTTCAAAAAATGAAGTAAATATCCACAGATGTCAGTGCTGCATTTTATAAACCTTCTCTATGAGGCAGCCTTTTCTCACCTTCATATTTAACTTCTTTTTTTTAAAGATTTATTTATTTATTTGAAAGTCAGAGTTACACATAGAGAGGAGAGGCAGAGAGAGAGAGAGAGAGAGAGAGATCTTCCATCCGATGGTTCACTCCCCAGATGGAGGCAACGGCTGAAGCTGCGCTGATCCGAAGCCAGGAGCTAGGAGCTTCCTCCCAATCTCCCACATAGGTGCAGGGGCCCAAGGACTTGGGCTATCTGCCACTGCTTTCCCAGGCCATAGCAGAAAGCTGGATCGGAAGTGGGGCAGCGGGGTCTCGAACCAGCACCCGTATGGGATGCCGGCGCTTCAGGCCAGGGCTTCAACCCACTGTGCCACAGCGCCGGCCCCCATATTTAACTTCTTAGCTCAATGTGCTGAACAGTTTGTCGTGTGTGTACTTTTTTAGTGAGTACTGTGTCTCTTGATTTGATATAAAGTACTTCTGTTACAACACTTGGCCTTTATCTACTGCGATGATTGCCCGCAGTTGATGAATTATACAGGTATAATACATTACCCTGTCTCAAAAAGTTTTACTTATAGATTTCAGAATAATTCACCACAATTCCTTAAAATCTTGATTCTACACACATTTTCCATAAAATCTGTATACATGAAAGAAGTTAAAAGAGGGGAAAAATAGTCTTTTGCTGTTTTTGTTTTCTAAGTAATTGTGTTGAATACTGCTTGCTTTACAAGTTAGGTGGAATCTTAAATAAACTCTTCATGATTCAGGTTTATACAATGCATTTCTCCTAAAATATGTACTTGTGTTCCTTTGTCAGCCATTAATTTGGGAACAGTTACAAGGCCTTAACAACCTTTTTTTATTTTCCCAATAAACAAGCACCCGACTCAGCAGCTACAGCTTTTCTGCCTGGTATTGTTTTATTAGTGTAATAGCTTTATAACAATGATTCATTCAGTGGTTTATTGGCAACAAGGCGAGTAACTGTAGTGAAATATCTTTTGTAATGTGGTAATTTGCAAAACTGAGCACCCTTGATTCTGTATAGTGGCATAAAAACCATCAGCTGGCTCAGTCACTCTCCATTTAGTAGCTGTCAGCCATTCCTGGCTTCATGTGGTTTCCCAGGGACTGGAGAGGAGTCAGTACCATTTTATCCCATAGATGCTGAGAAATGGCTGGCTGCCCCTCAGAGGAATTTTATTTCTGTGCATGTCCTTGCAGCTGTGAATCACAGCTTGGAAAATAGGAAAGTGTTTCGTGACGGTACCTATTAGCAAGTTTCTCTCCACTGTGATAATTAGTTCAGTGGTTCCTTCCCTTTAAAGGTGACCAGATAACCCATAACCAGCCGGTTTGCTTTCTTTCATAAAGGCTTTTCATTTTTCTTTTAACTTTCCCTGCTCCTTCAAATCAGCCTTGCTTTCTTCCTCCTCTCAATACTGTGTACCACAACCTAAGACGCTTACATGGTCTGAAAGCTTTGAACATCAGTGCTGTGATCAGCCGGTAAAGCAGTCCAATTTCCACTTTGTTCAAACAGTGCCTTCCTGTCTTGTCTGGGAAAAGTGTCTGCCAATTCATTTTTCTCTTCTTATCAGCAAAACACATATATACTCTGCTTGTGTTGCCTAATATAAAACACAGGGAAAATCCCCAAACAATCAGAAGACCAGTTAGAAAAACCGCCCAGGCTTCTGCTCCCATCCCAAAGCACTCACTTTTGTTTGGCATCAAATGAGAAAGCAAATCAATGGAATGCTGATGTTACAGGTGCTATTTATTGCAAATCTCTATGCCTTGATAAGAGTCTTCATTAAATAAAGAATATTATCACATGCTCACCTTGCTAGGAATCATCGTCTTCCCATGCATTCCCCATCCCCATAATGTAGTGTACATGCATACACAGTCACAACTAATACATAGTGGAGAAATTCTTGGCAAAGCTACAGGTGTCCAATCCCCAACTCCTTCCAAAGCACAGTTACCAAATATGGCGCAGCTGGAATTGCCTATCTGTCAGGAGCATGGCTATCTGGTACTCAAAAATTATTTATCCTTTGCTTTATTTACTTTTTATGGGAAACCATTTTTTTTTAACTTTCTGTAGTTAACTGACAGAGAAAAGCATGGAAATAAGAAAAGGCAAATGTCATTGTAACTCTGCTCTCATTACTTTAAATTCTATTTCAAAATTGTGCAAGTAGTTGAGAGCATGGACTGAATGGTTTTGGCCTGTCTCTTATTTACTTGCCTATTTTGTTTTGCTGTACACTTGATGGAGGTTGAGATAGATGGGATGCAGAGAAGTGGCAAGAGGAACAAACTTCAAACCATTCCCATACTTCTGCATTGGCAACATTGCCCACCACATTCACCGCCATGTATTTCTTCAGCAGCTACTGTTTCGATGTACAAAGAAAAGCTTGGGTTTCATGTACAATGTCATGACCAAGGCCATGAAAGTTTCTGATTCTACCACTTACAAGCTCCATGATCATGGACAAGTAACTTGATCACTCTCTTTGTCTATAAACTACATTTAAAAGGCATTTATCTCACTGGGTTTCTTTTTTTTTCTTTTTTTCTTTTTTTCTTTTTTGGACAGGCAGAGTTAGACAGTGAGAGAGAGAGAGAGAGAGAGAGAGAGAGACAGAGAGAAAGGTCTTCCTTTTTTTTTCCATTGGTTTATCCCCCAAGTGGCCACTGCAGCCAGCACATTGTGGTCAGAACAGTGCCCCAATCCAAAGCCGGGAGCCAGGTGCTTCCTCCTGGTCTCCCATGGGGTGCAGGGTCCAAGGACCTGGACCATCCTCCACTGCACTCCCCAGATACAACAGAGAGCTGGACTGGAAGAGGAGCAGCTGGGACAGATTCCGGCGCCCCAACCGGGACTAGAACCCTTGGTGCTGGCACCGCAGGCGGAGGATTAGCCTAGTGAACCGCAGCGCTGGCCATTACTGAGTTTCAGTGAGTCCAGATAATTTGCCATTTGCTAGGCCACTTACAATAGTGTCTGGCATTTAATAAGCACTCAATAATGTTGGTGCTTTATCTTCTTTGTCCTCAGCACTCTTATAATCCAATTAATAAATATAATTTGTAATAAATCATGTGAAATTATATGATGCTTATCAGAAGTAGGGTAGAATTGCAGAAGCAAATGATAACAATAGTAGCATTTGGAGTGTCTTTACCAATGTAGAATACAGTTTCATCTCTCCTGTCATTACTCCTCTCAGAGTTTCTTCCCCCAGCTTTGCACTCCCAATTCTTTCAAAGCTTTGCTGCCTACGAGACTCCATGTCCCATTCCAGGCTCCCCAGCTCCAGTGGACATTGAACAGATGCAGTGATTTATTCCCGACTCACTGGAATCCCCATGGCACGGCATGCTTGAATTCCAAATGAGAAAAATTAGTCAGGCCCGCATGCATGAGCGCTGAGGACTCAGCATGTTTTTCTAGGAGATGATCTGAGGTTGCTTAAGACTTTAAACATTTATTGTGAGAAGGAGAAAATGACTAGAATAGAATCCATAAAAATTAGTGTGGGAGTGTCATGAAATGTTATGCAGAAATTAAAGCAAGATGCTCCTGCATTTAACCTTCATCTAGTGTCAAAATATATGAAGCAAAACCTATCAGGTTTCTGCTGTATTGTGCATGTGGGGCCAGATACACCTTTGAGACTCAAAAAATATTTCAGCTCTGTTAGAATCATTGGGCCACAGTATACCAGGAGCTGAAGAGAAAATCCTGGTCCCCAATCCAAGTTGCCAGAAGACCCTGTTCTTCTCCTCCTTTAGATCCCAAGTTACCTAATCTGTAACATGAGCATGATAGCCTCTTTGCAATGTGACATTGTTTTTCTGAGAGTAAAACCTTAATATCTGTGCAAATTCTTTGAAAATTAAAAAATGTAACACAATTGTATGATGGTGCCACAATGGAATTTGTGGCCTAACAGGAAAATAGAACAAAATCTGAAGTAAAAGCTAACAGGAACCTAAGATAATAAAGACAAGGAAACAGTTAAATTGTCTATTCAGTGTATGGGAAAACAAGTATGTAATTTTATCAAGTATTTATCTAAATGACAAACTTTGACTCAAAAATGTCATAACAAGGAGCAGAAGTTGGCTCTGTTTAAATTAGTGATTTAAGAAATTATACTTAAATGTAATAATTTTTTTTAAAAAAATTAAGGTTGGGACAGGCATTTGGCACATGGACTAAAACACTGCTTGGGATGCCTATATTCATATTAGAATGCCTGGGTTCCAATTTCAGCTCTACTTCTGATTCCAGCTTCCTGCTGTTGCACAGCCTCAAGGCAAAAGTGATGGCTTAAATTTTTGGGGCCCTGTCACCACAGGGGAGATCTGGATCGAGTTCCCAGTTCCCAGTCAGTCTGGCCCAGCCCCAGCTGTTGTGAGCATTTGCAACTGAAGCAGCAGATGGGAGATCTCTGGATGTCTCTGTCTGCCTATGCCAATTCATCTTTCAAATAAATAAAACAATATTTCCTTAAAAATGAAGGATATACTTATTGATTTAACAAATGTTATATTGATACCAGGTCCTAAAGTATAAAGACTGGGCCTTGATTGGTTTTGGATTGAAATACTATTGTATTTTAACAAATATGAAAGAACAGAAATGTATTTTCATTCTTTAAGATCACAAATGACCTTCTTAAGGCAAAAGGTCTTACCTCAACCCAACACTTAATACTGACATATCATTTTCATGATTTTATGCATTATCCTGTCTTTGTAAATAATATGGTCAGTATTATATTTATCTGTAGCACATACTTTAGTCAGAAGAATGTAATATTTGGGATAGCACTTTTCACAAAACAGGTCCACAGAAACCTATTAGAAATGCTTAAGGTACAACTGAAGGTCATCTTGGTATGGCAGGTACACAATGCAGAGGCATTCCTCTGTGATCAGTGGCCTTCTCCAATGCAGGGGATCAGTGTTTGTTGGCCAAGGTGTTCAGAGGTATGCCTTCTTTTTTTTAATTTTTTTTATTAAACTTTTATTTAATGAATATAAATTTCCAAAGTACAGCTTATGGGTTACAATGGCTTCCCCCCTCCCATAACTTCCCTCCCACCTGCAACCCTCCCCTTTCCCACTCCCTTTCCCCTTCTATTCACATAAAGATTCATTTTCAATTCTCTTTATATACAGAAGATCAGTTTAGTATATATTAGGTAAAGATTTCAACAGTTTGCCCATCTAGCAACATAAAGTGAAAAAACTACCATTGGAGTACTAATTATAGCATTAAATAACAATGTACAGCACATTAAAGACAGAGATCCTACATAATATTTTTAAAAATTAATTAATTTTCTATGCCATTTCCAATTAACACCAGGTTTTTTTTTTCATTTCCAATTCTCTTTATATACAGAAGATCAATTCAGTATATAATTAGTAAAGACCTCATCAGTTTGTACCCACACAGAAACACAAAGTGTAAAAATACTGTTTCAGTACTAGTTATAGCATCACTTCACATTAGACAACACATTAAGGACAGATCCCACATGGGATGTAAGTACACAGTGACTCCTGTTGCTGACTTAACAATTTGACACTCCTGTTCATGGCGTCAGTAATCTCCCTAGGCTCTAGTCATGAGTTGCCAGCCTTTAGAGTTCGCTGACTTTGATCTTATTCCGATAGGGTCATAGTCAAAGTGGAAGTTCTCTCCTCCCTTCAGAGAAAGGTACCTCCTTCTTTGATGGCCCTGTTCTTTCCACTGGGATCTCACTCACAAAGATCATTCATTTAGGTCTTTTTTTTTTTTCCATGATATCTTGGCTTTCCATGCCTACTATACTCTCATGGGCTCTTCAGCCAGATGTATGCCTTCTAAAGTAAGCCCATAGCTGTAGTTGAATTCTCAATGGGTTAAGTATTTGTTATTATAAAAAGGCATAAGGAAGTGGCACCATGTTGTAGCAAATTCTAAGAGCTTTCTAACAGGTAATATGTTTTTTGTCATAGGTATTAAAGTTTGAGCCTGGCCATTTCAAGAGGAGGAACAGAGCTAAGAACATGGCTCTTGTTGACATCCAGTTGGATCACCATGAACGGTGTGACTGTATCTGCAGCTCAAGACCACCTCGATAAAAGACTGTGCAAACACTTACATTAAGCATGCAAGAGCATTTAGTTTAAGGAGGGTGTGGTAAGAGATCCTTTTCCCACCAGAAACAGAACGTACTACTAGCATGCATTGCAATGAATACAAGTGGTGGCTGAATTTCAACCTAGCTTTGTTATTGCCATAGCACATAGAAAGGTTATGTCATCAACTTCTATATCCAAGAATTTAGGATTCCATTTAATGATAGTATATGAGGAGATATATATATATATATGAGGAGATATATATGTATATCTCCATATCTAGATGTAAATAGATCAGATGATTTATTCAGTATATATAACCAGGCACACCAGAGCTCATATATGGTTATTTAGAACCTTAGTCTTTTGACAAAATAAGGGGAATATCAAATATATATTTCTTTAAAAAATTCAGAAGATGGATTTGTTTATTTTTAGATTTTGAATTACTGAAAAATTTTGATTCTTTCTTTAGAAAAGTATCTTGGATATTAAAAACCAAAAGATGAGCTTTTCTTATGTACATGTCTTAGTTGATTATAAAACAGAAGAAAAACATGATTTCTGAGAAAAGGGCAAATACTTAATCATTTTTCCCAGGAGATGCAGTTACCTATGTAGATGATAATTACCTGTCTCCAAAACTGTGCCAAAATAATATAGGTGCTTTAGAAAGTAAGTCATTAAGTCTTCTTTTTATGTGTTTTGCTGATGTATGCTAATTCATTTAACACCTGTCTCAAAAATTGCTCAGAAGGTTTATTATTATAATCTTGCAAGAGACAATTTATAAGTTGTAGCCAAGTTTTGAATTGTTTTCTTTCCATAAACCCCTCCACAAGAGCAAACCCTTCCAAGAATGACATGGGGATTGTGTATGAGCCTTTCATAAAGGTATACATTGGCAGAATGAAGCAATTCAAACTTAAAAAAAAAAAGCAAACTTTAAAATGTTCACGTAACTGGAAATCAGAATGTCTGGTGGAATCCTTGTTCAGTAATGGATTCAAACTCTCTAAGCCATGCCAACACTTTTATGTATTTTGCCTTTGTGTCCCTGTCTCTTCAACATACAGTCGTGAATTTACAGCAGTGTTTTATACTTGGCAAGCCAGCATGGATTATTCATAGTCTAAAAGCTTTTGCATATTAATAAAACAACCAATTTTGCTGATGTAAATCCCTGATCATATCCTCAGTCACCATTCTGCTTCTCGTTCCTGAACCCAGTGAAATCAGATCTGGGGTCTCGGTGCTTTCCAAATCTATGGAGCTTGTTTTAGGAAGCCAGTTGTAACTTACGGGAGCACAAGTTTGGCTCTGTTCCCCCACTAGAAAATTGTTTTGCAATGGTTATTGATATTTAGAGTAAATCTTCCTCCCTGGCTCCTGTATGTCTATTTTAAATGAGACTGACCCCAGGAGCAGGAAATGATTCATTATTCTCTAAAGAAAGACACTTAAGAGAGAACACTGAAATCGAGATGGCCCAGGGACTGCTCAGGAGAGCTCTATTTTTTTTCCTGCCTTACAAGTAAAAAGGAGAGCTTATTGCTTCTGTGAGTCTAGGGCCCTACGGACTACAACCAGACACAGTGAGGCATATGTGACTGGACTACTTAAAGCCCAGTGTCAGAGGAGTGGCCTATTCAATATAATTAGATTGCTAACTACAATGCCCTAAACCCAAGTTCTCAAGTGTCCTTAAGGAGCTTGATTTGTCTCCTATTTTTGTAGTGAAAGACCTGTGCTTATTAAAGATATAACTTTTACTGCTCCCCTAAAAGTATACGGTGTTTTTACTCAGGGACTGATTGGAAAAATGTAAATACTCTATTGTTTAGTCTCCATAAAACCAGAGCACAGTCAGAAATAGCCAGGCAGACACCAACAATCAGGAGTCACTCTTCTCCTTCATGGCCACTGCAAGTTTTCTCTGAAATCCTTGGCTTCCTGTACCAACCTCAAAATGCGTGTTACATCATTCCAGTTTTTACGACTCACATCGTAACTGTAAATATGAAAAACTGGAGTGTTCCACCCAATTTTTAATAAACCTTTCAGGTTGCAATAACCCCACAATAGTTTTCAGTTAAAACCCTATCTGTATGTTTATTTATTACCTTAAATGTAAACAGGCATATTCAGTCACTTTACTTTTGCTTTCCTGAGTGTTTTATTAAAATTCCTCCCTTGGTTATCTGTTATCTATTGCACTTCCAACTTGTAGCCAGTAAATCTGTTTCATGGCCATCAAAGGAATAAAAAGCTTACCGTACAAATTACATTTCAAAACAAGCCCCAGTAAATCCACATGTCTGCATGGCTTACTCAATATGTTCTTACAGAATAAAACACTTCCATATATAACGATTTTATGTTTGTTTTTCACATTGGTAAAATGCAGCTTTTTAGGCTTCATAGCATTTTCTGTAAGCAAATGTAATATGCTTCCATGAAAAATAAATATTGCTTTTGAACAAAACCACTCCCTTATTTATTACTAAATTGCAAATTTAAAGGCATACCAGATTACACACTTGCTTTCAGAAATGTATGCAACGGTTTGGAGTGATTGGGTGATTTCTGAGTGCTTCATTTTATAATAGATGAAAGAGAAAACATCTGCTCTCAGCCTTATTCTGTCCCTGACCTGCAACTACACAGCGAACTGGGACTTGGGTTTTGTTTTCTTGCTCCTGTTGTTGCTTCTTATTTCACTTTTTTTGCTTGGGTCTTTTAATGAAATACACTCTTCTCTGACATTTCTTTAGTACCCTCCTACTGAAAACGGGATAGCAACTGTACAGTGTTGAATGAAACTTTGCCAACCTAATGGTTTTAGGTCGTTTGGGCCATGGGAATAGAGACATATATATTATGTATTCTGTGGCAAGAATCCACTTTACCATTGAAAATATCAGTCATGTGTAAATCAAAGTTGTGTGTAGGTGAGGCGAATCAAATAATTCTATGCATCATAGTTAATTTAGATAAATTTAAAATCATAATATGAAATATAAATTAGATTTTAATGCAAGTACATTAAACCTTTTATTTCATTTCCTTAAATATATGCTTGCCCAGTTTTCTTTAAAAATAATTCAACAGATGTCCAAGTTGTTCATATTCTCCTGGGGTCCACTGGTAGAGCATTACATTAAAATTCGTAGATTAGTACTCATGCCTGAAATCCTAGAAAATTCAGTTTCGCTTATTCACAGTCATGATTCAATATGCTGAGAGATAATTCATTGATTATTTTATTGGCATTCACTCAAATTCTATTATTTTTAAAGATCAAGTGAAAGACTACCCAGCCCTTCAAAACTTAGCAGAGCACACTGGACTATTGGGAAAGTAAAATAGTTAGACATTAGCAACGCATAAGCAACTAACCACTTAACTTAAGAAAATTGCTTGCTGTTCAAGTTATTTTTCTGAATTTTGCAAATTGATTTGCATTTTTCAATTAGATTTCATTTCTAAATAGATGTCTAAGTAATTCTTAACTACATCATATTAGGAGAGTGGAGGTAAGTCTATAACGAAAGTTAATGTACTCACTGAAGCAAGATAATAGACCTAGAAATCTTCATCTTCTAACAAAATCATTTGACTTTCAGGTTATATTAAGCTGTTTAATATCGGTTGCCACATTTCTCGGATTCTATTTACATTTTTAAATAATGCCTATAGCAAACTCTTTTTAACAACTAAAATCTCCAAGTTATATCCTTTGATATGTCTCTGTGGTTGAGGCCATATTTCAGATTAATTTCCAGTCTTCTCTAGGCTTTCCTTTCTCCCTTTGACTCCAACATTTATCCCCTTTCTCATTTGTCTTCTTCAAGTCAGAGAAAATCAGGATTGATGTATGCTTTGGGAAAGTATGAGATGTGAAAATAAGTTGAAGAGATCCCATGTGCACTGTGCCAAGTGATCAGTTAGCACAGTATAATTGCCAACTGTCTCAAGGAATTGCTGCTTTTTGAGAGTTGAATTTGTCAAATGAATATTTTCTAATATTGTCCATTTTGGTGCAAACTTCAGAATATGATGGGAGACTTTTATTGACTTCCTTCAAAGGAAACTTAGCCATCATCAATAGGGGGGAAATCTGGTAAATGTTTCCTTCCTTCATTCATTCATTCAACAACAGATACTATGCCTCACAGGCATTCTTTAAGACCCAAAACACAAGTTAGATTCAAAGCAACACAAAGCTAAATGAAAGTATTCTAGGTGAGATAAAAGAAGAATTAAAAATTGTCCAGCAAAAAAAAAAAAAAAAAGTGTGTGAAATGAATGTGGGCAGTTCATGGAATACAGAGTGAGGTAGCCAAAAGGAAAGGAATTTGTAATCAGTTTGAAAAAGTAGATAAGTACCTGTTTACACAAAGCTTTGCCTGAGTGGCTAGCAAGAGAGTTCAGTCTCTTATCTTTAGGAGAGGAAGCCCTCACACTTTTGATTACTAGTGATGGCTTTACACATCATATATTGCTAGACAGCAGGCCTTGTCATATTGCCTTGTTTGCTACTTTTTGAATCTATGTTTCTTCATTTACAAAATTGGATATTACATGTTGCATTAGTCTCTTCCAGCAAAACAGTTCTGCATTTTGGGAAATGATTGTCTATGGGAAGAATTGGAGTAGGAATATAAGTTGTGAGGCTCCTCATACTAAGTTCTGAGAGTGACACAATAAGGCTGAAGTGAGACTTCAGAAACGGGAAGGAATGTGTGCCCCTTGTAGTTGTGCAGGCTGTGCACTGCAAATCTCCAGGGGGTTCCCTTTGCATGTTCTAACACTACGTGGAAGGTTAGCAGGAGAATTCAAAGATCATAGTGGCTGGCTGGGAAGAGTTGTACAAGCATCAGATATCCTGGAGGGAGGAGTCTTGTGAAAATGTCAAGATTATTCTCCTGAAAAAAACTAGGGAGTCAGGAAGGAGAGCCCAATTTTGAGAGCATGTCCTTCCAAAAGGAAGTCATGGTTTCTGAAGTTGGCTGGGAGTCATCATTGAGTGGTGAAGCTGTACCCATGCGGAGATAAAGGACAGAACCTGAAGGAGCTCTGTAGCCATAAGGAAGTAAGGAAGATGAGTTCACAGACTGCACATGTATGTGCTCCAGAAATTGAATGGGTACATACAGAAGGCTAGTTAGCTGCTCAGCCCTGTGCTAAACACAGCAGGTTCTTAAAACAGTAAAACAAACATGTTGCCCTCCCTTAAACCAGAGAAGGGAGGGTACCTATTAAATAAATAATTGCATAAGTAATCCACCACATATGCAAAATCAAAAGCATAACAGATGAAAATAAAATATGGACTCTACATCAAGGGATAGAAAGGGATTCTTTGAGAAGGTGACATTGGAACAAAAACAGACCTATAAACAGAAGGAAAATGAAATGAGAGTGTGATATCAGGATGTTGGCATCACTCAACATCACTAATCATCAAGGAAATGCAAATCAAAACTTTAGTGGCTTGTTACCTGACTCCACTAAGCATGGCTGGTATTAAAAAAGGCAAAACAAGTGCTGGCGAGGATGTAGATAATAGGGAACAACTGTACTGTTGGTGAGATTAAAAATTAGCGCAACCATTGAGGGAAAGAGTGTGGAGGTTTTCAGAAAACTAAAAATAGAACCACCACCATAGCCCAGCAATAGTACTACTGGGGATGTAGTCAAAGGAAATGAAATCAGTCTGTCAAGAAGACATCTGCACTCCCATGTGTATGGCAGCGTGAGTCACAATAGCTAAGAAATGCATATGCGTGTTCACCAATGGATAAAGATAACGTGGTACATAAACACAGTGGATTGCTATTCAGCTATAAAAAAGATGAAAACTTGTCATTTGGAACGTCATGGATGGAATTGGAGTATATTAAGTTAAGTGAAATAAGCCAGGCGCAGAAAGACAAGTACTGCATGATCTCACTCAGACTTGAAGTCCAAAAATAGTGACCTTCATAGAAGCCGAGAATCAAGTGGTGGCTACCAGAGACCATAGAGAGCCTGGGCAAGGAAGAGATTGGGAAAGAGAATGGGCACTACATATGATTAAATAGGAGAAAGAAACCATGGCATTGCACAGTAAGGTTACCATAGCTCATGATAATCTGCTCTATATTTTGTCTATAATAAAAGCTAGAAGAAAGGATTTTGAAAGTTTTTGCTATAAAGAAATAAGTTTCAGGAAACAGCCATGTGCACCCTGATTCAAACATTATAAAATGTATGCATGTATCAAAACATCACATGGTACCCCACAAGTATATATATTTTTAAAGTATCAATTTAAAAATAAAACAATAAGTTGGCATTAGATTTTTTTAATATAGCCAGATTAAAGTAATATTTTGATTGTCTGATTGACCAGAATTGGTAGTGGATTAGAACAAAGCAAAGGAAGATGTCAAGGATTTTCCCCACATCTTCAGAGTTAAGAAACTGAGAAGGTGAAGTATGTTTATTGAGATGAAGGATGTGGAAAGAGAAGGAACTGTGGGGTAGATTAAGAACTCAATGTGGGGCCAGGGCTGTGGCACAGCAGGTTAATGCCCTGGCCTGAAGCACCGGCATCCCATATGGGCGCCGGTTGGAGACCCGGATGCTCCACTTCCAGTCCAACTCTCTGCATGGCCTAGAAAAGCAGTAGAAGATGGCCAAAGTCCTTGGGCCCTGCATTGGCGTGGGAGACCCGAAAGAAGCTCCTGTCTCCTGGCTTTGGATGGGCACAGCTCCGGCCGTTGTGGCCAGTTGGGGATTGAACCATCAGATGGAAAGACCTCTCTCTCTCTTTCCTCTCTCTTTGTGTAACTGTACTTTCAAGTAAATAAATAAATATTTTTAAAAAATAACACAATGTGAGCGATTAATGCCAAGTTGTCATGACAACACTCTCCTCCTCCAGGTGAAAGACATGGAGCTTTAGGATGTATAGTTGGCCTGCTGTGCTTTGGTCTTGGTTTATTCCAATTCATCCTCTCTACTGAACAGTCTTCTCCTTTGGGAGTAGGAATGTAACCCTGTACTTGTTTGGCCATTGCATCGTGAAAGTATGTAACTTTTTTTCATTGTTTTAATCCCCTCAGGCTCACACCACCAAAAGTTCACCATGGGACAAATGAGATTTTGGACTTTGGATTTCTAAATTAATGATGCTGAACTGAGTTAAGATTTTGGAAATATTGGAGATGAAATTATTGTATGTGGTATGTGAGAAAGATATGAGTGTTGGGGACCTATGAGTGGGATGCTAAGGTTGTGATTTGGTTTTCAAGTTCATACAGGACTTTAAACCCCAAAGTCATGCGTTAATTATACTAAGAGAGTGAAAGTACCTGGCTGGCGCTGTGGTGCAGCGGGTAAATGCCCTAGCTGCAGCATTCCATATGGGCACTGGTTCAAGTCCTGGCTACTCCACTTCCAATCCAGATCTCTGCTATGGCCTGGGAAAACAGTAGAAGATGGCTCAAGTCCTTGGGCCCCTTCACTCATGTGGGAGACCTGAAAGAAGCTCCTGGCTCCTGGCTTCGAATTGGCGCACCACTGGCTGTTGCAGCCAATTGGGGAGTTAACCAGCAGATGGAAGACCTCTCTCTCTCTCTGCCTCTCCTCTCTCTGTGTAACTCTGACTTCCAAATAAATAAATCTTAAAAAAAAAAAAAAAAGAGTAAAAGTTAATTCAATTATTGTGTTTAGGAGGGAGACCTACTGGGAGGTCCTGGTATCATTGAGAACATACTCTCTGGAAGTAGTTCTTATGAGAATATTTTTATGTTTGTACCCAACCTCTCATTCTGCTTTTGGCTTGCAATGTGATGATTCCTTTGCACACAGTCAACCATTGCCATTCAGCACTCTCACAAGATTATAAACCGGCCGGTGCCGTGGCTCACTAGGCTAATCCTCCGCCTGTGGCGCCAGCACCCCAGGTTCTAGTCCCGGTTGGGGTGCCGGATTCTGTCCCAGTTGCTCCTCTTCCAGTCCAGCTCTCTGCTGTGGCCCGGGAGTGCAGTGGAGGATGGCCCAAGTCCTTGGGCCCTGCACCCACATGGGAGACCAGGAGGAAGCACCTGGCTCCTGGCTTCGGATCAGCACAGCGCACTGGCCGTGGGGGCCATTGGGGGGTGAACCAACGAAAAAGGAAGACCTTTCTCTCTGTCTCTCTCTCACTGTCCACTCTGCCTATCAAAAAAAAAAAAAAAAGATTATAAACCATTGAACAGCTTGACCTTGGACTTGAGCCTCCAAAACTGACTTTTCTATTTTGTAAAGTTAATTGCCACGGTTATTTCATTATAGTAACAGAAATCTATTTATATCCCTGCATATACTCTTGAGGAACAGAGTATTTTCTGCTTACTACTTGTTGAATTCTTTATTTAATGGAGGGCTAACCTTGTGATTATGAAATAAATTGAAAGTATATCATTGTAAAACAAAAGAAAAATAAGGGAGGAGGGAGCATGGGAGTGACGGAGGAAGGAAGCTCTCTGCTGTGGCCCGGGAAGGCAGTGGAGGATGGCCCAAGTGCATGGGCACCTGCACCTGCTTGAGAGACTGGGAGGGGGCACCTGGCTTCTGGCTTCTGGCTTCTGGCTTCTGGCTTCTGGCTTCGGATCAGCCCAGCGCTGGCCGTGGTGGTCATTTGGGGAGTGAACCAGCAGATGGAAGACTTTCTCTCTGTTTGTCTTTCTCACTATCTGTCAAATAAATAAATAAATAAATAAAATAACAATAAAAAATTAATAAATCACCTTTCACATTTCCAGATGGAGTTATTAATTAGTTAGACCTGTGACAGATTCAGAAGGGTCTAAGAATGAGATGTAATTTTTTATGGATAATTTTTATTCCTTCATGTACACATGTTTTCTTATTCCTTTTTAAATTTTTTTCTTTCTTTATAAAAATGCTTATTTTCATTTTATTCATTTTAATTTTTTTGAAATTTACATTTTATTTTAATTTTAGTTACTTTTTTAACAAATTCGATATGGCTTATAGATAAAGTCTAAGAACATATTGATGTCCCCTCCCTTCCTCCCTCCCCCCTACTTCTCCCATCCTCATTCTTCCTCCCTTTCTTTTTTTAGTTCTGAAATAACATTTTAAATTTACATTACTGTGAAAAGGCTTCATACTTCACAGAATAAGAAGTTTGCTTTTTAGCAAAATGAACCTAATTTAGTGAGAATATAGACAATAGTCATAAACAATAATTGAATGAAAATAATGACCATTTCATCCATATGTTTTCTTCCAGTAACTTCATAGTCTCAAGTCTTAAGTTTAGGTCTTTGATTGATCTTGAGTTGATTTTCATATATGGTGAGAAGTATGGATCTAAATGCAATCATATATATGATGTATCCACTTTTGAAAGCATCTTTTGCTGAAGAGATAATCCTTACTCTACTGTATAGTCTGAGCACTTTTGTCAAGAATCAGTTAATGGAGCTGGTGCAGTTGGGTAGCTGGTAAAGCTAAGGCCTGCAGTGCCAGCATCCCATGTGAGTGCCGGTTTGGGTCTCTGCTGCTCCACTTCTGATCCAGCTCTACATCATGGCCTGGGGAAGCAGTAGAAGATGGCCCAAGTGCTTGGTCCCCTGTACCCACCTGGGAGGCCCGGAAGAAGCTCCTGGCTCCTGGCTTTAGATTGTACAGCTCTTACCATTGCAGCCAACTGAAAAGTAAACCAACAGATGTGGTTTTGGATTTAATTTGCTAATATGTTGTTGAGAATCTATGCATCTATATGATTAAGGAAACAGGTCTGTAGTTTTCTATTCATGTGGTATCTGTTTAGTTTTGGTATCAAAGTGATGCCGGCCTCATGAAAAGCGTTCTCCAGGATTCCACCCTGTTCAGTATTTTTGGACAGTTTTAAAAGTATTGGAGTTACTCCCTCTTTGAAAGTTTTGTAGAATTCAGTAGTAAAGCCATCAGGTCCCAGATTTATCCTTGATGAAAGACTTTTTATTTTTTTTATTTTTTTATTTTTTTATTTTTTGACAGGCAGAGTGGACAGTGAGAGTGAGAGACAGAGAGAAAGGTCTTCCTTTGCCGTTAGTTCACCCTCCAATGGCCGCCACGGCTGGCGCGCTGTGGCCGGCGCAACGTGCTGATCCGATGGCAGGAGCCAGACTTTTGATTACTGCTTCAATGTCATTGCTTATTATGGCTGTGTTTAGATTGTATAATATCTTCTTGATTTAATCTTGGTATATGTATCTAGGAATTTATCCATTTCTTTGACATTTTCCAGTTTATTTGCATAGTAGTTTATTATGATCCTTTGTATTTCAGTGCTGTCAACTGTAACATCTCCTTCTTCATCTCTAATTTTATTTATTTGAGTTTATCTCTTTTTTTTTTCATTTGTTAGTATGGATAGAGCTTTAACTATTTTGTTTATCTTCTCAAGCAGTTAACTTTTTGTTTTGTTGATCTTTTGAGTGTCAATTTCATTGATTTCTATGTTTGGTTTGTTCTTGGTTTTCTAAGTTATTGAGGTATATCATTAGATCTTCAGTTTGAGAAATTTCTCTTTGTTGTTTTGAGTACTTATATATTTATGATTGTTATGTTTTCTTGCTGAATTGAAATTTTAATCAAAATATAATATCATTTTTTTACAGTCCTTTATTTAAAGTCATTTTATCTGTTATCTGGATAGCAATGTCTGCTTGCTTTTGGTTTCCATTTGCCTGGTGTATCTTTTTGCAACCATTCACTTTCATTCTGTGTGCATCTTTGTGAAGTGAATTCCTTGTAGGCAGCATATAGTGGGATCCTGCTTTGTTATCCATTCAACCAACCTAAGTCTTTTGGTTGGAGAATTTAATCCATTTACATTCAGTTAGTATTGAAAGAACTAAGACCTAGCATTTTGTTGATTGGATACTGTTATTGAATTTGGTGATGTCATGTGTTTTCATGTTTACTTCTAATTCAGGATGCCCTTCAGAAGACCTTGTAAGGCTGCTCTGGTGGTGGTGAATACTCTCTCAGCTTTTACTCATCTAGAAAATAGCATTTCTCCTTCACTTTTAAAGGATAGCTTGCTGGTTATAATGTCATTGATTGGATTTTTTTTTTTTAAGACCTTGAATGTTTCATCCCACTCTCTTCTGGTCTGTTGGGTTTCTGCTGAGAAGTCTGATGTTAATCTAAGTCTGATGTTCATTTATATGTAACTTGACCCTTTTGTCTTACTGTCTTTATGAATCTCTCCTTGTCTTTAACATTTGACAGTTTAACTGCCATATTCCTTGAAGAAGATCCTTTTTGGTTGAGTCTCCTTGTGGTCCTTTGAGCTTCTTATATCATGATGCCCATGTCGTTTTCAAGCCCTGGGAAATTTTTAACTATTATTTTATTTAGCAGGTTCTCATTGCTGCTTTCCTTTTCTTCTCCTTCATGAATACCTATAACATTAATATTTGATCGTTTAATGGTATCCCATATTTCATGTAGGCATTTTTCACTTTTCTCTTTATTTTTGTCTGATTGGGTTATTTTAAAATTTTTATACTTGAGGTAAGAAGCTCTGTTTCTCATTTGGTCTATTCTGCTGTTAAAAGCTTTCAATTGTATCTTTATTTCACTGATTGAAGATTTTATCTGCAAAATTCCTATTTTATTCTTAATGAGTTCTAGCTCCTTAGGAATATTTACATTCATGACACTCATTGATTTCCTCATTTCTTTAATCTATCTTCATTCTCTTGCATCTCACTGAGTTTCCTTACAATCATTATTTTGAATTCTATATTTGCCATTTCTTAGATTTCCTTCAGTTCAAGATCTAATTCTCAAAGGTTATTGTGTTCTTTCAGAGGCCTCATGCTACTTTGCTGCTTCATGTCTCCTGTGTCCCTGTATTGACAACTGCACATCTAGTGTAATCATCTCTTCTTATTTTTGGAGTAGGCTTTATTGGGAAAGAGTTTATGTTTAGTTGGAATGTGGGGTATTACTTGATTTATTGCTTTGGCTTTGGTTCTAGGTGAGCTTGAGGGTGTAGTCTTTGAGTGATTTCTGTTGACTTGATCAATCAATTGTGTCTTTAAGTGACACCATAGTCCCTATGAAGTGTGGTTTTGAGATGAATATGAGTTTCCTAGGGTGCACATCTTTGGTCAACAGAGATTTCAATGTCAGTCTCCCTGGTGATGTGGTGATTCTAATTGCGAGAGCTTTGTTGTTGGAACTGAATGAGAAAAGATTCCCTGCCTGCTAATCCCATTGGCAAGCCTAAAAGATGCTGGGTCTGGTGGCACCAACTGCTGTGGGTCTAGGACTGCAGTTTTCCTACAGACCTCTCCCCAGGTCCTGCTAGGAAAGCCCACATGGTGCTTGATGTGCTAAGATGCTGGCTTACAGCTGGCAACTGACACACCAGCAGCCGGCTGCAGTGCTGTCTCTTTTTTCTCTCCTTTTGTCCCATGGAGTCTTCACTGTTTTTTAACTTCTTTGCCAAATACTTCTATCAGTTAGACCCATTGAAAACATGGTCATTCCTTTGTGAGTTATTTTTATTCATATCCAGAGCAGCTGAAGTTAGTGTGGCTATAAACTGTTCAGCCATCTTGAGATTTAAATTTGAGATTCATCAACATATTGCTATTAAAAATCACAGAAGTGGTTGATACACTGAGGAGAGGGTAAGTATTGTGGGAGAAAAGGATCACAGGGAAATAGTAGGAGTATGAAAATTTCCTGATCATCAGAGGAAGAAATTGTTTCAAGAGAACTGGGTCATTTGATCAACTATTGCAGAGATACAGAAGGGACCTATTGATTTATCTGCCCAGAGACACTCCTCCCTACCCTCATTTCTATGTTTTGCCCCTGGGAAACATTTTTATCTATAGCAGCATTTTCCATAGAATTTTTTTGCGAAGGTAGAGATGTTATATATCTGCTAGTACTGTATGCACTAGTTACATGTGGCTAGTAAGCGCTTGAGGTGAGTAGTGTGTCTGAAGAGTTTTAATGTATTTATATTTAATTGTAAATAGCCACATGTGGCTAATGGCTATTGTATCAGATAATGTAGCTCTAGCCTCTACCTGTTATCCATGGAGTTGTAGGCAGAATTACCACTTCACAAACACATACATTAGCCACAGCTAAATAGCTGGGGTAGGGGAAACTGATCCACATTTTTGGGGGACATGTGGATCCAAGAAAAATCTGGGATATTTGGTTGGTAGTGGCAGTACGTTTCTTACCATGCAGACTAAAAACCATTGAGGATGTCGGGCTGGAAAGGAAGGGAGGGAGGAACACACCAATACAGAGAATGTACCTAACTCCCTCATTCCCATTTGTCTTGATGTCCATAGCCAGAGCCCTCTCTCTCCTGGATCTGTGAGACTTTCAGATGGTGGAGATAGTGATGGTAAGCTATTACAGAGGAACAAATTGAGATGAAATCGAGGCTTTTAGAGTAAAAAATACTTTCTGGAGAAGTGGATTGGTGAGTGGATGGAGAGTAACACAATTGGCTCTCTTCATTCACAGCAGCTGTGTTCTGTACAGTTGTTACCACTGTTGAATTAACAAATACTGAATGATTGCTCTTAGGGGAAATACAGAGTTTGCTTCCTGAGAGGCTCTGCTCACATTTTCACCCATGATCCATATGTGTCTTCTTCACATGTGTATTATGATTAATAAGACTTTATTTAATAGATATTATTGATTCATTGACAATGATCTCATAGTCAGTGGCACTACAACTTATTTCTTATCTAATGCATGTAGTTTCACCATAAGGTATAGCACAGTCTTCTTGCACTTAGAAACACTACACAGCGAACACTTGCACTGTGGGTCTGGAGCTTCCCTGAGGACCATTTTTAAATAGCAAAATCATAAATAAAAAGCACAAAATTCTGAGAAGCACAGCACAAAACAGACTGTGAAGAGGACATTATCCAGTTGAAATAAGTTGATGGAGTATTACCTTGTTGAATCCAAGTCAGCTGGGAATATGCATATCTCAAATTTTTCACAGCTCTGTGTGTGTGTTTGTAAATGACCTCAAAAACACTACAGATTGATTTGAAGTCACAAATAAAATTTTAGTAGGAAAATTTGCAATTAAAGAAACTGTAAATAATGGATATTAACTCTAAGAAAAATGACTTTTTAAAGATTTATCTATTTGAAAATCAGAGTTACACAGAAAGAGGAGAGGCAGAGAGAGGTCTTCCATCCACTGATTCAATCCCCAAATTGCTGCAACGTCCAGAGCTGTGCTGATCTGAAGTCAGGAGCCAGAAGCTTCCTCCAGATCTTCCCACGTGGGTGCAGGGGCCCAAGGACTTGGGCTGCATCTCCAACCAGTGCCCATATGGGATGTCAGCACTGCAGGCGGAAGCTTTACCCACTATGCCACAGCGCCAGCCCTAAGTGACATTTATTGACTACTTCCAATGTTCCAGGACTTTTCTCTGATGCTTACGTATATTGATTTCATTTGAAGTAAATTCAATGGTAAATGGGTTTTGTGAAAATTAAATTAATATATATATATATAAAGTTTTTATTATAAGATAATGCTATTGTATTTCTAAGGATGAGAAATTGATATACAGAGGAAGGTTCAAGTAACCTACCCAATGTCAACTAGTAGTAAACTGCAGACAAAGTCTGTATATCCTACATCTTTAATCACATTATGACATCATCTCTCTAAGTCTTTCTTTAGATAGGAGGCAAAACTAAAGAATTTCTTCAAAAATTCTTCTCAAGTACAATGCCAAGCATGGACCTGAGATCATCATTGAAGATTCTAGGCAAGTTTCATTCATTTAATGAATAATGAATAATAACTGAGCATCTATGATGTGGTAGGCATGATTGTAGGCACCAAGTAGAACAAGCAAAACAATGAATGACTTGATGTCCTTAATTTAACACTTGCATCAAAAAAAGAAACAGAAAATAACCACACAATTTCATATGAAGATGTATCAAGAAATTCATGGAAAATGGAATTAAAATGTGTTTAGTTTGGTATAAAATTTTTGAAATTCATGCATAGTGTTTTCATAATAAGAATTTCCCATGAATTTTTGAAGTATTCTTTTATAATGATAATGGTTATAAGAAAAATCAAGGTAGAAAGGCAAAGGAAAGCCTCTTTGAGGAGGGACATTTTTGCTGAGAGCTCAAGGCTGAAAGGAAATAATACGTGGAAATTTCTTATAGAACATTGTAGGCAAAGGCAACAGCGAGCACAAAAGGCCTGATTAGAGACTGGCTAGGCATGGAATAGGGACAGAAAGGGGGTCAGGCTAATGGACCAAGGAACTCAACGGTGGCAAATATATGTGACATATAGGCAGAGCAATTCATATGGGGTTTGTAGGTCATGGTAAATAGGTTGGATTCTGAATATGTCAGAGTCTTTAGAGAGTGTTGAACAGGGGAATGAAGCGTATAACAGGTTTGCAAAAGATCCCTCAGCATATAACTGACTGTAGGAGAGCAGGAGTGGAAGCTTGGGAGAAATGGAGGCTTCATCCAGGGAAGCTGTAGAGGAGGAAGCTGGTAGACGTAGGCACTTTCAGGGCTTATTTGCAAAGCTTTAAATTTGGAGTGTCAAGGAACAAGAGTGAACACTGTCTCCAGGGACTTGGGTTGACCTCATATATGAATGTGGGGCTTTTGCTTTGATGGAAAATGTCTTCATACCTTCACAGATTTTTACCAAATCCCAAATTCTATGTATGAGTTTTTTCCTAAACAGCCCCCACCCCTGCAAAAAAAAAGAAAAAAGAAAAAAAGAAGAGTTGATTTCTGGCTTACCTAGGAAAGTTTGATCATGCTATATAGGAATAAATTATCTTGACTATTCACTGAAAGCCTGTTTTGTCAGAAACAAAAGAAAACCTGATTTTTCCCAGGCTATATTTTGTGTGAATACCAAATATAATCTTGGTTATTGCAAAAATAAAAATTTAAGGTTTATGTGACAATTTGCTTGTCACCATATACACGCTTGTCTACGTGTAGACACTAGAAGGTTCTGACAAGAAAGGGTAAAAAAAATAGCTTTGCTGAAAAATTACTGCTCACATTCATCCAAAGGCCACAGTGAGAAAAACCCAGACCAAATCAGAAGTGTATTAATAGAAAAAAGGAGAGAAATATTTTGGTTTACTATTGACCTAAAAATGGATTCAACGACAAACTAAAAATACTTCTCTAAATTCCAATACCTCAAGCTCACCACATTAGGTTCCAGAGGAACTGACCACATTTCCTGTTTTAGCCATAGGAGGAAACAGATTTCTCTAGCAGACAGTTTAGCAAAATGTATGAGCTTTTTTGTTTTTTGTTTTTTTTTCGCATGAGAGACTAATATGACTTTCCTTTTCTCTCTCATAGAAAAGGAAAACAGATGAAAACCACAAAACTGTGACTAGTGTAGGTCTAGATTTGGTCTTAAACTAGAATAAAGGAAGTGAAGCAAAGCTTCATCATTAGCATAGTTGAGCGTTGAGAAGACATTCAGTGCTTTCATGTGGCATCTTTTGTTCGCTGCACTCAGTAATTATTTCTGAGCACTCGCTATATTTTAGACTCTGCACAAGGTGCTCACAATGCACCACTGAATGCTATCTCAATCCCTGCCCTTGCAGTGTAACAATGCAACATTGATGAGCAGCAAAGCTTTGACTATCTGAATGACTATCTGAAGCAACTTTCAGGACCACTGAGGCCAGGACCCCTGCACCCCCTTAGACCCAGCTTATAAAACCTAAAGCCTTTCACACTTTGAGGTGGGTAATTCTGTGTTGAGGGGGACTGAGCTGTATATCGCAGGATGTTTAGCATCTTCACTGGCCTCTCCTTACTGGATGCCAGTTACACCCTTTCCCCAATTAGTATCAGTCAGCAAATATTTCCACATATTGTCATAAGCCCTCTCTCTCTCTCTCTCTCTATATATATATATATATATATATATATATATGCCCATGTGAAAACTGCTGATTTTAGAAGATGATGTCATCAATGAAAGCCTATCTTTCTCTGAGATCTCCTAAGGAGTTTTATGAAGATACTCTTCCAAATGATGTTTCTTGGAGAGGAGTTTTAGGATAATGTGGAGAGGCCAGCAAGTCAAAATCGTCTGAATTAGGCTTAGGAGCCAGATGAATCTATCAGCCAACTTTGAAAATACAAAATACAGAAATATCAACTCCATTATATTAATTTATTCAAACAAAAAAGCTACCAAATGCCTCTGTGTGGCAGGCACAGTAATAGTGCTAGAAATAGTGAACAAAATAGAACAAAATCCCTGTTTGTATATCTTATAGTAAGGGGAGGAGACAAGTAAAATGTATTATGTGAGAAGAGAGTATTTGGCTATATATAAATAAAAGTAGTGGAGATACATACTGAAATAAATTCCATTTTAGGTAAAGTGGTCATACAAGGTAAAGACCCAAGGTACATAAGTGACAAGGCCATGCAAATATTTAATAAAAAAAAGCATTTCAGGCAAAAAGAATGGCATTTCAAAGGCTCTGAGTTAGGAGCTTAATTAATATGTAACTGGAATGGTGTGACCTAGGTTGAGTAGTAAGAGATGAAAATAGGAAGTTGGTAGGAACCAGATTTATTTAACCTTTTAGGTCGCTATAAAGACTGATAGTTGTGGTCCACAAATATTTCCAGCTATCCTTCCAGGAACATAGGAGGACTATATTTCCCTGTATCCTGAACATCAGGTGTAGCCATCTGTGATAGATGGGATTATTTGCCAAGTTCTTCACCCTTTTCTTGCATCCACACTCATGCCTCACTCATTGTTGATACACACTCATTGTTGATACACACTCACCTCATTTTGATAGATATTTCTTTATCCTTGGGTGAGGTTTGAACAACAGGATGTAAGTATGCATAATGCCACAGAGGGCTTCTTCAGCTTCTGCCATCACCATGAAAACAGCATGGCTGAACTTGCCTGCTCACTAGGAGGAGCAGGAGAAGCATATTAAGGAGAATGCTCCCAGGCGACTTATAGCTTAAAGCAGACCACCCAGCCTAGCCCAGGGTAGATAAGCTGATTCTCAACCAGCCTGCAGATGTATAACAGATAAATGTTTATCATTTCATGTTGCTGAGATTTTGTGGTGGTTCGTTACAAAGCAAGTCACCTTGCTTTAGCCAAGGAAATGAGAGTGGAGGTGGAATATTTTAAAAACCGTGTAATTCTCACCCCTTCCCCTGCCACAGTAAGGATGAAAGTATTATGGTACTGCAAAAAGTTCAAGGAAAGTAAAATTGAAATTTACTTTGGTGAAAAGAAGTTTGAAATCCATTCATAATTGTTTCACAATGCACATTATCCATAAATATTTTTAAAATGTTTATGTAGTCTAAGAAATAAAAATCTGTTGCATTAGGGAATGTTGTTTCTGTCTCTGATGCTACATACCTGAGTTTGATTGATAGATAATAGAGTCTCTAGGATTTTTTTTAAAAAATTTTCATTTTATTTGAAAGGCATAAAGAGATACTTTCCATTCTCAAATCCTACAATAGCCAGGGCAGGATCACACTGAATCCTGGAGCTGAGTGCTTGGTTTGGGTCTCCTACATGGGTAGCCCAGACCCCAGTACTTGAGTCATCATCTGCTGCTTCCCAGGGTGTGTATTAGCAGGAAGGTGAATGAGAACTGGAGCTGGGATTCGAACCAAGCACTGCAACATGAAATATGGGCATCTCACGTGGTATCTTAACTGCTGAGACAAACACCTGCCCCTCTGTGGGATTCTGAGGTAAGGAATATCATTATTTGTCCTATATGCAAACAACTCTGGATGTGTTGAGAAGAGACAGAAATGGGAGGGATACGGGCTAGTAGACACATTAGAAGGTGGTTATTGCCACCACAGGCAAGGCATTACAGTGGCTTAAAACATGGTGGTAGGAGTAGAGAAGGTACAAAGTGGTCAGATTCTGGGATGTTTTGAAAACTACTGTGATGATTTGTTTATGAATAGGGTGCAGGATGTGAGAGAAAGGAAATTGCCAAAGATATTTCTAAGCTCTTGGGATCAAGAGAGGCCTGAAAGTGTTGCCTTTAGCAGAGAGGGACAATAAAGTGAGGAAAAGAAATTTCGCTATGAGAGCTGCTAAGAAGCTTGATGTTAGTTGTAGCCATGGTTCCCATTAATTATCTGTGTAGAAAATTCAAGTGGTCTTACCAGTCCAGGGTTCAGGGGAAGTCTGGGCTGGAGATGTGGTTTGGCACTTTGTTAATATATAGAGGTTTCATTTAAATCCAGGAAATTGGACAAAATCAGAACGGGAACGAGAAGACAGAGAGAATGGCTAAAGGGTTGAGTCCTGGGGTATCCCCCATGGAGAGGCCAGGGAATAACAAGAAGCTGGCTGGAGTGGCCAGTGAGGTTGCAGGTGATTGGCCAGTGCAGGGTTCTGCTGAACCTCTTGGGTTTTCCTGGCCAGGTGCTTTCCCCAACATTTTCCACCAAGTTTTCTGCCATAGGAGACTGATCTTAATGGAACTGATTCCTGTTCCCTTGAATTTCTGGTTGGGTTTGACCAATGGAAGAAGGCCCAAGAGGAAATTAGACAAAGGGGACTGATATTAGGTCCTTTGCTCTCAAACTTAAGAATGCATCAAAATCACATGGAAGGAACTTGAAACAAACAGTTGAACTCCACACCCTGAGTTTCTGATTCCTATCTGATTTTTAGTTAGACTTGATGGTTTGCAATTCTAATGCTGCTCAAGGGATGCTAATGCTGGTCTGGGGACACCACTTGGGGAACCACTAGCTTAGGGTGTGCATTCCCCTGATTCCTCTCCAACCCTGTGAGATTGCTTTAGTCTGATTGTGCCCTTAGCAGGAAATCACTGATCCTCCGTAGTTGGTCTGCACTGTGACTCTATTCCTCTGGAATTTCAGGGTCTTCTCTCTGTGCTCATCTTTTTAAAGTGGTGACAACTGTATTCCTGGTGTCCTCAAGTTTCTGTCTTCCTTCTACATCACCCTTAATGGTATCAGGGAGAACATAATTAATACCATGGGTAATTAATGTCTCTGTAAATAAGCTCTCCTTGAATTGTCCTAATTTGAGTGAGCTGTCTGTGTCACTGAGCTACGATTCTTAGACATAACTGAAGAAGCATGTTTAAGAATTGCATGTGGTTGTTTTGAAATGACTGTTGACTCAGCATGTGGAAGAAAGCTGGAGACAAAAGAAGATTGCAGGTCATTTGAGAAAGAATGCTTGGAGGTAAGTTGCAAATTACCCAAACATCCCATAAGGTTTCTAAGTAATACTTAAGGCAATGGTGCTGGGGCCCTGAGTCATCAGTGGTTCAATTTGCCAACAATTTAAGCAGACAATCAAGGTATCTATGAGGCATTCTATTCTCCAAGCATCAAAACAACTAGCAAATCCTGTAAAACAATCTATTGCAAGAGTTCACAAACTTTAAGATGCATCAGGACCACCTCGTGGGCTTGTTAAACCAGAGCTCTGCACTCCAGCTCCGGAATTCGGATTCAGTAGGTCTCAGAGGAACCTGGAAATTTTGCGTTTGTAACAAGTTCACAAGTGGTGCTAATGCCGCCAGTCAGAGAACCACACTAGAAATCACCAATTTTTTAAAAAGAGATTTCTATCCTACCTTTCCTTTCCATCCCAGCTAGTCCATATCTTCATGATATTTGCTTGTATCAACACAACATACCCCAAATTAATCTCCCTGCCCCTGGCTTTTTCCCTCTCTCACTGGTCCCTCCTAATCCTGCCTAAGAGATCTTTCTAGGATAAAAATTATACAGCTCCATTGCTTAAAAGCCAGAGACTCATCGCATGCTTAAGGTCTTTAGGATAAACAGCTTACTGATCAGCTTTACCTTGTAAACTCACCTCACACGCTCAGTGTGTTCCAGGAATGCTGAATTAGTCACAGTTCCATGAATATAATTTTGCTTCACATCTGGCTTTTTCCCATCTCTGGAAAGTCTTTCCTAATACCCTCACCCTCTCTTAGATCCCAGACTGAGCAGACTTGCCTCTGTTAGGGTCCCCTGGAATGCACTGTGGGTTGCATAGCCTAGACCAGGTTGTATCACAAAGGTGAGTTGTCTTGTATGACTCTGGGTGGACAGGTCCCCTGGATCTCTATGCCGGGTGTCCAATACCATGCCTGGATCATAGGCCAGCAAGCCCTTCACCACTATTGGTTGAATGCTGAATAAGTGGTGCTGTGCCATGTCATAAAAGCAGTAGTTTTAGGAAGAATTTTTGAAGCACAAACCATTTTCTAGTTAAACTGAAATCAAGCAGAAAAGTTAATGAATCATAACAATATATTTCCTGACTAATTGATATTTCAGTGAACTAATAATGTCAAAGGCGTAATAAAAATTGAAGAGGGATGGATATACCCTTAGACTTTGGAAAATCTCAATAATGTGCTGTCAAAAATTAATATAGCTATGTTGTATTCAGGATTCAATTTGGCTAACCCCATAAATTCTGTGATATAATTCCTTGTGTTTTTCTTTCTTTTTATGTTGCAAGGGCTTTTACTGAGATAAACACAAATAAAATCAAGCACTTAAGTAACCATATTTTCTAAAATTTATATACTAATCAAAAATTCCTGACTCTACATGAGTACGTGTAGTAAACCTTCCCCTTCCCCTGCCACACACGTATGCAGATAGCAGGCCCTTTACAGTATTTGACAACTCACAGAAGTTGGGTTCTCGCTAGTCACTTTGTGCTGGAACTGGTCTCGGCAGTTGCGACACTGGATTTTTCTCTCCTTTGCACTGAACAAAAATCACACTTAGCACAAGGATTCATTGACTCATTTCAAGTTCGCTAAGAGGTAAAGGCCAGAGTGGAAACAGAGACACAGGACATCTGAGCTTGGTCAGTAGTGTACACGACTCTCTCAACACATATCCTCATTATGTGGATATTGTATGTTCTTACTCTCCAGACTTACGGCAGAATCAATAAGATCAAGTCACTATCTGAATATATGCCTTGACTTTCATTTCACACCAGAACTGAGAGGTAGAGAGAGCAGGGGGCTTCTGAAAACCCCTGTGGCAGGGACATCATAAGTGGTAGATAGCAACGTAGGGAAATGGAACTCTCAAGATAGAAGAATAAGGAAAGTAGAAAAAAAGCAAGCCTTGGGAATCCAGTCACTGATGTGCTGGATTTCTTCGGTTATCTTTTAAGTGAGTCTGTCTTTGTCTCTGTCTCTGTCTCTCTGACTCTCTCTTTTTTTCTGTCTCTCTGTGTGTGGGTCGGGGGAGGGAATCCGACTTCACTGACCAAGGGTAAGCCTCATTTCCTCAGGAAAGCTATTAAATGTTTAAAGTCTTCTTTGGAAAATGAAAGAACAGCATTAAATGTTGTTTGTATGTCCAACAAAGCATGGTTCCAAATCTCTCTTAGGAACTACTAGGTTAGGTTAAAGGAGTGTTTAAATTATTTTTGAGTCCTTTAATCATTCTTCCCACCTGTTATGTGATTCATCACTATATCAAAGAAGCTCTCTTTTCAAAAATCATTATGTACAAATGTTTGCAATTCTTCTGTGAGATAGTACCCACCATTTCAAGGAAAATCAACTAGACACCTTTTGGTAAAGCACAAAGTGAAGTCACCTTCCAGATAGAATATGTTCTTAGGAATGCTGATTATCCTTGATTAAATGAAAGCATTTAAAACCATCTAATGTTTCTTATATAACAATAACCTAAGGGGCAGGGGCTCTGGTTTAGCAGGTTAAGACAGCACTTGGGAATTCTGCATTCCATATAGGAGTGCTGACTTGAGTTCTGGCAACTTAGCTTCTGTTCCAGCTCCCTGCTGATATGCCTGGGAAGCAGATGATGACTCACGTACTTGAGTCACTGCCACCTTGTGGACAACCACAGTAGAGTTCCTGGTTCCTGGCTGCAACTTGGCACAGCCCCAGCGGTTTCAACAATTTGAGTAGTCAATCATTGTGTGGAAGGTTCTCTCTCTCTCTCTCCCTCTCTCCATCTCTCCCTTTCTCTCTCCCTTCCTTCCTCCCTCTACTCCTTCCTCCCTCCCTCTCTCTCTCCCTCTCCCATTTTCTCTCTTACTCTATTCTCTGCCTTTCAGATAAAGAAATCCTTTTAAAATACTGCTTAAGTCTTCTGAAAGGAAAAATATTCAATCTCCCTGAATTATGCATTTATATGGGTTCATCCCCCAAATAGACCAAGACTGAATATTTAATTTGCAGAGAGATTAACAGTTCTGTTAAAAACTTTCTCTGAGAAGAGCCAGTGAGTAGAATCCAAGGGTGTCTGAGAGTTGGCAATTCCAAAAGAAAAGCTGGGTTTTCAATATTTTAGGTGTTCTGTCTGGATAAGGAAGTTAGTGCTACGAAGAATGTCTTTGAGTTCCTTTTATTAAAGATGGATTTATGAGACACTTAAACATTGATTAAAGAACAAGTAGCTCATTTTAATGTAAATTATGAGATGTAAGGTGGGTGTTGTCAATACAATTTTATAAAATGTGTGCTTTTAGCCAAGGAAAATAGGGGTCAGCACGTTGGATGGCATCACTGAGATTTGGCAGGGAGAGAAGAGGAGCTCCAGGGAGAGGGATCGAAGCAGGAAACTAGCTGAAGGCCACTGCTTCCCCACATCACCGTGGTTTCTGACCCTCACCTCTGTGTTGATCTCTCGTTTAAGCTGTCACAACATTCTGCACAAACTTTTACTCCGTGTAGCATTCGTTCATGGCATTTCTTCCTAAGTGTCTGTTCATTCACAAGACTCTCTCATTATGACTGCCGTCCTTGAATTCCTAATACAGTCTGTAAAAAAAAAAAAAAAAAAAAAGGTGCCTGATCAACTGAATTACTTGAGGTATTAATTAAATGTCCTGAAAAGCGTTGCCTTTCTTGGCACTTGAGTTAGTAGGACCGTATTTCAATAACTGCAGCCTTTCCCTTGGTGACCACAAGATAATAGACTTTCCCTAATGGAAAGTTAGAGGACAGAGAAAACGGAATTATTGCAACTTACGGTAACACTGCACCATGGATTTTTCTGCTGGAATGCATGTTCTCTGAAGGCAGAACTCTATTTTTATCTCTTCTTTGGTCCTTGCTGTGTCCTCAGGCCTGGGACAGTGACTGGCTTACGGTAAGTTCTTTTGGCCACTTTATGTGGGCTGCAGAATAAACACTGAAAAAACAGTCAGAAGTGTGGGTTTATAGCTTAATTTTTTGCATTTCATAAAATCTTAGAAAAATCTTATCAATTATTGCCTCAATTTTCTTCTTTAAAAAATAATATTCAAGAGCCAGGATTATTTTGTTTTCATTTGTATTTTATGTTTCATTTTTGTTAAAGATGAGGACATTTTGTGTCTCTAAAGCTATGTAGTTATGAGGGAGGTGGCCGGTGAGAAGTGGCCCCTACTGACTGTATAATCACTCCAGCTGTCATTGGAAACAAATGTCAACAAGGCATTTAATGAACAACAGAGTTGGCAGCCATATCTGGCTTAGCCATCACACAGCCGAGGTGATCCCTTGTCTAGGGATGCTCCAGGTTAGAAGATCTATAAAGTCATTTCCAATCTTCAACCTATCTTTGTCTATAATACATGTAGCTGAAATGAGATGTTGAAGAAGTCCAAAAGTGACCAGAATCCAGGCACTCAACTTTAATTAAAAAAAATAAGGGAACAAAACACCATTGCTGCTTGCTCCAAACTCAAACTTTGCCATCTAAAATCACACTAAGCTTGGAGTAAAGAAAAAAAAATCCTATTTCTCTTGTTTGTACATCACAGGAACAGTTTATTTAAAGCCAGAAAAGCATGAGGAAACCTCAGCTTTTTCTTTATTCTGCCTAAAACAGCAAGTTTGGAAAAGCAAAGGCTGGAAAAGCATTCTGGGAATGATATGCAAATAAGAACACCAGGCTGCACATTTGGGAACTTCATATTCCTGTGAAGTGGAAATTTCTTGCTTTGAAAGCAGTGTTGAAAGATTGCAAGAGATGTAAGTGTGATGTCAACTATTTGTATTCCACTCATGTTTTCACAAAAGACGGTACTTGAAGATCCATCACACGTTGCACACCCACAGTCAAAATTTCCGCAGCTTCCTCTGTAGCTGACATGCAAACTCTGACTGCAGCGGCAGTGGTTCAATGACCTCTGCAGCACTCTGCAGACCTAGCAGGAGCGATGCTCTTCTGCAGCTTCCTCTCTAAGGAAGGCACAGCAACCGCAGAACAGCGACAGACCAGTCGCAAGCCATGGAATGCTAACACACTGCTGCCGATTCTGCAGCCTAAGTGAACTCTGGCATCATCCTTCATAAGCAGATTGGTGTTTTCACAACGTGAACACAGTTCTATGGGCATCATTGACAGAAATTTAAGTGAGGAATTTGGTGACTGTGTTTTATTGAAAGCAAGTTCATTAAGTTTGTAAATATAGTACAAAGCCTAAAATACACAGCTGTTCTGCAGAAGAGGCTGGTGTGTTAACAGAGAAACACAGATGTGACTAGGGGCATTGTTGAATTTTAATTTGCCTATTTAATGTGGGGCACATAGAGCTGCCTATTAACGTTCCAGGCGGTTAATACTTGCATGTTTCTTGCACATGTCACGCCTGGGTGTTGACTACGGGCACTAAAGAAGTGAAGGCCTCTCTGCTACCCCACCAAGATGCAGCATCCCGGTGCTGAGGGGAGAGTACAGACCGTGAAACCGTGGAGCATAGTACAGGCTGGAATCCCTGTAGAGGTTTAGGAGAACAAGTTATCTTAATGTTGCCTGGCACAGCAACCCTCCTGGACAATCCCTTGGAGATGGTGCTCTTGAGAGACAAAGCCTGTAGTCTAATCACAAGCGGGTCTACCTGATGAGAAGAGAATTCTCAAGGCCAGATGATAAATGTAGATACTGGAATTTTTTAAAACTATGAGAGAGTTCAGTGGCTGTCATAGAGTAGCTAATAGAACTGGGTAATAACAACCATCTGAGGAACAAGTTCAAGACAATGTGGACTACCCAGGGGACAAGGTATGCATCTAGATTATCCAGAGCTCATCTGCTTAGAGAGCTTCCCGAGAAGGCACCAGGTGTCAAGGACCCCTTTCTTAAGAGGGGGAGCATATGTCAGTTCTTTTTTTATTTTAAGATTTTATTTATTTATTTGAGAGGTAGAGTTACAGACAGTGAGAGGGAGAGACAGAGTGAGATCTTCCATCCGCTGGTTCACTCCCCAAATGGCTGGCAATGGCCAGAGTGGCTTCTTCCAGGTCTCCCACGTGGGAGCAGGGGCCCAAGGACTTGGGCCGTCTTTGAGTGCTTTCCCAGGCCATAGCAGAGAGCTGGATCGGAAGAGGAGCAGCCAGGACTAGGACCTGGCACCCATATGGAAATGTAGGTGCCACAGGAGGAAGATTAGCCTACTGTGCCACAGCACCGGCCTGTCAGTTCTTCTTGATTATGGAAACTCAGGGGGAGCAGCAGTTGTGCCACCAGAAAAATGGAAGCGGTGACTAGGCAGATTGGGATCCAAGCACATGGGAAATTGTAAGGGAAGTCAAGTGCAACCTCCTCATGAATTTCCTGGAGGGGGAGCGAGTGAAGAAGACAACAAAGGGTTACAGCTATTAGGAGGAAGGCTCAGTCTTTTCTTCATGTTATGGCAGTAGACATTTCAAAACGGGCACATTAGAAAGCATTTCAGTGTTGTTGATGAAACTCTAGACTTAATAGCATCTAGCAATACACACTGAAACACATTTAAAAATTAAAAATATATTATGTGAAAATACCAAGCATAATACCTGGACATGGTAATTACTTTATGCACCCAATGTAAACTGCTATTTTTTCCTGGCCTTGAAGCCAAGCCCCTCTCCCCAATGCCTTTGATCAAGTCCCAATATCTCTTCCTTAGTTTGCAGTTCCTCTGTAAAGATTAACTCATTACAGGAGTGACACAAGAGTAAGAGACCCTGAAGTATAAAGACTTGAATTGCCCCTTTAGTTAACAGAGTTAATGTCTCAGTGTCAACCTCTATTCTGAGAGATTTGGAGGAATGCACAGCCACTACCTCCCATCAGAGAAAATAATACCCAACCTACCCTTAGAACCAGACAGACCACAGCCCACCTTTACCATACAAAGACTCAGGCCCCTAATACTGAGCAATCGAGGAAGGCCAAGCTCACTGTAGAGCTGCCAGAGGCCCACACATGAGCTCACATACTGCTCATCCCCAACTTTGAACTATAAGAATCACTGCCTTTATATTCTCAGGAGTCTGGGAATTCAGCATCAATTGCTTAATGCCTTGCTCTGCATTTTGCAATACATACCTACTTTTGTCCACCACGCTGTTGTCAGTAATTGGCTTGTTGTGCACTGGGAAAGTAGACTCAATTTTGGAATTCTATAGCAATTCCTCCAACCATTTCTGGGAATGTGATCAGAAGTATGCATTGGTCAACAAATTCAAGTACTTGTGTTGCTTAATAATTATGTCAGAGTTTCTCCTTAAAATATTTGACAGAGGGCCGGCAGTGTGGTGTAGCGGGTTAAGCCACTGTCTGCAGTGCCAGCAACCCATATGGGCACAAGTTTGAGTCCTGGCTGCTCGATTTCCAAAACAGCTCATTGATGATATGCCTGGGAAAGCAACCAAAGATCACCCAAATCCTTGGGCCCCTGCACGGATGTGGAAGACCCAGATGAAGTTCCTGGCTTCTGGATTTGGCCTGGCCCAGCCATTTGACAAGTGATCCAGTGGGTAGAAGATCTCTCTCTCTCTCTCTCTCTCTCTCTCTCTCTCTCTCTCTCTCTCAAATCCATCAATCTTTACAAATATTTGACAGCATCCCATGATGCTATAAAATGAATTAAAATTCTAATCTAGCATTCTGTCTTTCCAGTTTTATGTTTTTCCATGTTTGATGAAGTTATGGAATTCAACTAAATGAAGCTGCTATTCTCCCACACAGTATGTGCATTTGAATGCCTTAAAAATTGCCCCATGTCATTCCTTTGTGAAAAGCACCCTTCCTCTACTTTACTCATGTCTACTGATCTTTCAAGGCTCCAACTTAGTGTCGGTTTTCCCAAGCCTTCAGCATACTTAAATGACTGCCCTCTCTCTGCTCCATTAGTGCGATGTGCATACCGCAGTCAATGTATTTCTTAAGAGTCATATGGCAGTAACAATGCTGAGTTGTGAGCATGTTATTTCATTTTTCTTTTCCTAGACACGCAAGAAATGCCTATTGTGAAACTTTTTTTCCTTTGCTTTTAGTGTTTGTGTATTTTTTTCTCACCAATAGAGGGTAAATGGAAGCAATGAAAGCTGTTCCAATATAACACTTGAGAATATCCTTTCTGAAACACCTCTTCTTTTTTCCTTTATCGTGGCGATCTGAAATCGGTTGTAAACTCCTTAAGTGTGCAGACAGTGCCTTAGTTATCTTTGCATTCCCAGGAACTCGTAAAGTGTGGAATGCATATATTAAGTGCTCAATGGATGTTTATTAATTGATGCCAATATACAGTTGAAGAAAAATAAGTGCAATTAGGAATTTATAAACAAAACTGATTACTTCTGGCAAGGCAGGATACAGGCCAATAAGCAGAATGCAATAGACCAAGAAATAGTAAACTCGATCTAAAAGGTCAGTGAGTCCTTTGGAAAAATAACCAGCATTCTATGGAGGTCAACATGGCATTTGCCTTCAGAAAAATTTGAAAGGCTAGGGGATAGTTTTATAATGGTGGTGATGATTAAGATTGTAATTCCTTGCATTTACCTAACATGCCATATTTTCTGGGTATATTCTTACCTATTATCTAATTTAACCCAGGCAACAATATAGAGTTAATTGGAGCAAGTATGATTTCTTTTTTATTTATTTATTTGAGAGGTAGAGTTACAGACAGAGGGGGAAAGACATAGAGAAAAGATTTCCTGTATGCTTGTTCACTCCCCAAATGGCTGCAATGGCTGGAGCTGGGCTGATCTGAAGCCAGGAGCCAAGAGCTTCTTCCAGGTCTCCCATGCGGGTGCAGGGGCCCAAACACCTGGGCCATCTTCTACTGCTTTCCCATGCCATAGCAAAGATTAGAATTGAAAGAGGAGCAGCCAGGACTCAAACCAGTGTCCGTATGGGATTCCGGTGCCACAGTTGGAGGCCTTGCCTACTACGCAGCAGTGCAGGTCCCACAAGTTTCTGATTTTGAAACTGAAATCCAGTGGGATTAAGTACTAGCTCAAGGTCACAATATAAATAGTGACAGAATTAGAGCCCCTCTTTCTTAATTAAGAACCCAGTGCTCTTTCCTCTGGACAGAGGCCTTCTGTTACAATGAACTACTCACAACAGACCTGTCGTCATCTCTCTGTCATCCACTTGCCTCATGGGTTCTCAGTCACCAACAACAGAAGCTTAGAAAAAGGCTGTTCATTAGTGTCTACTTCATTGATAATTCCAGACTCTCACTGTTCTTGCAACAGCTCCATCTCTGAGACCAGCGGATATAGTCAGGTTGATACAGAAGTGAAGAACCCATGGATCAGGCATTGTGGTTCAGTGGAGTAAACCATCATTGGAAAGCCTGCATCCCATATCAGAGTTCACAGGGCCCAGGCCCACCTCTGCTTCCAATCCAGCTTCATGCTAGTGGGCACCCTGGGAGACAGCAGATGATGGCCCAAGTACCTGTGCCCAGGTTGCCCACATAGAAGACTCAGATGGAATTACTGACTCCTGGCTCTGGCTCTGGCCTGGCCCAACCAAAGCTATTGCAGGCATTTGGAGAATGAACCAGCAGATAAAAGATATTCTCTCTCTCACCCTCACCCTCTTCCCTTCCCTCTCCTCCCCCCTTCCCCCTCTCCCTCTCTATTTCTCTCCCTCTTATTCAGACTTTCAAATAAAAAAATAAGCTTTAAAAAGAACTAAAGAATCTACATTTGATTTAAAAAAAAAAACAACTCTACAAAACTGACATAGTACAAGACAGAACACTGTTGTAGCTTCCAGGACTCCTGGCACAGAACAATCAGAAACAGAAATTTGATTTGTATGAGAGCTTTGTAAACCTGTAAGACAAAGAAACTAAGGTGAAAATTCTGTGAGGCTAGATTCAGCAGCGCAGGGCAGCATCTCCAGTAGGAGGGTGTGACAGGTGAGGTCCTATTAAGGATGACTGAGACAAGATTATGGGTCCAGGGTCTTCACCTGGTAAATGAGCTTAGTGCTAGGCTGCTGTATGAGGCTGGCGGATTCTGGCTACCTCGATCAAGGTGCAGCTCAAGGCTGTACTTTGACTAGGGCAAACTCACCTGAAGATGCTGCTCATCATGAGCAAGGTGTTCCGACTTCTTACATTATTGTGTTGCTTCCACATGCATTTTGACTACAGGTTTGACTTTATATTCTCTATGCAGCTTGTGGTCACCCTTGACACTATGTCCAGTCCCACACCACACTCCAATGGCTCTGCCAGTGTCCAGAAAGAATAACTTAGGTTACCTCTCCTGCCTAGCAGATCGGGCTCTCCACATTCCTGCTGCTGCCTTTTAAAAGGATCATTCAGGTGCTTTCCATGAACTTAAAGCAAGCCACACCCTGTTCCTTTATAAACTGCTTGTTGCCACGTGTGAGTTCTCTCTGCCTGACGCTTCATTCCTGCCTCGCCTGACCAGAGGACAGAGGGCTACCCTCTCCACTCACTATGACCTTCTCGCCCAGGATATGTAAGTGAAAAATTGCAAACTTGTTTCCTATTGTGGTGGTGTAGCAAATGTGTGTCTTTGATCTGAAGAATCAGGGGCTAAACTAGGCTGGGTCTCTAAAAGCATGATATGGAGAACGCAGATCAGACTGTTAGCACCGGAGCAATGGGTAAGCAGGCATAAACTGGATACTGGCCAGACAAGAGCCAAAATGGTACCTGCCAGTATAGGTGGATTCCCAGGTGAGGGACATTGTGGGGGTAAACATGTAACTAGGCACTAAGCCATTCACTGGGATAAATTCCTGGAAGAACTTACTGTAGACATCCATGTACAGCTCTTTCATTTCCATAGGGCATGGTTGCTAGCCACTCTGGTAGTGAACCCACAATTTAACAGGAGGCTCTCAGAGAACCCAAGGTCAGCAGAGTCGTCTTCAACAAGGAAGCTGCCAAATGCATATTTTGCATTCCAGGTGGTTCTGTTCTTTCCTCTCCAGGCTGTCTGCACTTTGCTTTAATAACTAATACATTAAACTTAAAGGTATACTACAATAGTGAAGCAGCCTGCTTATAAGACTGCCTAGGTTTTCAAATTGCTGTACAATTTAGTAGGTAAAACAGCATTGAAATCATAACATTAGCATTTAATATGCATTAAAATATTACTGCGTACCAACTGAATTATATTTATTACCACTTGCAAGTTAGATATTCTCTCCATATGACATAAGAAAGAACACAAGAGGGGCGGAGCCAAGATGGCGGGATAGTGAGGGCATGCACCAATAGTCAAAGAAAAGATAGTTTAATAAAAGTGGAGTTACTGTAGGCTCAGGAAAAGGCTCAGGAAAAAATTGCAGAGGAAACTCTTCCGGATCTAGTGGATGTGACACAGAGGACCTACAGGGAGAGCAAGGTCGCCCACAGCATGGAAGCCGTGCTAACGGGAGCCGAGCCGTGGGAGCCGAGCCGCAGAGTCTACGCACCAGCGCTGGAAGCAGAGGTGAGACAAAAACCTTGGTAACACGAGACATTGGCGGGGAAAGGCGGAAAGAGCCTAGAGGGAATGAGGCCTGAAGCCCCACTGGGGAAAGTTCACCAGGTTGACTGGAGGAGAGACATGATAAGAGCCTTGAGTGATTACTGACACCATAAACAAGAGTGCCAATTTGTTAAGTCAACAACAGGAGTCACTGTGCACTTACTCCTCATGTAGGATCTCTGTCCTTAATGTGCTGTATATTGTGGTTTAATGCTATAACTAGTACTCAAACAGTATTTTTCACTTTGTGTTTCTGCGTAGGTGCAAACTGTTGAAATCTTTACTTAATATATGCTAAACTGATCTTCTGTATATAAAGAGAATTGAAAATGAATCTTGATGTGAATGGAAGGGGAGAGGGAGTGGGAAAGTGGAGGGTTGTGGTTAGGAGGGAAGTTATGCAGGGGGATTCCATTGTTATCCTTAATCTGTACTTTGGAAATTTATATTCATTAAATAAATGTTTAAAAAAAAAGTTTTCCTAAAGTCTGAGATGTAAGATGCATAAATACACCCTTAAATAAAACAGGAATACTTGGTCTGGAAAAAGAAAGAGAACACAAGCACCAAAAAGAGTGAAGGTCACCAAGTTAGGGAAGATTTGCAGGCCCCTGTTCTTTCAAGAGAAGAAAAAAGCATAGGGAGAAAGGGAGATTCCTTCCTACTGTGCTAGTGTAAGCACCAGTTACACAAGCGGCTTCATTTGTAGCATACCTGATCCTGCTCAGCTGTGTCTGCAGTCAGCTGATGTCTTTTGACCTTTTTGCTTCCTTGAGATCGGATGTGTGTGTTGGGGTTAGGGAGAGCTGTTCCAATGAACTCCAATATTACCCGTCTCATAAATGGGAACAGAAGTTTGGGGCTGGGGATCAGCTTTATCCCAGAAAACTGAGGCTGGGTGTTGTGCTACACGAGACTGAGGTTTTTAACCTGCACAGTGCACCAGCGTCCTAGGTAAAAGGATATTGCAGGCTGGCCTGAGTGTTGCACTACCATGGGTTATACTGCTTCTGTGGGAAAACGGTTCTAAATTCCAAAGAGATGGCTTACATTTCTGAGACTTCTCCGTTCATAAATTTGAGAAAGCCTGCATAGATACAACGAGAGTATTCATTTCTTTCTTCCTTAATGAAAATTTAAGGGGATGATCACTACATGAATACTTCTCAGAGTGAGAAAACTCGGATTCCATGGATTTTATCACTCACATGAGGGTAATGTGCTTTGCCTAAGACTCACAAAATGGTGATATTATTAAAGAGCTTTATCACAGGCAACATTTTCATAAACTGTTCCCTTCTTAGCAAGCACTTTCTTATGGAACCCAATTGGATAAGCCCTCAGTGAAGAAAATAAGTGCAAATATTCCTGTCACTCCAGACCACACAGGGGTTTCTCCTACCTGGCTTGGCCATGCGTGCTGCCATGCTATGCCAGCCATGGCAATGTGAGATCTCAGCCATACTCAGGTGGCTGCTGGTATAAGGGTGGAAGTGGGCAAAAGAGATGGGCTAGGGAGGGTTCTCAGTTCTCAACTGCAAGGGTGACACTAATGAATTTAATCACAAATATCTTTGAATATTTGCTTTGTGATCTATATACTGCATTGGGAAAAGTAGTAGGTAAATCATTGAGCAGTGTGAAAAGTGTCATGAGCCTACCGTTCCTGACAATGAATGGGCAGAAATCTCTCCAGGTCTATTGTTTCTAAGGTGACTTCTGTATTGTGAGCATTTTTCTGAGCTGAATGATCTTATTTAAAGTTTTTTTTCCTCATAACATGTGTTCCTAAATCCAAGCCAATTATGTCATCTGGTTTCCAATTTACAAATAAAACAAACTGCCATGTCAAACCTGCTGAGGGATCGTGTGTCAGTCCAATATTTTCCAAGGAATGTTCTGCATAGTTTCCTTGTTACATGCTATCATTAAAAACCCAACTTTTGTGTAAAATGGGACTGTGCTCTGCTTAGTTTGAGGATTGGATTCATGACCCAAATCTCTCTTCAGCCATTTTCTAATTGAGGTATCAGGAAAAAAAACATAAAACAAAATTCCAGTCACCTTTTGCTTTTATGTACTTACGTTGCATTATCACGTTTCACTTTGGTTTTTAATCATTCATGTTGTACACAACTTTTATCCATCATACTGTCTAGAATATCTTGGATTCTACATCCAGCTTAGAGGACTGTGTGGGGCTCCTTAGGTAAGGAAGAGGGCAACAGTAAGAATGGCATGTTTTGGAGCAGTGATGATCTAGCACAACAAAGTGTGGAGAGGATGTGATAAAGCGTGGCTGAGAATCAGCTGATTTATTATATTTTAACAATGATCCTGAGCAAATAAAAATGTGATACTAAAATTGGCAATGGGAGTAATAGAGGACTTTGAGATCAGGTGAAAACTGATGAGAATGATGTTTGACCAAGCCACAAGTCTCCATGAAACATGAGCCATGTAATAAAAGCAAATAAAATAAAATAAAAAAAGAAATGTATGTTTAGTAGTATTAAATGAGGTTTACATACAAATCTAAACTTTTGAAGCAGATGATGCAAAATAAAAAGGTGAACAATGCCTTAAGGAGTGTAATAGGATAAGGCATCATGGAGGGAGACTTGGCTGGCTTGTATACATGAAACAAAAGGAGAGATTGAATGTCAGTCTGTATCCAGGTGGGTTAAAAGTGACTTAAGATGGTTTTGGAAAAGGAGCAAGTAAACTAAAATGTAAGGGGGCAATCCATAACTTAAAGATGAATTGGATGTGAACCTCATGTGAACCTCACAAAAATCAGTGAAATACGTGCCATTAGAAAAGGAGCAAGTCACAGAAATGCAGAAGATAGTGTTTAGGAGTTCACATCATTTCAAGTAACACCAAGCTGTCCAGAGTGATGTTCTATGGGCAGTGAGGATTATTGGCAAGATGTACCCAAGGAGATATAGACAGTGAGATAAAGCCTGTATAAGTACCCAGCCATCTGTGCAGGTGATAAGTGCTTCCAAAGTTTAGAGTACGGAAAAGTTATTAGAAATCAGGAAAATCATAAAAGTCTTCCAGGAAGATGTGGGATTAACGTTGGTTCAAGGGAAAATTTTGAGTTCAGTAAGTAGGGAAGAGTTGGTCAAACATTTCCAAATTATAGGAGGAATTATAAAAATGGTTCAGAAGTGGCAAAATACATAAACTGTCTACAGTGTCCCATAAGTTTGCAGGCCAGCAATTTGGGTGAAAATTAAGGACAGGAATGTGTGGTACTAGGATACTTTGTGTCATGGACTGAATGTTTCTGTCACTCCAAAATTCAAGTGCTGAATTCACAACTCCCAGAGTGGCTATATTCAGAGATGGGGGCTCTTAGAAAGTAATTAATGTTTAATGAAGTTATTAAAATGATTCAATAAGAATAATTTAATAAAATGATTCTCACCTTAGGAGGTGAGAAACCAGAGAAATCTTGCTCTATAATGAAATGTTAAGTGAAGTTGAAATACCAGGGCTGATAAGGCTAAATAACTATTCAGTAAGTAAGCAAAAGACTCAGAAGAAACTGTGCTAGAGTAGATATACTCCCTACTTGGCACCTTGATGTTGGGACCCCCCAGCCTCGACACTGTGAGAAAATTGTTTTGTTGCCAGGAGAGGAGCTGATGGCAAAGCAGAGAGAGAAATGTCTCCAAGACTGGTGGAAGTTCTTTATACTTATTGCTGGAAAACAACTACAATTGTTCTGTAACTTTTGGTAACAGTTTCTCTGCCTTCTGGGAACCAAGATTGATTTTCCACATCAGCATTAGGTGGAAGCCACCCGATTTGAGGTATTTTGTTACAGCAACCTAATCACAGTATAATAGTAATAGACTTTGGCATTTGGCGACATTAATGGCAGAGAGGAATTTGGTAGTGAATGAGTCATTAGAAAAGTTTTAGAGGAGTGTGAAATAACGAGCAATTTGTTAGAGAAGATCAATAGGAAAGCCAATTAGAAAGGACGTGGTTGTAATAGAATGACAAGCAGTGAAGTGTGGTGTCTGCAGACCCACACTGGGGTCTGCAGGTATTAGGTGTGTAACCTGGGGTGTTCTACACCTTGTTTACTTTCTCATTTATATGAACATACAATATGTGCTTCTTAGAGTATAGAAAGAAATGCCTGGCCCAAAGCAAGTCTGTAATGGTCAATGGAATAAATAGATCAGAGATGAAGATTCTTGATGTAGGGATTCTTGAGACAAGTTATTTAAGTCTAGATATAGTTCTCGATTATTTCACAAAGGAGAAAGGAAATACAGGGCTAGATGGAAGAGAAGTTCTAAAGGATATAGAATGACAGAAATTGGCAGTCTATTGGAATGAACAAAAGAATCGGATATGAAATCCCAGTTGATTATAAGTGCACTGATGCAATGCTACTGTCTACTGTCAGAAATCGGTGCAAGAGAGCTAACTGTACTAACTCAGGCATTGGGCTAAGTCCGTAACAGGAGAAAAACTGAAGTAGCAAAATTTCCATATTTCGAAGTTCAGTTTAACTCCTGCTACAAACAGCAGCCCTTTTGTTTGACTTTTCTACCATCATTGATTTGGCCTCCATCATTCTTTCTCCTAAATTGGCCAGGAGAGGAGCTGATGGCAAAGCAGAGAGATAAATGTCTCCAAGACTGGTAGAAGTTCTTTATACTTATTGCTGAAAAAAAGCAACTACAACTGTTCTGTAACCTTTGGTAACAGTTTCTCTGCCTTCTGGGAACCAAGATTGATTTTCCACATCAGCATAGGTGGAAGCCAATTGTCCAGGTTCTGAGATTGATGGTCTATCAAAAGGAAACAGCTTTTCTGGAGAAAGAGACCATACAGGAGTGTCACAGCTGCTGACAAAAAAGGTGCTTACTCTTTTCCTCTAAGGTGATGGTGCCAAGGTGTTCTCTTTGTAAACATTGTAAAGTGATAATGAAACTCCTATTCCCATGATGGCTTCCTGACTATGAGTTCATAGAATTCATTAACAGTGTCCCTTGGCTCTCTATGCCTTCCAGGGTTCCATAGAAAATAGCAGTCTTCTCTCACTTCTGAGGATTCAGTTAAGGGTGCATCCAAAAATCTGAGTGATAATGAGTATGCTGTTTTTATCAATGGCAAATTGATTATTCTTGATTCATTGGTGGTGAGTCTGAAATGGTTACTACAATACGGTTTGAAGAGAGCTCTGGAGCTCACACATTGAGGATGGGGGAGAACTCCCAGGCTTGATCAATTAACCTCTACTGAGGGATCAACCTCAGGACATTGTCTGGAAAACCAGCTTTGACAGTGGGTTCAAATTTGTACTTAGACCATATTAGCTTTTGAACTATAGAGAGGAAGTCTAGAAGGCAGACCCATTCATCATGTACTGTGTAGAATTTCTGGTATTTGTGTGGGGTTCTCACCAGAGCCTAAACCAGATTTCCCCAGAAACATCTGTTGATTCTCAATAAACTGGCAGATAAAGACAATCAGGAATGTGTTTGAATCAGGAGTCAAGGGATTTGGCAGCAAACTCATTCAAGATCATATTTTGGTGGTTTTAATTATGAATAAATGTTAAATGTTTGAGGATATTTATATATAACTGGATATAGATCTTAATGTGATTGGACATTACACAATGTGTTAACTGTATTGAAATACCACAGGGTACCTCATAAATACATACACTTTGGTCTGTTAAAATATTTTTTCTTGACAGATTTGGCACTGGTTTTATTGACATAAAGAGAACAGATTTTATGTATTTCATAGATCTTTAAGATTATAAAAATACTTCCCTTTCCTTTTTCTTTTAATTTTTTCAATAACACAATTTACTTTAGATCAGACTTAATGCTCTACTACATAGTGTTCAACAAGCAAAATGTAGAAAGACCATTGTCCTGCAGATATATAGACAAGAACTATGAACAATGATCAAATCACAAGATGTCAATTTCACTTTTACAGTTTTTATTTTTGTACTCTGTATTAGCTACCACAAATCAAAGCATGTTTATCTTTTTGGGTGTGGCTTATTTCACTAAGCATAATGGTTTCCAATTGTATCCATTTTGTTGCCACAAACAGGATTTCATGCGCTTTTATGGCTTATTAGTATTTCATTGTGATTATATACCACGCTTTCTTCATCTAGTCATCAGTCAATGGACATCTGGGTTGATTCCATATCTTAGCTTGTGAGTTTAGCTGCTATAAAATGAAGGTACAGATAACTCTTTCATATGTTGATTTCATTTCCTTTGGGTATTTTCCATGGAGTGGAATGGCTGGGTTATATGCTAGATGTATTTTCAGATTTCTGAGGAATCTCCATACTGTCTTGGATAATGGTTGTACTGGTTTACATTCCCACCAACAGTGTATTAGTGTTCCTTTTTCTCCACATCCTCACCAGCATTTTTTTTTTTAATTTTGGATGATAGCCATTCAAACTGGGTGAGGTCTGCCCATTCCAAAGCCTCATACAGAATCGGATGAGAGAGGGGAATTGGTTGTCCACCCAGTCTAACAGCTCTGTTCAATTATGCCTTCTGTCACCTTTTTGAGAGGACAGGCTCTGAGAGGACAGGATGGGGACAGTGAGCAGAGGTCATACTCACCAGTGGAGTCCACTGACTGAGCAGTCTTCTGGTGTTCTGAATGGTACAGTGGTGAGTGACACAGAACACTGGCATAGGAATCATTAGGTGCTTGTTAAAATTCTGCTCAGTTGCTGAACTTCATACAATGGCTATAGAATTCTGCATCCTAGGTGAACATCTGAGAACTGGCATTGCTATCAACTATTAAGTGATGCTTGTGTATATGCGTGTTTGAGAACCACTATTCTAGAACTTAGATTTTACCATGTCAGTCTCATACTTAAAAGACCAAAGTGGGTTTCTATAGTCTATAAAAAAAATCCTAACAGCTAAAAATGGCCTCCTGGGTTGCTCACCCTTGTGTGTACCAAGCAGTCTCTAGTCTCCTCTTTCTGACCGGGTGCCCCACACTGCTTCATCAGGTTGAGAAATGGCCTCTTCCTGGATCAGTCTCTTAGTGAGGCCTCTGAGTTTGAGGTTGCTTTGGTCAGAATTCTTTTGCTTTTTCTCTTAGAAGATAACTTCTACTTCTTACTGCTTCTTAAAGATGAAAACTCATATGTCACTCCCTTCATGAACTTTCTTTACCACCCCAAGCAAAATTGTGTATGGCTCTTCCCCCACAGAGGTGGTTAATTTTGTGTGTCAGCCTAGCCAGAGGGCTACACCAAGGTGTCTGGTCAGACATTAGTCTAGGTGTTGCTTCCAAGGTAGTTGTGAGCATGAAGAATATTGACACGCCTTAGCTTTAAGTAGATCACCTTCCCTATTGACAATAGGCCTTATGCACTTGGGTGAAGGCATTAAGGGTAAAGATTGAGGTTTCCAGATGGATAAGGAAACTTTTTCTGCCAAGAGTCATTTTGGATATTTATAACATAATTCATGGATCATATAAAATTATCAAATTAAAAATTAGCCTGCTACAGATTTCTTGAAGTTCAAGTCCCACCTGTGGCTGCCCTGGCAGGGCCAGGCCAGATGATTTTGTAGGCCTGATATGGCCCGCAGGCTGGATGTTCCCCATCCCCTGCTCCAGAATACAACAGAAGCCCTGCCCGAATGCCAGCTTGCCCCACAGAATTCAGACAGATGTGAGAGTGCTCCCTTGCTCTCTCCATCCTCCCCCTGCTGTTTGGCTCTGTGTCCTCGCTCACTTGCAGGGAGAGTTCATCTGTGCCTGAGGCTTCACAATACCAGTGTTTGATGTGCTGTAGAAAAGTGTCTCTTGAATGAGGTGAACTTCATTTCACAGTATTGTCATTGCTCCCTCTCTTCCTCATAAATACACGCTGACAGACTGAACTTACCTTTGACTGCAAAGTCAGAATGGTGACTTGCTACTTAACCTTTTGTTTGGATGTGGATCATTTCGGAGTGAAAGGTCTGCACTTCCCAAGTGGCATTTTAATCAGAGGGGATTGTGAAATGAATGTGAATTTTATTCTTCTGTTGCGAATCCTCTAACCAGCTGCGGTACACAATAATATCTTACACCTGATAGTACTTCATATTGCATAGATCCCTTTAATAAACCAAAGTAAGGGCTCCAAAAATGTTAGCTACTCTTTCTTTAATCCTAACAACAAACCTGGGAGGTGGTTATTAATGTCAAATTGCAAAGGCACCACAGAGGTTAAGCAGAATGTGGGAAGTCACAAAGCTAGTAATTTGAGGATATATGTGTATTGTATGTATATAATAGCTACTGTTTCCTGTGGTGTGGTCATTCTATGACAAGCACTAACAAGTCTGTATGTATATCAATTCTTGCAGTAATCTCATGATGTAAGTATTATAATTATCCCCATTGACATCTGCAGAAATGAATGCATAAAGAAGGTAGGTAACCTGCCCAAGGTTGCAAAGTTAAGAAGTAAAGCCAGATTTTGACCTCAGTTTACTCTAAATCCAGAGCCCACATGTTTACTTGGCTGTCTCCATTGCTTCTGTACTCACCAAAGTACCCGTGTGTGAATGCACACAGTGTTTGTATATGCATATTATGAGGGTACTTTTAAAAATCCATGAAAAAGGAATTAACAGGTAAATTTATTCCGGTGCCAAAATTGTGGGACACATGCATGTGAAGAGGTCTTCAAAGAGTTCATAGAGAATGCATAATATGAAGACACTATGCATGGATTTGGGTATTTTTTGCACCAAAACATCTTTTAATTCCATTATCCACAAACTTCTTAAAGTGCCTTTGTAACTATTACCATGTTTCAAAAAACAGTAAAACAGCTCACGCAGTAGCAGGCACAGTCAGAAGTTGAATTAAGGCCCTGTACTCTGCGTGACAGCAGGCTGCCTATATGAATACTTGTGGCTTTCACTTTAATCACAGGCTCTTCTCATCAACACCCATTTTCAATTAGTTCTGTTGGTTGATGCCAGGGAGAACATAGGTCGCTGAAAGCCAAAAATCTTTTAAAATTTATTTTTGTACCTGTGTTTAAATCTGCAGAGCTGTTCAGCTTAGTCTGGGATAGGCATCTGAGTTGATTTTCCTCCCCTTCTCTGTCCTTCCTAGAAAAAGGTTCAAACTAAATCTCTAATGACCAAGCCTGGACAACAAGAAGGAAGGCTGAGGGGACCAAACCAAGAGGGAAAAAGTGAAATTTAATGTCATCCATGGGAGACTGAATAACTAGGAATTTATTGGTTCCATTATGTACATTGTTAAAATTCTAAGTAGCAAGGAGAGAAATGAGAGGAGGGTAAAAGTTGGTATACAGACTGCAATGGGGTATAATTGACCCAGAACAGAATTTTGTACTTAGTATACATTGATATATAATGATTGAATGATTCAGTGATTAGAAATTGTTTTATCTAAGCTTTGGCACACATACTATATGTTGACTTAGAAGACCTAGGATTTGTTCATTGATCTCCTTGTCAGTTAAAGGGGTATCATGAAAAGAAACAGAACTTTGTCATTTTTTTTTGGCAGTCTGGTGTCTAACCTTCCATTCCTATTAGCACCTGACATCTCCCAGTAATCTCATTTTGTGCCATGTGTGAATATGCATACTTCTCGCTTATGGAAGGCCACTTACATTGAACCTAGGTACCTCCTGTATGTGAATGGCATGGGGTTTCCCAGCAGGTTGAGGTCATCTTCCTCTTAACAGTAGATCAGCTGGTGTCTGCCAAGTTCCAGAGCTCCCTTGGTAAGGACCGATATTCTCATTCAGGGTTCCTGGTTTTGTGTGTACCGATGGCCCTTTTCAGGATTGCCAGACGTTTTCTATAGATTGTAATCAAGAACACTGACTTTAAAAAAAAAAAAATCATGCGAGTCACTTAAAAGGAATGCACAGTGGGGGAAAAAATGGCCGTGTATTTAACTCTCACTGGTTTAAAAGTCATAAAACCTGTAACATAGAACTCTAAGTCCAATATTTTGTAGATCCGCTAGAGCAGCTCTGTCAGACCCTCTCTTCTGAAATAAGTACAGCATTGAAATCATGCAGTTCACTTAAACAGGAACAGCAGGAATTCAGCTGGGGAATCTGAGAGCACAACTGCCATGGCTAGAAAATGATACTGCTTATTGACATGGAAATTGGAAAATGTTTATTTGGTGTTGAAATTAGAACACATTTTAACAGAAAAGATGTGCCATCCTCCGTGATGACCTCCCACAAATAACTCTGTTAAGGTATATTGAGGGATGTGTGTTAGGACAAGCTCAAGAGCAGATTTTGTGTGAGCAAATAGTCCTGTCGGTCCCCTGGGACTCATGTAAATAGGCAGCCAGTATTAGGAAAATCCCTCTTATTAATTTAATATTCCCACTGGCCATCAGGGAACCAGATAATTGTAACAATATCTCTGGGCTAAATTCTGATCATTGCTGCTGCAAATCAGAAGGAATGGGAAAGATGTCCTTAGTGTTTGAGGATTGTATTATCTGTGCTACAGTACAAGAGCAGGAAAAGGAGAGAATTAAGATCACACCAAATTGTTACCATCAGATTTTCTCAGTATCACTTAATGAGATTGTTTTGTAAAAGCTAATGCATTGGACTTTTCACTGCTTCCTTCCTTAAATTCCCTTTTACATATTGAATCATCTGGCTTAGGAAATAAAAACAGTCACTGTGTGTGATACTGGACCATGGTCACAGTGGAATGAAGTGAAACAAGGGACATATGCAGAGTCAAGTTCAAAGTAGGAAATGAGACTCAAGACAGGGATCTGTTCCAGCTATGAATTAATTGCACCTTGGTTCCAAATCTGCTAGTTTTTACGGCTTCTGTAATCATGGAAATGGGACCCTTTATTAAGCCTTTCCATTTCGTGAAGAGCACAAACTCAGAGTACACTTATACGTAGTGAGAGATAGCAGAGGAAAGACTTACTTTTCTCATTCTAATGTGTTGCTGCTTTATTTCCTGATCCTGATACAGTGGCCTTGTCCTAACCACTTCGTTGGGGCATTCAGTCCCTTCACCAGTTAGCAGCTACAATTAGGACACTGGCCAAATTATTCCCTTGTGTGGCCCTTTTGATGTAGACCACATGCAAACCAGGCCTCACGTTGCCTGGGTTGCAACTCCTTCCCCGCTCCAGACTCAGCCTACCCTAGAAGTTGTCTGCTTGTCTGGTACTGGCACAACCCAGGGAACTTCCTGAGTGAGTGGACTGAAACCACAGCTCTATTGAGATCTAAATTCCAACTTTTTTTGAGTGGGCCTCCTATTCCTTCTTCATGTAGTCTCCCACAACACAATTCTTCAGAGTTCTCTTTCAGATTTGCTCCTCTGTTATAGTTAGAAATGCTTTATATTAAACCTTCCCTGTGTCATTTCTTGCTTAGTAGAAGTCCACTGATAAATAGGGTAGTCTCACAAAGGGGGAATTTGGGAATTGGCTCGGTTACCCCTTAGGCTGAAGTGCTGTGCTGAACTTCTTGAAAGCGAGAAATAGCAGCATTATAGGTAACCAAACTATAACCTGAGCTTGATTGTGATAAGTGCCAACTGAAACAAGGGCCTTAGGATCCCAAGTGGTTGCTGCAATCGACGTGGTGGTAACGATGACTACAAGGACTGTGATTTTTGGAATTTTTTTAATGTACTTGAATACTTACAAATAATGACATTCTCAGGTCCAGTAGCTTTTAGCTTAAGTCATTGTCTGAGAACCAGACAACTTCCATGACAACCTTGATGGGTCTTTGTCATCTTATAGCCACAGGGTTTATGTTTTTGAAAGTAAAATGCAATTATTTGATGGGTTGCTACATTATACAATTTAAATTCACAGTCTTGTCAAGTTTCTCATAAGCAGTATAGTATGTTATTGAGGAAAAAACGAAATCATGAAGCTTAGAATGAGTACATCTGATTGACTCTATAAAAATAATTTTTAAATTACCATGTCATTTTGACACTCTCTTACCAAGAGAATTAGATTCCTCTCTGGTGTCTGAAGAGATAGCTCACCTTGCTTGAAAATCCCATGGTAACTCCACATGGGGCAGAAACCTTGAGTGGATGCTCATTCCTGTCAAGACACTCTATATGATGACATTCTGTTCCTGCTAGACCTCTAACTAGGGTCCAATATCGCCATTCTCCAAAAAGGAACAGTATAATTCAGTAGTAAATAGCCCACCTAATGAAAGAATTACAATGTTTTGCTATTGCAAATAGGTAGAAACTTTGGAACTTGTACAGGAATGAATCTTAACGGTATCAGACCAACTTGCAGCATTTAGTCTGAAAAATGAGGCAGGACCATAAGTTTACCATAAAGAAATATGCCAATGATCAAAATGCTTAAACCCATATAAATATTTGACTGTGGGATAATTGATCATGGTTTCATGAGGAATAAAATAGATTGATAATCTATGAGAATATTTCTTAACTGGTATGATAAGCTCAAAGTCTGGAACCAAAATCCTGACTTGACTCAACACACTGAAGAGCCATGGCCTCACATTGGGTTTTCAGAACTGTGAATTTTAGACCTTGAAACCCTGGATTGAAAGAGTTGAAATAACTTGGAATAAGGGTTCTATGCCATTTTTGCAAATACTATCAGCAGAATCCTGTGGACTTTCATTAGGATGAGAAGACATTGAAGGACATAGGACTGGGGCCCTATGAGGTAGTAATCCTGAGTTAATGTTAATTCTGGGGGCCCAACATGCTGCTGTGGCCTGACAGCCACAGTGGGATTTACAGTACTCAAATACCAAATGGAGTCTTACTTGAATGTGACTCACAGTGGGCTCAGTGTTTGTTTTTTCCCCTTCTTTAGTGCTCTGACCATAAGATGAGGGTCACTGTGGCAGGAATGACAAAGTGAAAGCCCCTGGACCAGCCCTTCATGATTACCATTACTTCACCTCTAGGGAAATTACAGAGGTTAAAGCCACCATCAAAGACTTAACAGCAGGGGTGATAACTATCATATCTTCTAACTAGTTAGCCATATAATTAAGTCAGATCTTGGAGAACGACCAAACTCTTATGTACTTAGTGGCCCCAATTGCTGTTGCCATTTCAAGTGTCTCATTTTTACTGGAATAAATCAACATGAGTTCTGTCATTTGGCCTGCAACTATTGACCTGGCCAAAACATTTTTCTCCAAACCAATCTGTAAGAAACATGAGATTTTTTTTTTCTTGATAAGGCAATTGGTATACCTGGAGAATCCTGCTAAGGGCTCCATTTCTTTAGAGTATAAAGGTTTCTGCAGAAATATCAGTTGTCCTATTCCATAAAATAGCAAAATGGCCAAGTATATCAATAACATTCTAATTAGATCTAATGAACAGTAATTAGCAACACCCTAGATGCTTTAGTTAGAAACGTGCAAAGTAGAGGTAGGGAAGACAACACTCAAAAAAGACAGATGCCTGAAACCTCAGTGAAATTTCTGGTGATTTACTGATTTGCAGCATGTCAAGATATTTTTTTTCCAAAATGAAAGATTTGCCTCACCTTGTATCATCTACCACAGAAAACAGGTGCACTGCTCCATAGACCCTTCTGGATTTATGAAGCAGCTTATATCACCTTTGAATGTGTAGTTTTAACACATTTCCAGAGTCACATTTAATGTGGTTATTATCAAGCAGTGATCTTAGTAAGAAAAGACTTACAGCAAGTTTAGGCTATGGTATTAGCCAAGCCACTTCTTGGTCCTTATGATCCAAAATATCTAATGATACTAGAAGTGATCATGACAAATACGGATGCTGTATTGAGCTTCTTGCAAATACCAAGAGAAGAATGGATTATAAATTAGCCTCTGACTTACTGTTAGGTCTTTGTATAAACTGAATGCCTAAACATAAGATATTGGATAGCCAAAGGATTTGAGGTTGGCTAAGTATTGTCTGACCTATCTATTCATGAGGGTAGAGTCCACAATAATAATCTCTCATGAAATACAAATGGAATGTGAAAGAAAAACAGGTCTTAAATATGTAAGCAGGTAGCTCAAACTCCTTGAACACCAACTCTCTGCTTGGCCTTGTCTACTTCTATCAATGTCTATGGCCCATGGGACTTTTTTTTATACCTAATTGAGGAAAACTTGCATGCCAGATGATTCTGCATGATATGATGGCAGCAACAAAAAGAGGATGCAGTCTGACCCAGGCATTACCCTTAAACTGCTGAAAAGAAACCCTCCCAGAAGGGCAAGATAGTTACATGTTTTGTTACATACTTATTCTGGAATGAGAAATGGGCAAAAGTGTGGATTACACTAACTTTGGGGGCAATTGCTAAGCTTGGCTGGATGATCAGAGGATTGAAAGTAACAGGAATAGAAAATCGATGACAAGAGGTCTAGGAAAAAGCTAGGTGGTTGAACTTCATATAATGCCATAGATTCTGCAGCCACTTTAATGTGAATATTGAACAAAGGGAATCCACTGCATAAGAGGATCTAAAAATAATTTAGATTAACTAACATGCTCTCTAATACCAGTTAACTTTATTCCAGCCATACTAGTACTATTTAGTGGATCAATAAGCAAAATGTCCATGGTGGTAAGGACAGAGGGATGAAAAGATGTAAATTTCTCCTTACCAGACTGACCTAGGTAATACCATTGCTGAATTTGCCAACATTGAGCCATTCCCCAAGTGAGCAGACAACTGCCTCATGGCAGGTTGATTATATTTGATCTCTTATATCATGGAAAAACTTGTCTTCAAGGGAGAATAGCTTTCTCTACCCATAATGCTTATGTCAGTATCATTACACATATACTCAGTGATTATTACTGTTAGTATATGTGTAATGATACTGACATAAGTGACTTATCTACTGTCATGGAATTCTATATAGTATTGCATCAGTGAAGTGTAGGACCTCATTTCACAACAAAGTGCAGGTATTAACTACTTTTACCACATATAACATCACCTGGAAGAAACTGGGCATACTGAAATGCTGAGTTTTTCATGGACAAGTCAAATATAGCACAGTGATATTGTTTATAGGATGTAGTACACACTTTAAATCACAAAACAAGAAATAGTACTTTCCATTCTAGCCAGAATACATGGTTCCAGGAACCAATACATAAGGATACTTTCACTATTATGATTAGTCTGATTACAGAATTCGTTGCTCTGTGAGCTTGGCTCTTGGTTTCAGATCGACGCAGCTCCAGCCATTGCAGCCATCTATGGAGTGAACCAGCAGATGGGCGACCTCTCTCTCTCTGCCTCTCTGCCTCTGTCTCTCTGTAACTCTACCTTTCAAATTAATAAAAAAAAATTAAAATAAAACTCCTAAATTTGGGGGCTGGTGCTGTAGCATAATGGGTGAAGCTGCTGCCTATAGTGCTGGCAGATCCCCTCCACCACCAAAAAAGAAACTGAGTTACTTCTATACAATGAGGTCATGGAGAATTTTTTTCAGAGCACAGAAGACCCTATGGAATACCTCTTTAATACTTCCATGACTTTTTTTTTTAGTAAAATAAAAATTTCAACAAAAGGAAAGTTGTTGGATAGCCCAGACGCTTTGGAAATTAACATTTGAGTCACTCCATCAAGTAAATAATTTCAGTCACCTGATATTATGGCTGCAAATGAAGGGAATACAGAATTGGCAGAGCCTTGTAACCAACTATAGTAACAATAATTGTAGTAGCTTTCTACGTTTTCTCTTTGCTGACTACAGGTATTCATCGGTATGCTAACCATTTTTCTTGTCTGGTAACTTTAAAATTTCATATGTACGTTGTTGTGGGTTAATCTTAAAATTGAGTCTCCTGGTAACAAAACATTGAGAGAGACTGGTGGAAATTTAGAGTCATTAATATATCCAGTGATGAGTTCAATGACTGTCAATACTGTGCATCTCCTCTCTTTTGAAAAGAGTGAGAAGTCTTAGAATAGCTATATACATTTGAGTGGTTTCAGTGGAAATACATAATTGCTTAATTGCTATATGGAAGTTCAAGTGCATATAATAATACATATAGAATCTGAGTGGTCAAAGGACACAGGGCTAACTTTAATTGGTTTACTGCTTCTCATCTCCAAGTTTGTTACATATCACCTGCTTTATGATTATGGATCTGGACCCTTCAAGACTTTTGACTTCACAGTGAGCAGGATATTAGCCATTATTAATCATCACTGTTGGAGGGATAGGTTAGGACAAAGGAGATTTCTTTTCTCTTCTGTTTTAGGATGCTGCTATATTTTTCCTGCATCTGCTTTATGCCTTACAGAAAGCAGTTATGGGAAAAATCCAGGGGTGCTCCAGTCTAGCTGTGTGTCCAGCACACACAGTTCCTTGCAAGTCCCCATCCCTTGTCCTAGACTCATGAGCTCCTCATTATGACCGCTGATACAGATTCCACACACTCTAGAACACACACCATCCTGCTAGAAAGGTCCCTCTGAGGATTCTATATGGGTGTTGTTTTGAAGCCTTATATTAATAAGTTCACTCTAGCATAATCTCTTCTCTGAGCCTTTTTCTGACTTACTATATATTCATACAGCCACATCATTTTTCCATTTTACTATCAGCTATCATTTTCCTAGGCTTTTAAGAACCATCCTAGCAGCATGTTAGTACTCTGTCCTAAAGGTTTTTCTTGTGCACTAAGTTCTATATTATGGGAAAGCATACTCATATTTATAAAGTCTATTCAAACTTAGATTCTGACCTCCTCGGCCTAGAACCCTCAGGATGTAATTCCATACAATTTCTTGTTCTGGTTTGTCAAAACACATTAACCAAATTCTATAACCCATATTTCTTCAGCAGGTCTACCACATGACCCATTGGTCTGTGCTAGGATTCAACCCTTTCATTTGTCTGGCTTCCAGGAAGGTGTAAGTGAACCTGCAGTTAGAAGGCAACTGCCTCACCTGAGGCTTTTGCCTTAACTTAGAAGATAGCAGCCCCTGCTTTTCTCAAACAAGTGTGACTAGGTCATTGTGTTTGCCAAGTACACTTAGGGGCATCTGGGAATTCTAAGTTCTTAAATCTACCTACCTGGCTATCCATGCCCCATTCTCAGGGCCTCACACTTTCCACATCAGATTTCTGATTTTGTCATAGGAAGCCATCTGCAGTGGAGAAGTAAACTTTCCTTGAAGCCTGAACGTGACGGTAAGTAAGATCCTCCAGCCTCGGGAGATACCTTGAATGTTGCAAAGGAGGATTTCACTGCCTTCACATTGTGACGTGACTTGGTGATTTCTCGCCTCCCTTCTTGTTATACCTGTGTAATTAAGCATTGATAACCAACATCTACCACAAAATTCCATGTTCTTATGACTATCATTTCCTTCATATGGCTCTAGAACCATAAGCATTCCATTATCCATTCCATCATCCATTACATTACATCATTGCTTCTTCTTTCACCAAAATCCTACTGCCGTTCACCACCAGTGGGAGTACTGACTGCACTGCCGCTGTAGCCCAGGGCTGTTCACTCTCCACTGTATCCCTGTAATGATGGGTCCTCATTGCCAGCTGGCCAACAATCATCTAACTCCACAAACCCACTAACAGCCTGCTTCCTAGAGTCACTCCTGTTGTTAGATTGGATTTTCTGGCAATAGATATCAAGATGGACTCTATGTGCTTGGGGTAGAGAGGATGGATTTCCAGGGGATAAAACTTTAAGGGAAAAAGGAAGGCAGGATTGGACCAAAGGAGAAACTGAGGCTTCAGCTGATCCTAGTGAGATTTTTGGAGCTGGAATGTTCACAATATCTCTGCTTAAACATATAGTTGGCTATAAGTTGCCTTCTGATACGGGGTGTAACCGTGGGCAATACTGACCCCTAAGACTGAGGGCAATTCCAGTGAGGGCTGCTGCTAGTTCTGGAAGTCGGGGATCAGGTTGATTGTATCTAAAAAGAGGATCTGGGAAGAGCACCACAGTACTTGCTTTTCTAATAGCTGGCAGGTCAGATCCTACTAATATCTGGCTAGCCTGGATCAGATTTGGCTCTGAAACAAGCCAATAGTTTCAATGTCCTCAGTGCCTACACTTTAGTTTTGATGGGTAAAGGAAAACGGAGAGCTTCATCTGTTCCATACTAAAATATTCTGAGAGGTGGTTCACTTAACTAAATTCTTATATACATGGTTTTTATATGGTTATTTTTGTTCCTGCACTTTGGAATGACGGGGGAATGCAAAGAAGGAAGGTGGTTGGCTATCAGGCATTCATGTGTCAGGCATTATCCCTGGTAACTCTTTTTGTAGATAAAACTAAAGGTAGAAATGAGTTCCAGGCCTCTTGTGAATTACCTCCCTCTTGTCACAGGTCGAGGGTCACATGGCTAGTCCACTTCCTCCATGCGGGAGGTGTCGTCGTCGCCTTCCAGGGGCTGCATCTCCTCCGTCACAGCTGCGGCCGTGTCGTCAGCAGTCAGGTCGTCTTCATCAATACCTGCGGGGGAGACAGGCCTGTTAACGCACTGATTATAGCTGAGACTGCAGCTATAACTAAAGCCATGCACAACATTCAAATCAAGTTAGTTCATCCTGACTTACCTGGTTTTACGTAGAAACAAACTAATAGCCATCTCTGGTTGAAACTGTTTTCAGGGCTGGCACCGCGGCTCACTAAGCTAATCCTCCACCTGCGGCGCTGGCACACCGGGTTCTAGTCCCAGTCGGGGCGCCAGATTCTGTCCCGGTTGCCCCTTTTCCAGTCCAGCTCTCTGCTGTGGCCCGGGAGTGCAGTGGAGGATGGCCCAAGTCCTTGGGCCCTGCACCCACATGGGAGACCAGGATAAGCACCAGGCTCCTGCCTTCGGATCAGCGCGGTGCGCCGGCCGCAGCGCACCAGCTGTGGCGGCCATTGGAGGGTGAACCAACGGCAAAGGAAGACCTTTCCCTCTGTCTCTCTCTCACTGTCCACTCTGCCTGTCAAAAAATTAAAAAATAATACAAAATAAATAAAAATAAAAAACTTCTTTCAGAAGAAAGGAGATCTTAGGGATGCTGTTTAAATCCCTGAAGTTGAAAAATTATCTCTTGGGGTCAACATTGTGGTGCAGGGGCTAAGCAGACACCTATAATGCCATCATTCCATATCTGAGCACCAGTTCAAGTCCTAGCTGTTCTGTTTCCAATCCAGCTCACTGCTAATGCACCTGGGAAAGCAGCAGAAGATAGTCGAAATACTTGGGCCACTTCCACTCATGTAGGAGACCCAGATTGAATTCGAGGCTCCTGGCTTTGGCCTGGCCCAGCCCTAGCCATTGCAGCTGTTTGGGGAGTAACCAATGGATAGAAGAATCTCTCCCTCCCTCTTTTTACCACCCTCTATATCTCCTCCTTCTCTCTGTATGACACTCTTCCTTTGAAATAAGTAATTATTCTTAAAGATTGATCTCCTGACCCTGCAATTCTGCCTGACCGCTCAGCTGAGGGACAGGTGAGGTTTGTGTGCAGAGGACACTATGCCAAGCAGCCAGGGTGGGAGTCCTCCCAACCCACTTCTAGAATGAATGAAATCCCTCCTGTCCTGCAGAAGCCAGCGTTATGTTGATTGCTCTCAAAGTCTGCTCTCTCCTTGATGCCCTGAGAGCAAGGGCAATGCTGAGGTGGGGAAGTCTTCATCTCAGGAGCAGTTTTTAAAAAACTTGTAACCAAGGAAAATATTGTCAAAATAAAAAATCATAATCTAAAATTGAGGTAAAGAGATTAATTGATTTTTTAACCTTTTCCTTCAGTTTGAATACAGTTCATGACACTGCTAAAGAAAAGAATATAAAATTTCATGTGATCAAGTTAGATTTTCTGGCTGAAGTGATGGTCCCCAGAGCAATGGTTCTACTTGAGTGTACAGGAGACTCACCTAGTTCGGAAAAGCAGATTCCCCAAGCCAAGCACTCCTATTATTGAATCTATAATAAAGAGAATTTGAATTTCTAACAGGTTCCAGGTAATGGCTTTGTTGATTCAGTTCTATTATCTGCATAGTATTCCTTATGTTGAAATCTAACCCCCAGTGCAATAGTGTCAAGATACAGTGCCTTTTGGAGGCAATTAAGTCATGAGGGCCTTGCCCTCATGATTGGTATTAGTGCTCTCATAAAGCAGATGGTATAAGTAGGTATTTGGTGTAGTGGTTAAGTCGCTGCTTGGGATGCCTGTATTCCCTCTCAGAATGCCTGGGTATGAGTCCTGGATCCACTTATGACTCTCTCTGTTGATGTACATCTTGGGAGGCAGCAGGTGATGGCTTGAGCACTTTTGTCCCAGCTACCTCTATTGGAGACTTGGATTTACTTCCCAGCTCTTGGCTTCAGCCTAACCCAGCTCAGCTATTATGGGCCCTTGGGGCAATGAACCAGTGAATAAAAAATGGTCACTCATTTTCCCTTTCTCTCAAGTAAATAAAATAACGAACAATTTAAAACTTATTAAAAGAGCTGCCTTGCCTTCCTGCCATGATTAAATGCAGAAAGAGGCACCATACCAGCTATGAATCAGACACCAGATTGGTCAGCAACTTAATTTTGGATTTCCTAGCCTCCAAAACTGTGTGAAGGAAAGTTAATTTCTTATAAATTACATAGTCTATGGTATGTTGTTAGAGCAGCCTAACAAGACTAAGGAATATAGGAACCATGACTTAAGAACCATATACAAAACCAAGGTAATAATGTCCATGGAAAGAGATCCATTAAACGGTTCTAGACAATGCAATGGGGGGACAACAATTGACAAAAACCTGTATTTTATGAGCATCTTGAAGTGAAAAGTTCAAATTCTGCAAACATGGTGTGGTGATGGACAGTGAGATGCCGATTGCCCTGATTTGATCCGTGTACATTGCATACTCAAGCATGTGTTAGAATGTCACATCATACATTAGAGGTTTGTGCTATTTTGGATTAATCAAAAATTGAAAATAAACTGAGTTGTATATTTGGAGCAGTGATTAATATGTGACATGGAGTGTAAACATCCCTTATCCATGTGACTGAGTTTACATCCTGGCTCTGCTCTGCTTCCAATTTAAGCTTTCTAATAATGTACATGCTGGGATGCAGCAGGTAGAGGTCCATACTGAGTTCTTGGCTCCTGGTTTCAGACTGGTCCAGCATGGTTTTTGTGGGGATTTGGTGAATGAACCAGCAGGTGATTCTCTGTGCTAATTCTCATTCTGTCTCTCCTTTTGTGTAACTCTGCCTTTCAAATAAATTAATAAATATTTTACATGCCTGTTCCTGTCCTTTGATTATTTCTGAACTGGATTGTTTTGTTGTAGCTGGATTTCTTAATCCTCCTTATATATTTTACATATTAATCCTTCATAGTTGCATGTTTTTCAGATATTTTCTCACTCTGTCAGTTGCCTTTTCACTTTGTAGAATGTTTCCTTTTGGTGGACAGAAGCTTCTTAGCTTGATGCAATCCTTTTTGTCTATTTTTGCTTTTACTACCTGTGCTTCTGGAGTTTTAGCCAAGAAGTCTTTGCCTATGCCAATGTCTTGAAGTGCTTACTGTACATTTTTCTCTAGTAATTTTGTGGCTTCAGCTCTCAGGTTTAGATGCTTGATACATTGTGAATTGACTTTTATATAGGGCTCAATGTAGAGGTCTTGTTTGATACTTCTGCATATGAGGATCCAATTTTCCCAAAATAATTTATTAAAGAGACTGTCTTTTTCTCCAGAAAGTGGCTTTGTTAGTTTGTATGTCAAAGATTAGTTAGATGTAAATGCATGGATTAATTTCTGATGTTTCTTTTCTGTTCCATGTATCTATAATATATAATTAGTCTGCCTTTCAATCTATTAACTTTTGTTTTAAATAGCCAGTCCAGGTTCCCTAGCATTAGGTTCATACACACTTACGACATTTAGGATAAGCACATCTTTCTGTTGAATTGATCCCCTAATCATTACATAATGTCACTCTTTGTCTCCTTGGTTTCTGTCTTAAAGTCTATTTTTTCTGATACTAGGATAGCTACTCTTGCTAGTTTTTTATTTCCATTTGGATTGGATCTTTTTTCACCCTTAGTCTATGTGTATTTTTGTTGGTGAGATGTTTTTGTTTTTAGATTTATTTATTTATTTGAAGGGCAGAGTTGTCAGAGGCAGAGAGAGAGGCCTTCCATTTTCTGTTTTACTCCCCAAATGGCTGCAACCACTGGAGCTCCACCAAGACGAAGCCAGCAGCCAGGGGCAACTTCTGAGTCTCCCACACATTTGTGCTGAGACCCAAGAATCTGGAACATCTTCTATTGCTTTTCCAGGCCATAACAGAGAGCTGTATTAAAAGTGGAGCAGCCAGGACTCAAAACCAGTGCCCATGTGGGATGCCAGCACTGCAGGCAGAGGCTTTTCCTGCTACACCACAGTGTTGGTTTCAAGGTGTGTATTTGTTGTAGGCAACATACAGATGGGTTTATTTCTGACTCCATTCACCCAGTAGTACCTTTTTAAATTGAGAATTTAGTCCATTTATATTCAAGATTATTGCTGATAAGTAATGACTTTGTCTTACCATTATTCTGTAAAATAATCCTATTGTTTGTTTTGGATCTCCTTTGTTCTGGATGTGGTATATCTACTGAGTATAATCAGTAACAGGTAGACAGGACCATGCTTGCTGTCATGTTCAGAGCCTCAGCCCTTGTCTGTGCGAAGGTGATATGATTCACTGCCTCAAGTGAGCTCACGGTGCCTGCACATCCTACCCACTCATGCTTACAAACTGTAAATGGCACCTATGTGCTTTGTAATGTGAGCATGGAACCTTCTGCGAAGTCCCTCCTTAGCACTCAGGGAGTTCTGAGCTTCCAGAGTCAGACCAGGTAAGTACCTAAAAACTCAGCCCTACCCCACAGCGACCTTAGTTTTGTTGTCTGTGCAGAACACAGGATAATGATTTTCAGAGTGCAGGAGTCCCATACTCAGAGTGTGGGGGATCCACTCTCTGTTCTTCCCCCAGGGTGAGCTGCCCAACAGAAGTAGATTTGTGTTCCACCTCAGTAAGCTGAGTCTGGTGCTTTGGGGGAAAGGAGGGAAGCAATATGGCTTCCCTTCATGGAGCTAAGTGGGTACTCTGCCCCTGCCAGCTCTCCAGGCCAGACTCAAAGTCAATAAGGACCAGAGTTCTTCCTTAGACAAAGCACTAGTCAGCTGCTGCAGCCTCCTCTCACCTTGCACTTGGAAGATGGCATTTTCCTGCCAGCCACCAGCACAGGAGTCACTGGTAATGTACTGACACTTGCTGTGTGTTTGCACACTGTCCTCACAGCTCCATGGGGTCTCTCTGACAGTCTGTAAGTTGTCCACTAAATATTTCATTCCAACTGTCCCCTGGGAACATATAGTCTTTCCCTTGTTTACCTGAGGTCTTCCTGTGGCTAAAATTGATGTGTCTTCTCCCTATTCAGCCACCTTGGATCTCTTGGCTTCTTAAGGAGCACTTCATTATTCACATCACATGGGTTCATCTCTATAATCCAGTAAAAGAAGACATGATTTAGGAAGATCTGGGGAAATTGGGCAGATGCTATCATGCTGCATGTTCCAGGGCGTGGCACAAGCATGATGGAAACTGAATTTCAGTTAGGCTCCAGAGTCTTCTAATCATCAGCACTCCTTTCTTCCATGTCCTCCTTTTCATGTCCTCCTTTACCTAGTTAATATCCAGTTCATTCTACAATGGTGTCATCTGGACCTAGCTTCCTAGGCTACACTTGGAGAAGCAGAGGATTGGATGTGACAAAGTAGATACTGACAATATTTCAAAATCTAACCATAGGTTAAATAACGAATTTCCAGACTGTTATCATTACTCCCAATTGAAAACTAATTCTTCTTATTTTGATAGCCATCTCTAAATTGCACAAGACAAGGGATTCAGGAAAGTGTTATTTACAGTGGTATATACTTCAAGCAATATTTTTCTGACATGTATTTTTATATCCTTTTATGACATTTCAACTAATACAGAAAAGAATAATAAAAATCCAATGAGCACACATATTTAACAATATTTAACATTTTGTCATATTTGCTAATATGTAAATGTGTGTGCATATACACACTATCTTTAATGCAGGCATAAGTACATTGATATCATATGAGGAACTCATGGCAAAGTCATAAAATAAGAAAATAAGGATATATATATATATATAATTGGTAAAATTCAGTGAAAGCAATGTATATAAGTATTTACCAAATAGAGACTCATACATTTCCATATGAGAGAAAACATGTGGTATTTATCTTACTATATCTGGCTTATTCCACTTAGCAAAATGATCTCAAATTCAATTTTTTTTTTTTTTTGGCAAATGTCAGGATGAGTAATACTCCACTCTGTGCCATGTTTTCCTTATCAACTCATGATTTTAAGATTAATTTGGTGCAATCTAAAACCTAAAGAATTGATCATAATAAGTAGATACTTGCAATCATTGGAAATGGGAGAAAATATTAGCATTCTTTTATAAATCAAAGAGGCAGTAGGTTGACGTGTTATCTTCTCTGGGCTGCTACTGCTGAGGGGGTGGATACGATTTTATAAGACATCCTGGGAAGGAGGGAGAAAACAGCATGCTCTCAGCACAAAACAAATTCAAAAGCCATCAATAAGAGGTAAAATATTGTCTTACCCCTTTTCTACTTTTCCATCCCATCACAATTGGAGGAAGAAAAAAAATACCGCATCCTTAGTGTTTCTTTAGACCCAAAGTGTCTCAGCAGGAAAGGGTAGAATAGAGATTTGTATGAGAAGGTAGTAAAAACTCTAATTAGTTCCTTCTCATAGATTTGTTGAAAAATCATCTGGAAATATTGAGGATACTGACCTGATGCAAATGCAGGGGTTCAGCCAGGGATTGGAATCAACAAGTGGAAAATGATTGGGATTAAAGGGTTCATCGCTCCATATTGTATCTGTTACTTGTCGCACACGTGTTTTGTATTTTTATATTACTTGATTGTCTCACACAAAAGAAGTTATATGCCAGACCACTTCCAAGATTGTCAATTACATTCAAATAAACGTTCTAGATTTGGACTGCAGTGGCTTTATTCTAATTCTTTGCTATAGAGAAAGGTACTCTGATTTTCCCAGCCTACTGCAGGTATTCAATCAGCAGCAGTTTGGTGTCTTCTTGGAGTTCCGTTTGAGTAGGATAACAATTGCATGATACAGAGCAGTTCTTGATAGGGGAAGACACCCAAAAGTGATCTCCTAAACTGGATGCACACTTAGCAGGAATGCTACTGGATATACTCTTGGCAAGAATATTCTAGAGAATCTAGCATCAATGTGATTTTTCAGCTAAAATCTTCCTGGTCTCCGCTAATACTGTCTCTGTAAGACTATGATTGACAAGAAAAGATGAAGAGAATGTAAGAGGACTGACAGCAAGTGGATTATTGCTACCTCAGTGACATTTTGAAGATTAATTAGATGTTTTAGTAAGAGCCTTGAAGATGAAAAAGGCTGGAAACAGCATTGTCTTTACTACCAATTCCAATGAAAGTAGGTTGGGAGATGAATTGGCTTCAGGGCAGTAGTGCTGTAATGACATTCTCTGAAAAATTGCCTACCCTGTGTTTTACAGGATATTCGTTCACCAAAGAAAAGACTTACATGGGGCACCAGACACTGGAGTCTAAAAAGGACAGGAAAGTTGGGTTCTATTTTTACCAACGTGCAATCCATCTTTCAAAAACAGGATGCTCGGGCTAACATAATCCCTGTGTGTGATCTTGCCCGCCTTCCTCATGTTACATATGAGATCTCAAAACCTTAGAGCTAGGTGACAGCCTAACCAGAACTCTTTGGATCTTGTAATTCTCACTTCATTCAAGAAAACACTGGGGTTTTCTGTATGTGGTATGATTTGGGAGATTCTGAAAAGCCATTCTCAGAGATTTGAAAGTACTTTCTGTACCAGCCCACTGTGCACTAGGAATCACACCAATTCTAACTACTGACTTTCTGCTGAGCATTACTTTCCATTACTATTTCTTGTCTAAAATGAAAGTATTACAAATACACAAGACAGATTTATTTAGCAGTCCATTATGTTCATTGAAATAGCAAATGAAGCCAACTTAGGAGTTCAATAAATAGCAGGCTGAATTTCTACTTTACCATTCACTAACTGTAGGAAATTTTGTGAGTTACTTCTGTATGAAGTATCAGTTTTATCATTGGTAAAATTAAGTAATAGCACCAATTGCATAGGGTAGATTAGCAGTATCAGTACTATAGGAGTAGCCAGCGCCGTGGCTCATTAGGCTAATCCTCTGCCCGCGGTGCAGGCACACAGGGTTCTAGTTCCGGTCTGGCGCCGGATTCTGTCCCGGTTGCCCCTCTTCCAGGCCAGCTCTCTGCTATGGCCCGGGAGTGCAGTGGAGGATGGCCCAAGTGCTTGGGCCCTGCACCTGCATGGGAGACCAGGAGAAGCACCTGGCTCCTGGCTTTGGATCAGTGTGGTGAGCCAGCCACAGCGGCCATTGGAGCGTGAATCAACGGCAAAAGGAAGACCTTTCTCTCTGTCTCTCTCTCTCACTGTCCACTCTGCCTGTCAAAAAAAAAAAAAAAATAGGAGCAGATGGGCTTTGCCTGTATTGTTGAATCCTGACCTCCCTCATAAAAAGTTTTGAGTAAATGACATAAATAGTAACCACCAAATAAATAGGTGCTATATTCAACATTAGCAGCAGCAGCTCTGTCCATAAGCTTTCTTAGAATAATTTCTTCTCAGTGAAGGGATGAATGTGCAATAACCACTTAAGGAATGTAGGTACAGAATGGGAGATTTGGAACACCAAAGGAAAATCTTCAAAATTGCTAGTTTGATAGATGATCAGCCTAATGATAACCAAACCAAATTCTTATAAGCATCCATGAATTAAAAGAAAAAATACTTAGATTAAATTAATCCACAGTGACAGTTGTGTGTATATCAAAAATTTTCATCAATCATTTTTCAACCATTTTTAGGAAATTTTTTAAAAAGTAACTGAGGGAAGTTATGGGGTTGGGGAGAAAGCCATTGTAATCCATAAGCTGTACTTTGGAAATTTATATTTGCTAAATAAATGTTTAAAAAAATAAAGTAACAAACTATATATAATGTGTGCAAGTAAAAATGGTTGTTTCTTTAGTCAGGTTTTTACAAGCAAATAAGGTGTTTTTAGAGTATTTTCCAATTTGAACTTAAAAAGTTATGAGAAAACCTCCAGGTTTCACATTTAGGCAAAAACTTGATTAACCACATCTTGATTTAAGAGCTTCAGATAATTTTGGAGGATGGTAAAAGTTCAGCTTTGACCCCACTTGCCAACCCAAGTAGTCCTAACTGCTATACCAAGCACCAATCCCTGCATAATTGCTTATAATTCAACTAACTTGAATGGGCCACACATGTGTGGATCGAACTTAAATGAATTGAGTAGAATATTCTATCTAGGAGCATTGGCAGTCTAGTATTGTAAACATGCCATGGATCACAAAGGCTGCATTTTTCTTGGCTACGTCTTCTATTCTGTTAATCAAAATGCTTCCATATTTTCTACAGAAACACATGTACACTGGGCATTAAAAAGTCTAGTTCTATATCGACCCCTATAGTACCCAAACGTGGTGAGTGCATATGTTTGCAAGTAGAGAATACTCTATAGGATTCCTTTCCACTCTTTAGCACAGTCTATGATTAGCGATCAACTGAATGATTTCAACTTTGCTCTTTGCTTCAGACTTGTCCCTGTCTTTGTCTTTAGACATTACCCCTCTTATGGTGAGAAAATAAACGAAGGAATGGAAAGAAGTCTTAGTTATTTTCTGTGAGACCTAAAGTAAGCTGGCCTAACATATACCCTCCATGCCGTCTATAGATTGTTATTGGCCATCTGGGTATCCATTCTAGGAAGAAATCATCCCATACATATTTCCTCATCTTGGTTAAACTTGAACAAAATACAGATGGGAAGGTAAGCAACCCACAAAAGAATAAAGAAATAATTGCTATTAATTGTAATAACAAAATCCTAACTCTTCCTACTGGAAGATGTTACCCAGAACACATGTCCAGTGTTTTCCCTGGAAGTTCATTTTATTGGTGACATATAGAGGCCTTTTTGCTAGGTGAGTAAAGTTAGACCATATGACCAGCCTATTGGAGTGGGTGAGCTGAGGATAACTGCAAGCTTGGCAATGGTCTGTAATGGCCTGATAAAGGGGTTTTCTTTAAATGCTTGCTAAAGAAATTGGTCTCTACACTGCATCAAATGGGAGGTCATAGGCAGCATTTATAAAAGGCGATGTCATGTTTGAAAAGGGTAATATTAGCAAGATAAATTTGTTTTTGCAAGTTCTATCTAAGAAATGACAGGTTTAATTTAGTCTATAGAAACCCAAGTACCCCCAGATTAAATACTTGAGTGGTATATAGATGAAGGGAAATGTATGAGCTTTGACTTCTGGCCCATTACTCTACCATCTAAATTAAATAACCCCTCCAATTTTCTATAGGTTTTTGGAACCACAAAAGATATTTCTGAGAGGTAAAAGACTGATTTCTTTCTGTACAGTCTCTACAGAAATTTCTCAAAGCAGTTTTCAGCAAAAGAAGCTGTTCACTATTTATTGTAAAGTTAGTTTGCTATTTTTCCTCCCATTCCTCCTACCTCTCTTCTAGTAATCTTTGCTTGAATCATGCAACTCAAATAGTATCTTCTATACAGATTAAGTATGCAAATGTAACAAAACTGGGGATCAGAATCATTCTCTGTATGTCAGATTTGAACCAATAAGTAGAAGGCCCATCCTTCTGGGTGGTTTTGACTGATGCCTGCCTATAGTAATATGAAGGGAGTGATCTACTATGGAAGAAATGCACCCACCACTCAGAATCAAATGTGATTTGATAGAAAAGCTCCCACAGTCATACCTTGTACCACTCTTGATTAAAGTCAGATTCAAGCCACCTTTCCTATGATTTGATCCAAAAGCCTATTAACTCTTCTATTCTCAACCTCATTGGTGTTAAGTTTGTCATTTATAAATTTACAAAAGTCCTTTGTAGGACTGGTATTGTGGCACACGGGTAAACTGAAACCTGCGATGCCCATTTCTCATTTTGTTTTGTGTCTCAGCTTCTCCAGGTTTCTTCCTATCTGTAACTGTAGCTCTTGTTTGTAATACACATCGGTGAGTTTTTATACACCATTCAGTTTGAAACAAGTATGGGACTTTTAAAACAGGGACCCCACATATGTTGACATTTCTCTGATCAAAAGGTAGAATTTACCTCCTCTCCCCTGAAATCTTATTGGACTTCTGGTCATTTCAAATAATAGAGTATGGCTGCAGAAGGGATACTATGGGATACCTGAGGCCAGACAGAAGGGTCCTTTAATTACTACCTGGCCCTGTACAACACTTATTCTGGGGTAATCAGTGGTCATGTAAGAAGTCTGGCTATCTCAAAACCACCATGCTGAAGAGGCTATGTATAGACATTTTGGACAGTAGTCCCCTGAGCTCCCAGCTGACACCCGGAAGCACCTGCCAGCCACGTGATTGAGCCATGCTTGAAGTCCAGTCCTCAATAGGCTAAGTTGCACTGACATTTGGCTGCTGTTATCACATAAGTGAGAACTGCCTGACAGAGCTTTTTCTAAATCCCTGACCAAAATATTTGAGAGCAAGGGGGGAGGGGGAAAGTAGTTTAAATCTCCTGAATTTTGGGATAATTTTTACATGAAGTGACAAGTCACTTAATGACTTTGAGACTCTGAGATATTAATAAAACTGAGGCAAGCCCCTTCTTACAGAAGTAATGTGAGAAGTTAATGAGATATTACCTGAGAGTGCCTCACAGAATGCTTGTAAATGACCTGCTCTGAGTAAAAATCTCTCTCCTTGTGCTCATCCTAGTAAATGAGGCAATGTTAGTAAAAAGGCCTTCATAGTGCTTAAGAGACTTTACTAATGTTTATTTCTGACAGTCCAAAATACATTTTCAGGATATTCACTCAATCATTAGTCCACAGTATACTCATCACCCTTCTTTCATTGTTGGGTAATTTGTCTGGAGGATTTACTTCAATGTATCCCAGTTTCTAATGACAGTCTTGTTCATATTAATGTTCCATTTCCTTTCATCTTAAATGAGTTAAATGCCAAAACAATATTTAATAACCTTTTTAACTCAGCTTCATGAGTAGATCATTGATAGGAGAAAATCGCATGGCATATTCGAATTAAAATCTTAGTTTATTGCATGCCATGTCTTCTTGTACTACCAATTTATGGAATTTTTGTTCTTTGTGTTTTATCTCAAGTGATGTCAAAACAAGCTGTCATGGTTTCTCTTTGATTTCGAGTTAGAATGACAAGTGTGTATACTTGGACAGATTCTGAAGTAAAAAACTACAACAGAGAAACTGACAGTATTCAGAATAAATCCTTTCCCAAGTCATAAATTCCAATGATAAAAAGGAAAAGAATATATGTAAATAGATAATAACATCTCTCTCAGCTGTCTCTAACTCTTGGATACTTCAAGAAATTAGGGATTTCGCAAAGGACAAGTATATGGGGATTCTATTCATTGAATTTATTTTTCATGGTTCAGTGATGAAAATAACAAATTCCTCAAATAGATTTTGAGTTGGTCAAGCACTTTGGCTTTGGGAAGTTAATCTCCTGAGCAGTGAGCTCTGTACACGCCTGGGAAGGCTCAACCCAGCAGTGACATGTGAGAGCATCACATCCAAGCACTGGGCAATTCAGATCCTCATATCGCCAAGTGGGATTTGGGGGTGGAGGGACGGAAGCCATTTTCTTGTTATTCTGTTACAGATCTTTCTTCTTTCTGTGGGTGCTGCCAAAAGCTATGCTGGCAGCACACAGGCTTCTCAGTGTTTATATTAACTGGTCTTAATCAAGGGATCCTGACTTAACCTTATTCTTTCTCACAGACAGTTCAATTTTGTGAAGGATCTTGGGATGTGCACTGATCAAATAGGCAGATCTTTAGTTACACGGCAGGAGGGCATGGATGTAATATTTTATCTCCCTTTGGCTTCAGGCAGGACTGTGCCCCAACCCCTCAAATACAGGATGATTTAGCCTAGTTTAGAATATTTCCAGATGCAGAAACTAAACAGCCCTTTTGGCAACTAATTTGAGTTTTAACAATCCTTATACCTAGCTTTATCTTTTCTTCCTATAACTCTAAGTTCTAGCTTAAATGGTTTCTGCTTATCTTCCCACAGTGAGTTTGAAGTCAAAGCATGATTTCACATACAGTTACCAGGTTATCATTAAGTCACCTCTCTGATGTCCCTTGAAGTAAAGGAGTCCTAATCCCCTAAATTTATCCAAGCAATCTGGCCCATGAGAGCCTGTTTTAAATATATATGTTTTATCTCCATGGAATCCCTCGCCATACAATATGAAATTCTTATCCCTAGGGATTATATTCAAGCCTCAGTAAAAAACAACAGCAACAGTTAAGAATTGTAAGATGGCTGCCAGTTTCCTGCAACCATGTCATATGCTTATAAAATTCTTCCTCTTTAAATGCAGGTGAACCCATGCTTAGGATGTGGTAGCATTCTATGATTAGATTACAAATAATTCCACTTAGTTATAAAAAAATGGCATCTTCTGGTGACCCTGGTCCCTTCAAGAAGTCACAAAGATTGAAATTATGAGAGGAAATTGAGAAAAGTTTCTCCATTTCCTGTTTTGAATATAGAAAGGAGGGTCTCAAGATACATTTGAGAGTGGCCTCTTGTTGAAATCAAACCTCTGAAGCTAGCAAAATGATGAATGTTTGTTGAAGATAGAAAGAAGCTGAATTTGCCAACACCCTGCATGGTCTTTCATCAAGTTTCTAGAGGGGAACAGTCGGCTGATTCCAGGTTTCAGTCTGCCAGGACCCCAATCAAAAAAATTGGCAGTTCTCAGGCTTTTGACTGGCAGAATTGTAAGATAATAAATGTCTGTCACTTTAAGCCACTGAGTTTACAGCAATTTGTTACATAGCCCTGGAAAACTAATATAGGTACCCATCCATGTGTTGGACCCAGTAATAAACACATTTCCTATCTTATTGAATTTCTACAGCATCCATTAAACTGTTCATGATGTCCAATGTCAGAATTACAAAACCGAAGCTTGGCTCAATGAGCAGACACGGCAAGGACTGGTTATTTAAGTAATGTGAATTTTGCTCTCGCTTTATTTGAATTCACAAGACCTATCCCTGAATGACCATCTTCCCTCTGAATTGCTTTCCCTGTATTTAGAATTGTATTGATACAGGCTGATGCTGGTGACTTGGAAGTAGTAAGTATTTTGATCCCTACCATTTAGCTTCTTATAGTTATGAGCCACTTAGGGAGCTATTTTTCATTTTTCTATACCTTTGGAGAATGAAATGCAGACTTGTCTAAAGATTATTAAGCTAAAATTATTTCACAAAATACCAGTTGAATAGGATAGCTCTGCCCTTCCCACTTAAAGACCAAATGGTGTAATGACTTGTTGCGCAAGATCCTTGCTCCCACATTGTCCTTGCCAGCTCTCACACCCTTTCCGTCTTGGGGATGCTTTTTAGGGCCACATTAGCTTAGCTCCTGCCTCAGGGAGTGGGAAAGTATCATGATCAAGTTATCCTTGAGTTCATGATCAAGTCAGTCCTGCTATTAAACCCATTAGGATTCAGTCTCCTGGACCCAGCAAATAAAACTTTGTTTTCTTTGCGACCACCTCTGTGCCTTGTATCCAAGTCCATTTATCATGTTCCTATCCAGCTGCATCATGCTTTCATCCAAGAAATTACTCTATTTTTAGCATTTCCAGAAAATCCCGTCTATTCCCACCAAAACACAGGGTTTCAGACAGGTTAAATAAACATGCTTTTTCTCCCACATGAGAGAACACAGAAAGATTAGTGAAAATTGTATAAGGAATTAAAGACAGAGTATAGAAAGTGGGGTGCCAAGTGTGAGGAACTTGGATTATGAATTTAAAGCATGGAAAATAACATTAACCTAAAATGGACAGAAAGCTTGCCAGAAAGGATAGAAAAGAAGGCAGAAGTGCCCCCAAACAAAGGATAAAGAAAAGGAATTCAGGCCGGCGCTGTGGCTCACTAGGCTAATCCTCCGCCTGTGGCGCTGGCTCCCTGGATTCTAGTCCCAGCTGCTCCTCTTCCAGTCCAGCTCTCTGCTGTGGCCCGGGAGGGCAGTGGAGGATGGCCGAAGTGCTTGGGCCCTGCACCTGCATGGGAGACCAGGAGAAGCACCTGGCTCCTGGCTTCAGGTCAGCGAGATGCGCCGGCCGCAGCAGCCATTGGAGGGTGAACCAATGGAAAAGGAAGAACTTTCTCTTTCTCTTTCTCTTACTGTCCACTCTGCCTGTCAAGAAAAAAATAATCAGATGAAGATAACATCATGGTGGTTATTTGCTAATGCCATTTTAAACACTATGTATTATAAGTACTTTAATCTTTATAGAAGTCCACTGAACTTATTACTATTATGATGTCCCCATTTTTTTTTACACTTGGAGAAATGTAGGCACTGAGAAATTAAATTTGTCCAAGGACAGGAGGGAGGCAAGGATTCTGAGAGCATCAGAACCTATTGTAAGTGACTGGGTTTTTAGGCTGAGATGGGAAACCATTGGAGCATTTTAAACAGAAACCTTAAATGATGTGATTTCACTTAAATTAAAAGAATAATTCTGGGGCTGGTGCTGTGGGGTAGTAGGCTAAGCCTCTGCCTGCAGCACCAGCATCCCAAATGGGCCTCAGTTCCCATGCCAGCTGCTCTTCCAATGAAGCTCTCTGCTATACCCTGGGAAAGCAACAGAAGATGGCCCAAGTCCTTGAGCCTCTGTGCCCATGTGGGAGACCAGGAAGAACTTCCTGGGTCCTGGCTTTGGATCAGCTCAGCTCTGGCCATTGAAGCCATTTGGGGAGTGAACCAGCAGAGGGAAGAAATTTCTCACTGTCTGACTCTACCTCTCAAATAAATAAAATCTTAAAATCCTAGCTGCTGCACTGAGAAGAAATCATAAGTGGAGGTGAGGGCTGCAGATATATTTCAAGGGTAGAGACAGGAAGGCCAAAGGGGAGGCCCCTGCAGTCTTTCAAGCATGGAGTTGGGTGGCTTGTTCACCTGATGCCATATGTGGATTGACTATATGACTATTGCACTCATCCACATTTATCTCTACTAAATACCTGAGGTTATGAGAAAAACTACACAAAATGCTTATTTCTTTTACAACTATGTTTCCTTTAATTAAACTTTAGTACACATAGGTAAATCTAGATGAGTGTTTTCTATGTACATGCTGGTAAATTCATGATCAACTCATGATAAGGAAGATGGTGGTATACAGTTTACCAAGCAACTGCATTACTTTGGAAACAACAAGGTCTATGTAGCAGACCTTCTGCCATTTAACATAAGAGAAAAATAACACTTAAGGAACTCAGAACTTGTCCAGCATCATGTGAACAGTGAGTCAGAAAGAAGTTTATGCTTTCTTCACTGAGCTAAATTCCTAACTAAGCTTGTGCCACACAATATCTCAGGATGAAAGAGAAAGGATTAAAATCTCAGATTTAATAGTTATCTTATTGTAGTCCTACTGCCTGCCACTGGAGAGGAATGCCTACTTCCTGTAACTCAGCTGATGTTCACCATTTCTAACATGTGCACTGAAGGTTCATCTGATTGCCTTTGGCACCATTTTATGGAAAAGCTAAGGAGTAAGCTCCTGCCCTCACAAAGCCAAAACAAAGGCTTTGAAGGCAGTACTGAAAGGCATCCACAGCCACAAAAAATTAAGACGATCCACATGTCACCTATGTTCTGGTGCTTCAAGATACTACGCCTCTGGTGGCAGTCCAAATATCCCTGGAAAATCTCCCCCAGGAGGAAGAAGCTTGACTGCTATGTCATCATCAAGAACCACCCCCCACCACCACTGAGTCTGCCATGAAAAAGATAAGAGGATAACAGCACACTCGGGCTCATTTTAGACATCAAGTCCCACAAGCAACAGAGCAAACAGGCTGTGAAGAAAATCTATGACATTGGTGTGGCCAAAGTCAATACCTTGGCCGGGCCTGATGGAGAGGAAACAGCAAGTGTTTGGCTCCTGATTATGATGTTTTGGATGTTGCCAACAAATCTGGGATGATCTAAGCTGAGTCCACCCAGATAATTCTAAATATGCTTTTTCTTTTTAAAAAGCTCATCTGATAAAAGTTGTGAATTACTGTGTAGAAGGTATATTAAGAGGAAGGGTACCCAAATAAGACAATGTTTCTTGTGTAAGATGGCTTTACATGAGAACGTGAGAGCCTTTTGAGAAAGTGCTCAAGGCGTTTCCTCTGCTCATTACACCTGCAAGAATCAGCACAAACATCCAATGCATATTAACTTTGATTTCCAATTCATGAAAACCCAACCTGTCATTTTTTCCTCAATATAGTGACATTAATGTAGCCTTTTACTTACAAGTTTTCTTTTCTTGGCTGTCAAATAGATTATCTCCCTTCTATTGACAAGGTCATGGCTAGGGTGAGTGAGACACTCATCTTGGGCATAAAATAGAAGGAGGCAAGAAAAAATTCGGTGATCAAGATATATATGTGACTTAAAATCCACAATGAACAATTACATAATTTTAAGATTTATTTTAAATGCAGAGTTAGAGACAGAGGAAGAGAAAGATTTTTCCCTCCACTGGTTCACTCCCCAAATGGCTGCAATGGCGAGGGTTGTGCCAGGCTGAAGCCAGGAGCTTCTTCCAGATCTCTCACATGTATGCAGGGGCCCAAGCACTTGGGCCATCTTCCACTGCTTTCCCAGGCATGTTTGCAGGAAGCTGTATTGTAAGTGGAGCAGCTGAAACTCCAGTTGGCACCCATAAGAGATTCCAGCATTGCAGGCAGCAGCTTTACCTGCTAAGCCACAACACTGGTCCCCAAATCTCACCATTTTCAATAAAGACAATATGAATGTTACTAATGTATTCCTTTGTCTCAGGTTTCAATATGGTGTTGTACAACACTGGTAAATGGTACTGCTTTTTTGATACATTATGCTTCAATATTCTTTCTGTGTGTGCTATTCAGTATCAGCTACAGATGGCTTATCTCGTGTAAGACAAATAGAGAGAATAAGAACCAAAACAGGGCAAGTATTGTGTCTTATTGTAAGTATATGTACCCTATGATTTTTCTTTAATTTGTTACAGTTTGTGATGCTCTAGGGAACTGTAGCCTGTCATCACCTTAACGTCCATCACGTAGAGTAATACCAGGTAGGTATGGCCAGGAGCTGCATATACTGGTGGCTGGCGTGTTACAGTGCTGCATATTAAATAAAGTCATTGACCTGTATGGTACTGCCTTGCTTAAGTTCTGAATGCTAAAGTAAATGCTGATTATATGGAAATGATAATATAATACAAATTTGAATAAACAAATGACAAATACCAATCATACAGTTAACACAAAGCTAAGGTCATCAGGTGATTATTATAGTTACCAGGATTGCTTAAGATTGAGCATTTCCTCCTGAGATAATGCTGATTAAAATGTACATACACACTTTTGTAAGGTAACTTTAGGGTGGATGTGAAAACAGCAAAGAGATCTCAAATACCTTTGGAAGACAGCACATCTTTTTTTTTTTTTTTTTTTTTGACAGGCAGAGTGGACAGTGAGAGAGAGAGAAAGGTCTTCCTTTGCCGTTGGTTCACCCTCCAATGGCCGCTGTGGTAGGCGCGCTGCGGCCGGCACACCGCGCTGATCCGATGGCAGGAGCCAGGTGCTTATCCTGGTCTCCCATGTGGGTGCAGGGTCCAAGGACTTGGGCCATCCTCCACTGCACTCCCTGGCCACAGCAGAGAGCTGGCCTGGAAGAGGGGCAACCGGGACAGGATCAGTGCCCCGACCGGGACTAGAACCCGGTATGCCGGCGCCGCAAGGCGGAGGATTAGCCTATTGAGCCGCGGCGCCGGCCGACAGCACATTTTTGTACAGAGGGGAGTTTGTCTCCCTGCCCTGCTGAAAGCTGAGTATCCAAGAGCCATTCTCTTGGTTAGCTGGGTGAGTTTTTCAGAAAGAGATGAAATATAAAAAAATGAGTGAGCTAAATTCTTGGTAGCTAACCACAAAATTTTCTTTGGAGTTTCTTCCTTAATCTTTTGCAATCAAAGATACATAACTCAATGTGCTCTCATAAAATATGTGTGCTATTTGGCCTGTAAGCAGCTATGGCAACCATTATTAACCATTATACTAGCTTAACTGACCCACTGTGCATTTGAAAATCCCTGTAGTATGCATTTGTTGGTCTTTAAATACTCCCTAAATATTAAGATCAGGTAAAACTCTCTAGGTGGGGGTCAATGGAGTCCTGTCCAGCTGCTTGCTAATGACATAAAATGCAAGAAGTGAAATACAATGAATGAGCCTGAAGCACAGGTCCCCCTGTCTTCTTGAAGTCTGGGGCCTTGCCCTTCAAAGTGTGCTCTGGGGACCTGTTGCACCAACATCACCTGGGAGCTGGCTAGACCTGTGGACTCTCAGCCTCATTCTCTACATATTGTGTCCCGATCTGCATTTCTAAAAATCTCCAAGTAATTCTTATACACATACTAGTTCGAGAAGTACTGCCCTAAGGTTTTTGTGCCCACAAATCTGGGCTTTCAAAGCTGTGCTGAAACTGGGGAAAAAATATCAAGAGTGACGTAATGACCAGACCCTGAAAGCAAATACAAAGCAGGTATAAGCTGTTAAAAATTTAGCAATGCTCAGCAGGAAGGAATTTACAGGGTTATCTAGTTGATGGAGAGGTCCTAATGGAAAGGGGAACTTTTAGATAAAACCACTGTTAGAGATCTGGACACCTTAAGGAAGAATAAGTATTTTACCAAGGGTCAGTGGAGGCAATTTCTGGAAGCCACTTGAGAACTGAGCAGAGAAGAAATAGAAGAGGTGAAAATATCTTCTGGTTTATTTGCTGCAGACTGGGCCACACACCACTTGCTAAATTGGCCCATATTGCAGTGAATTTTACAAAACCTATGGATGGCACATAGCTGGTACTTCATTGGATATTAAAGTTTCCATACCTTTTCTGCGTGAATCAGTAAGTCCTTGGACTTGTTTTGCCACACAATTACTACCATTACTTGTTTTCTTTATATTAGACACGGTGGTGGATGATTTAAGTCATCTCTTCAACACCACATGGCATGATTTCTTTTTGTAAGTGAGGAAACAAGACACTACTTGAAATTTTGCTCTGAACCGGTTCATTTGTCCTGAATAATTTATTGGAATAAATAGGCAATTATTCTTACTGATTGTTCTCTTCAGTAAACCAGGCTTCTCCATCAGCTTGTCCATAGTTGGTCATCAGTTGATCTCAGCTCATCTTTGCCTTGTGGTCTCTGACTTTGTACAATGTCTGGCCATAGCTTGCCATTCCCCACCTAGGATAAACATTGGGTCTTCCAAATAAACCTGTTTGTTGCCTCTACCCTATTGAGAACAAACCTCTTTCTCTCTGTATTGACTATTTCATGGGTTGTCTTGCCCTGACCTCAGATGCCATGTTTCCCTGTGGAATGACACACTGGCAAAGAACTGTTAAGTCATGACTTTGGTCAATTAAACACTTGCTTCTCTCTGTGCCAAGCATTGCAGTACAAAGCTTCTCTCATGCTGAGTATTCAGCAGTTGAGGTAACCAGAATATTGGCACGGAAATAATTCCCAACATGGGAAAAGAAAATATTTTACATTAGCAAGTCAATCATCAGTGAAATTCAACCCTCTGGAGTGTCCTGGTTGTTTCTTTACATTCGTTTCTTCTGAATGTTGATGTGTTGTCTTTGATTTATTTGAAAGATGGTGGGGGGGGAGAGAGAAATCTTCCATCTGCTTCTTTATTCCCTGGCTGCCTGCAATAGCCAGGGAGAGACTATCCAGAAATCAGAAGCCCAGAATTTCTTCTGAGTCTCCTACATTGATATCAGGGACCAAAGTACTTGAGACATCACCTGCTACTTCCCAGGATGCATTAACAGGAAGCTGGATTGCAAGTGGTGATGGGACTCAATCCTAGGAGGAGATGTGGCTGTCTCAAGTGGTAGCACAAACCACCGTACCACAATGCCTGACCCTGTTTCTTTACGTCTTGTTGCAAATTCATCCTTGATGAAAATTTAATCCTTTCTAATCTTGGCATAATTTTGTACATTATGTCTCAAACCTGTTCCATCAAAGCAGAGAAGAGTAAATAATAAGAGATACCTTAATGGGTCTATGAATATGACTCCACGGGGGTTAAATAAAAATGTGAAATTTATTTGAAGCCTGAAGTTGGAGCTTTAAAAATATGCAAATTGTGACTATTCTTCCTCAATGTTTTATTTATTGCAAACATTGTTTTAATTCCTTATTAGATTAAATTACCTGACTTTTTACTTCCAAATTTTGAGTTAAAGCCAAAGCTAAAGCCCCTGGATTCTATTTAGGATTCCCTGGAGCATCACTAAGTAGTCTCCTCAATGTTAAACATTAGGATATCACAGTCACCTGATGTTTTGCTAAATATATATTACAGAAAACAGAATAGTTATTTAAAAAATAACAAGTGTCTTCACCCTACTCTTTTGGAAAACTTAAGAGGGGTACATATGTCTGCTTCTTGGGGCCCACGATCTTAGCATCTGTTTCCAATTAGAGAACTGGAGAGTAAGCTGAATCCATGTCATGGAAGCAGGTGTTCTTGGTAAGCTGCAGAGCCTCTCAGTGACCACCTTCAGAAATATCCTAAGGAGATCTTGCTCTAAACGTCACTTTAATCTTTTTTTTTTTTTGTCTTATGCAGCAATGAGAGAAATAGCTATGTGTATGTGGCCTATTCAACGATCTTAAAAAACTAAGGCATTTATGTTACTTCAGTATTTTACCCCATATTTCACCAAGTGGACTTTTGAAATCGTGCACAGGGACCACCCAGTACCTGATGTATGAAGTGCATTGTCACTTGGGAGGCCAGACAATGACATCAACTGACTTATTTGATTATGTCTTTAAGCCTTGGGACTTCTGTAATTATTCTTGTTGATAAAGCTGTCTTTGGTTATGAAAGAATTAGCCAAAGGAATGTCTTTGGCTTAAGGCACTTAAATAATGCAAGCTTCAAAATTAGTAGATTATGGAAAATGTCTGAATGGTAATTTGGAAGGCAATTTTCACATATTTATGTTTGAAATAACATTAGCTCATAGACTGAATATATTTTAAGCCATAATTATAAATGTCATGACACGGAAGGATTGGTGAATTTGAGAAAGAGAAATTAAAAGCGGACATAAAATAACTTAATGTCTTAAAAATAAGTCGGAATATCTTAATGGTACAAAATAAATGAGATAACAGAGGCAGAAGTTTCCCTAATTTGTAATTTATTCCTTTGTTCTGGAGACTTGTTTGCTGTTGTGAAAATTATCTACATTTAATCTTTTTAATTGTTGTTGTGAGAACAGTTTTATTTTGAAGTATAACCTACTATAAAGAGAGTAGATATAAAAACACATGTGTGATTTAGAAAATTACACTAAAACAAACACTTATGTACTCACAGCCGGCAAAATAAAGAAAAATTAAAGTCTTGATGTCTTTTGTGTCCAGATGCATTCTGTGGCCTGCCCCCTAGAGTGAAATCATACTGTAGTTCTATATCAACACTTTAAAAAAGGTTAGGCTCTATTTGTATTTATGCCAAAACCATAGATGGTTTAGTTTTGCTTTTTTTTTTTTTTTTTTTTGAGCTTTTCAAAATCTGTAGTCTTCAGGGACTTGCTTTTTTTTCCAGTCAAAATTAGATTTCTAAGAATCATCCGTGTTGGTGGGTCTAGCTGTATTGTTTCATTGTGAAATACTGTAAGCTACAAGCCCAGCTATTTATCCATTTTCTAATATGTATGTGACTCCTGGTACACATGTACGTGTGTTTCTCTAGGACATACCTAGTAGTGAACTGTTGAGTTATAGCATATTCAGATGTTCAATTTTACATATTATTTTAACATTGTTCTCCAAAGTGACTGAAGCAACTTGCTCCTCTACCAGAATTATGTTCCTATTCATCTACATCTCTGAAACTTAATATTTTAGATAATTTAATTTTTGCATTGATATGAAATTTATCTCACTGTCTTCTGTATGTCTCTGCCTAATGATGAGATTGACTATGTATTTATACATTCATCACAAAATGTCTATTTTATTGCACACCTCATCTCTTTGGATGGGTTTCTTCTTATTGATTTCTATTAGTCCTAGTAACAACCTGTACGTTCCAGAAATTGGTCCTTTATTGATTATATGAATGTCATCATCATTTCACTCCCTCTATAAACTCCAGAACACAAGTTGTTCATTTTTATGAGTTGGATATCTTTTTATGAAGTATTTTTACTCATTTTTAAAGATTTGTTTTACTTGAAAGACAGGACCAGAACTCTGGCACACTAGATTGTCACCACCTGTGATGCCAGCATCCCATATCAGAGCTCCACTTTGAGTTCCGGCTGCTCCACCTCCCATACAACTCTCTGCTAATGTACTTGGGAGAGCAGCAGAAGTTCAAGCACATGGAGACACAGATGGAGTTCTAATGTTCTGGTTTTGATTTGACTGAGCCTTGAGAACCATTTGGGGAGTGAACCACTGGACAGAAGCTCTATCACTGCCTTTCTTTCTTTACTTTATTTTTATTTTTATTTATTAGTTAAGAATCTGATAGACATGGAAGACCCAGATGCAATTCCTGGCTTCTGGCTCCAGCGTGGCCAGGGACTTTTGGGAAGGTAACAAGAAATGGAAGAAAGAACAAGTGAGTGAGAGAGGAGGGGAGGGAGAGTGAGGGGAGAGAAAGATAGGGAAGGGGGGAGACTGACTTTCTCTGCCTTTCAAATAAATAAGTAAATCTTTAATAAAAGTCTGTGACTAGCCAGACCAGTTTTCATTAGCGTAGTATTTTTTTTTATTTTAATTTTTATTTTTGAAAGGCAGAGTGGACAGTGAGAGAGAGAGACAGAGAGAAAGGTCTTCCTTTGCTGTTGGTTCACCCTCCAATGGCCGCCGTGGCCTGCGTGCTGCAGCCAGCGCACCGCGCTGATCCGAAGGTGTAATATTTACCTGGTATATTTTCAACTTTCCTGTGTTATTCTGAGTTAAATGTGCTTTTTGCAAAGAGCAGATAGTGAGATTTTGTTTCTTTCATCTAGTCTGACAAGGTTTTTCTTTCACCTAAAGACTTTATTTCATTTTATTATAATTTTTTATTTTAATTAAGATTGTATTTATGAGACTTTTTATAATTTCTCATTTGGAATGAGTTTTGCTCTTTTCCTTATAGCTTTCTATATTGAATAATATTTCTCTTAATGTTTATGCTGAAGTACTTAGATATCCATTTAACATTATAATATCTAAAGGTAATCAGTATTTTTTTCCTCCTAAAAGTACTCCAGATGACTTTAATTTATAGTATCCTTCCTATATACTTTGTTATCTGATATTTTAGCTATGCTTTAGCTTTTTCTCTAGGTTGGAAACATTTTTTATGTTTATTCCATATTTGTTCATTATGTGCTTGCAAAATTTTCTCTTCCTATTTACCTCATACTTTTCTTGTAGATTCTCCCCCCATCCACCCAAAAGTGCACATCTGAACAAATTACATTCTTTTATTTCCATTTCATTGGGTGAATAACCCTTTGAAAGCCCATATGGATCGCAGATCAGAACTCCTGTCTTAATGAAAAGCTTTCATACCATACTTTATATTGTATTTAATACAAAACATAGGTGCTGTTTGGTACACATGGCTATTGTTTGTAAAAGTATATAAATGTGGTAAGTAGATCAACCTGTTGGTCTCATAACAGTACTCCTGCAAGAGGAGATGATCTGCTTGGGAAGACATCCAACAGCCCATTGCATCTTGCTATAGGGCAGGTTGATTCATAGAAATTTCCTCTGCTTATTGGGAATTGCGCTTTCCCAATCCTGCCCTTGGCCATGACCAATATTTCCATATCAGTTTGAGAAAAGTAAGAGTCTCTGTGTCCTAACTACAATTTGAACATGATTATGTGAATCCATATTTGCAGAAAAATAGGCATATAGATTCTTGTTTTTGCTTTTTAGGACACCTAAACTCTCCTGTAGTTTTTGATCAGCCATTGTTTTGTGCACAAAAGTACTGGGAAAACATTGGTGGGGAACAAGACAGTGTAGTATTCTGAGACCAATCATATGCATTGAATAAGTGCAGAAAATTTTTCTTAAACTGTCTTGAAATTGACTTTTGATGAAAAAAAAAAAAAAACAGGGTAAAGAACATAGGAGGACGCTCCAAGAAGATAGTTCAGGTATCAAATGACTTTATTGGAATGCCAAAGGGACTTGGCTGTATTATGATCAATTGAGTGGAATGCGTACGTGACTCTCAGGGTCTTGATTCTATTAGCAGTTCTGGTGATAGCAGAGTAAAGGACTGACAACAGTTGTGTGATGTTTTGGTGATAATTTTACAGCGTGTTGCTCTTAGACATAGGGTTTTCTAAATTTTTGTTTAAAAAATTGGCTTTAGAATCACATAAGCATAGGTTCCAATGCTGGTCCCCACGCTTCATGACCTTACAAATTTTAGTGTTTTCCTTAGGTTCACTAGGCCCTAGTTTCCCAGTTTGCTAAAGGGGAGCAGACATTTCTACTTTGCAGGGTTGTAAGGATTAGCTTTCATGAAAGTAAAGGATCTTCAACCCTTAATCTATAGCAGCTTCTCAGGAGATGGTAGCAGTTATTCTGTGACAGTACTGACCCATCAAATTAGGCAACTTTTCTTAAAGTTCTGATCTATAAAATGGGCAAACACTTTTATCTCCACCATTTAGCTCATGAAAGGGTTGTAAAGTTGATTGTGCACTGTATGCCAAAATGAATGTGAGCACTTTGATGACATTTGGACAGTTTTGGTTGTGTTTTTTTTTTAAGATTTTATTTATTTGAAAGAGTTACACAGAGAGAGGAGAGGCAGAGAGAGAGAGAGAGAGAGAGAGAGAGAGAGAGAGAGAGGTCTTCCATCTGATGGTTCACTCCCCAGATGGCCACAATGGCCAGAGCTGTGCCGATCCGAAGCTAGGAGCTTCTTCCAGGTCTCCCATGCAGGTGCCGGGGCCCAAGGACTTGGGCCATCTTCCACTGTTTTACCAGGCCATAGCAGAGAACTGGATTAGAAGTGGAGCAGCCGGATCTCGAACCGGTGCCCATGTGGGATGCCGGCGCTTCAGGCCAGGACATTAACACTGAGCCACAGCACCAGCCCCTGGACAGTTCTGTTTAATGAAGGACCTTATATCTTGCTCCCCTTACTCCTTGACCAAATCAAAACTTCACTTCATTTGTTGGTTTTCTTTTATTTTTTAAGTCCTCAGGCTTTCTTTCACAGGATGGACCATCATTCTGCATTCTTCTAATTTTCTGTTTGATTGGCATCCTTTCTCTTCCAAGCTACTTATAGATGACATCTCCCTTACCACTGCTGATTTCTCATAAGAATTTAATTGCTGCCAAGACTGGGGTTTCAGTGTGCTTCCATATAGCCAAACACTCAGTGACTATACAATTCTATACAGTATAATCCCTTTAGACATCACACTCTCTGAATAATACTGCTCTAAGAATTAATGAAAGAAAGCCTTTATCCCTTAAATGTGACATGATTTATATATGAAGCAAAATGATTTATATACCCTGTCTTGTTATAACTCACTGATGACAGCCCCTTTTCTTTGTAGACAGCTGAAAACTCATGCATGGAATTTGGAAAGGGATCATATACAGCTATGTGTTTTGCCTTCTCTATAATGTCAAGCTCATGCCATAACCTTATGTATCCAAAAATAAATTTGTGAAACAAAACTAAATATTAACTATGGTCCTTCCATTATTCATAAAAGCAAAGAAATAAACCCTAAACTTACCTTGCTAATTTATTAGAACATTTGCTTTTGTTCGAGGCCACCAGGTTCCTGGGGTGAATCTCATATGGCCCCTGCTCTTAAGGAATTCATCATCTGTTGGAAATCAGTTATAGAGACTGCCTCCAAGGTGTGCCACATTGTCTATCAGAATCAGGAAAAACAATGTCAGATTTGAGTTATGAAGCAAAACCAAAGAAAATGAAGACATTATATAGCTACAAAGTAAGCGTATGTAATAGAGGTAAATTATTTTTGCATGCTAAACCTGGAAAGAGTAGATTTAAAGTAACCCTGCCTCCTACAGCAGATGATAAAACTGAGATAACACAGAAGATCAGACTGCCAGTTCAGTCTCTTATACATCAGAGTTCTTACAGTTTCAAGCTTTAATAAATTCAAGAACATAAATAACTACAAAGCAGGGACAAAATAGAATGGCTCAGGACAGCAGTCCTCCAATCTCTCTCTTACTGCATGAAAATGTGCTTTGACCCATATTCTCTATGATGTCTCTAATTTTGTAAGCAGATATATCACTTACATAGAAGGGTAATGTTTCAGTCATAATACACCTCGGTGTGTATTCAGGTAGGAATTTGGCTTAAATAACATTTTCCAGGGAGCTAAAGCTGATGATCCGTGGATTCCAGGTTGATTTTCCTCAAACAGTTTTAGAAAGATCAGATATATCTTGCTGAAAACCTCCCAATAATAAGACTATCTGACAAGAAAATATTATTTTCTAGAAAATCTGTCAATAACCAATCTTTTTCAAAGGCTGAAACTCACCATAAAAGCAGATAATGAACTGGGAAACTGACCCTTAACCAGCATCTTTTCCTCCACACACAGGTCTTGAAAATCAGGTGGCCAAGGATAGGTTCTGCTAGCAGCAGTGCATCACCCACCTCCAGGATACAGAACAGGAAATTAAGCATTCATTCGGTGGTTGTGGATGATTGGCAGACAGTTCTTTAAGGGGGAGGGAATTTTATTGGAGTTTATTCGATTTTCCCTCCTCTCCTGCAGGAAGATGGATGCTTTCTTTATCCTTATAAGACAGTGAGACTTCAAGACTTAAAATTCTCATGCATTTCCTGGAGTTCATGGTCACAAATGTCTAAAATCAGAGGTGCCCTAAAACTGGAAAAGAGGATGTAAGGGGCAGAGGCTAACCTTCTACCAGAAATAGTAAAACAAATTATCTCTCCCCAAAAGAACCATCACCCAAGAGGTCTAAGATGATCGCAGAGAAGGATTCTGGGTGGGATAGGCTGACTGAAGCTGGGGACTGAGAGGGCGTCACTCTTAAGTAAATTTTAGGGACAAAATCCTCAGTGCTCATAGTTCAAAAAATCCACCAAAACACTCCCGAGGGAGAAGCTCAGCATTAGGACTTCTGCTGTGTGCCGAGGACTCCAGCATCTCCTCCACATTTGCGCTGTCAGATAAGATCTTCTGGGCCCCTTGCCTTTCCTGGGCAGCTCTACGGAGTCACAGACACTTGGTGAGCAGGTGATAGTAGAACAGCGTGTCTCTGGACAGCAAGGTTACCACGGCCGCCTCCCCCACTATTGTGGGCAAGTGGGGAAGACGAGTTTTCAGTTGATGGGGTTTGGAAGACTGACACTAGAATGGTCTGGTATTTAATAGGATTTTCTAATGTCTAAAGAGGATTGTTGGGCGACTGGAACTTCCTAAGATTTTATCCAGAGAATAACAAGAGCCTACAGAATGGATTCAAGTAAAAGCTGCGAGAGACAGTAAAGTTGTTCTCTACTTGCAAGTGAGCAAGTGTTGATTATGCGGTAAATTGTTAAACAGGCTCACCAAAATATCGTTTCCTCATGATTAAATCCGAAGGTGTGTGTACTTCGCACTTGTGTGTATACCTAGGTGTTAATAGGAATTAGTAACTCACATCATGTTTGAGAAACTAAAATTTGCTCCTTAGGCAATAAGGAGCTTGGGTAAGGAGAACTATTTATTACTGTTATATGCAATTTATTTTCCACTTATGAGAAAATGATTATTTAAATAGAAAAAAAAACTGAGCCTTGATTAAAAGTAAGTGCTGGATCATTTGAGTCTTAATTGAGGAAATCTTTCAGAGCTCAATAAGCTTCATGACACCTGAGTATTATCTTTTTTTGCAGGTAGAGAAAAGAATAAAGGATTCAGTCTGAAGATGATTTGCCCCAAATCCTCAATCATCTTTAATAGAAATAAGATCCATGGTTTCTTTGACTCTAAAAATGTGCTTCAAACAGATAAACACTTTTCTTTCATGCAAGTTTGACAAAAATGGTTGTTTATGTTGGATTTTTAGTTGTAGAGTTCTCGGGTTGCTTTTTGATAAAGAGTAAAAATTCCTTTTGATCATCAGAAGCGACTATCAGCATAAAGATCTCTTATTAGGGCAAGCTTCTGTCATTTCCATTTTGCTGTTATGCTTCTGGGGGTGCTCGGAGAATTCCAACATAAAATAATACCCCCTCTTCTGTTAGAAGAAACTGGAAAAATCTATTTAGAGAGTAAAACGAAAAATCCTGATTATTTCCTTTGTTGACCAAATAAGCAAGCCCAGTGATAGAAATAAAAACATGTTTTTTACCGCATTTTGAAACTAATGATTGATAAAAAGGCTGATGGATCTTGATATACAATGCTTTCCTTTGGATTTATCTTTGAGACACTAGTGATGTCAATACTCACTAGTAAGGGTAGCAAATCCTGTAAGTTAAGATTGTTGATTTATGTTCTTCAAAACAATACAGAAGAGAAACTTTCAATACATCAAGTTGTAAGAAAACTCAATGACTTAAGGTTTTTTGTTTTTTACTCATCCTTATAGAATTTCATTTTTAATGTATTGAATAAGAGGAAAATAAGTCACTATTGTATAGTTTGCCTAATTTTTCATGCTATTTTTGATTAATACATATTCATGATAGAAATATATCAAATGGTATTCTACAGCAGAAACCTTCAAAGGGCTTATCACCCAATAATCATTTATATATACGCTTTTTCAGATTCAAACTATGGAAAAATACCGAAAAAACTGTTGTGCAAGGCAGAATGTTTTATTTCTGATTAATGGTGAACCAAGTGTGGTTGATGCAGATTATAATATATCATCACATACTGGCTGAACAGATGCTTAAATAAAGTAGCATCTGAAGTTACTCACCTATACAAAACTCAGATTTAGCAACATAAGAAAGCTTCCAGAGAAAACTGGCTTTTAATATTATAATTTCGCTTTCATATACATTGTGGTTTCTCATTTTCAAAACAGTGGAAAATATTTAAAAGAACTATTAAATAAAGAAGAGACTTTATAAAAGATCTATTTGAAAGGCAGAGTTACAGAGAGGCAGAGGCAGAGAGAGAGGTCTTCCATCCACTGGTTCACTCCCCAGATGGCCGAAACAGTTGGAGCTGTGCTGATCCAAAGCCAGTAGTTTCTTCCTGGTCTCCCATGTGAGTGCAGGAGCCCAAGCACTTGGGTCATCTTTCACTGCTTTCCCAGGCCATAGCAGAGAGCTGGATTGGAAGGGGAGCAGCTGGGACGCAAACTGGCACCCGTATAGGATGCTGGCACTGCAGGCGGTGGCTTCACTCACTAGGCCACAGCGCTGGTCCCAAGAGACATTTTAACAAAGTAGGCGGTTGGCTAGATGAGGGATCTATATGAAGTGTGGGTTGAAAGCCACTTTTAGATTGTGTATTATTCAGATGCCATCTTTGCTGATGGCATAACAGTCACTTCAACTCACTCCAAAATACCATCTCATCCATTTCTAATCCCTCCATTCTAATGAGGAACCATGCTAGATATTGCTCTTCACATCAAATATGCTCTAATTCTTCTGTTTCTCATCAGAAGAAATTTGCATGAATGTTGAAGGTTTCAGACCATATCAGAATTCAGGTGTTTTCGCCACTGCCACAGATCACTAGGCTAATCCTCCGCCTGCGGCGCCGGCACACCAGGTTCTAGTCCCAGTCGGGGCTCCGGATTCTGTCCTGGTCGCTCCTCTTCCTGTCCAGCTCTCTGCTGTGGCCCCGGAAGGCAGTGGAGGATGGCCCAAGTGCTTGGACCCTGCACCCACATGGGAGACCAGGAGAAGCACCTGGCTCCTGGCTTCAGATCGGCGCAGTGTGCTGGCAGCAGCGCGCCGGCCGCAGCGACCACTGGGGGGTGAACCAACGGCAAAAGGAAGACCTTTCTCTCTCTCTCTCTCTCTCTCTCTCTCTCTCTCTCTCTCTCTCACTGTCCACTCTGCCTGTCAAAAAAAAAAAAAAAATTCAAGTGTTTTCAAAATGTAGACTTAAGATGTAGGTGAAAAGAACAGTAATCTTAATGTTATTTTCCCCTCCTAGACCACTGCTTAGGAAATGGATTACAACCTGTGATTCTTGGCTGTATGGAGGAGAGCACATGAAAAAACAGTGAACATAACACAGCCTTACTCCTCTACTAGATTGATTATGAAGTGCGTGCACTGACCATGAATGCATACAATCACTAAATAAACATGCTTGAATGTCTATATTTGTATTGGCATATTTCAAAACTTTATGAAAATTGGAAGTACAAGATAGGTTTATTTTGGTGCCAAAAACAAGTTGAAATCCATAAGTATGCAGAGTTCTTTCAAAGTTCTTAGGAAGTAGGTATTTAATTTAGTGTTAAGATGCTCACATCCCACAGTGGGATGCCTGGGTTCTAATCTTGGCTACAGATTCCTAGCAATGGAGACCCTGAATAGCAGCAGTGATGGCTCAAGGAATTGGGTTCTTACTATGTGTGTGTGAGACCTGGACTGCAGTCACAGTTCCCACCTTCAGTCCCAGTCTTTGTACAGATGGGAGCTTGCATTTCAAATAATTAATGAGATTTCTTTAAAAGTTTATAGAAATGATATAGTATGAAAAACTATGCATTAATTTCAATGGTTTTGCACACCAAATTACACTTGTATTTTAATTCTACTTTCCATGAACTTTTTGAAGTACCCTTTTATATGCACATGTCTCTATATATGCCTTAGAGAATTAAGTAACTCATGTTTTCTTCAAATGTTATTGAGGATTTTCTAGTCAGAATTCCCTGATGCTGGTACAACCAGGCCTTCTGTGTGTCTCAATGCTCAGAAAACGCTAAGCCAGGGCTAGGATCATACAAGTACCATGTGTGAGTAGTAGGGGGCTAATTCTCCCAAGGAAGTCATTCATTCCCTCATCCCATGCTTCTTTCTTGAGGGTTCACGTGTGCCAGATACTGATTGAGGCCCTGAATAGACCTAATGTGAGGAGATACACAAGTGTGTAGTGAAGGCAGCAACATCCTAATTGAAATTATAATGACTAGTCCATGAGTCACTATAGAAGGAGTCAGCCGGCCTCCTGTCAAGCCCACAAGAAAACACAAAATTAAAGGCTATAGCAGACCAAAATAACAGGACTGAAATATTTTCCTAATCATCCTTGATTAGAGAATGTTAAGCAGTCTGCTCACAAAGAGTGATCAGTGGTCAACACTAAATTTGTTCCTGCATATTCATAATTTGTTATGTTTCATGTAACCATTTGCCAAATTGAGTTCACATAGCAGTGTAATGAAGTTATCACCACATAGACTCCATTTCCCTCTGTGCCTCAGGAAAGATGATCAAAAAGGTTTGTGGGTTGAATGCAAATACCTAAATCCACCTGACTCTGATAATCATGATTGCTGGTCTAGTGCTTAGGCAGAGGCAGGTCACCACTTATGGGGTTTACATTTACCCTGACTATCGGTAGAGAGGAAAAAAGAGGTTAACCTATTGGCTTCCCAAAAAAGGATGGTCATAAACTGAGTCAGTGTCTAATAGAGGCAATCGATAAGGCACTGGTGTGGCTGCTGATAATAACAGTTTACAGATGCTCTGAAGCCCATGAGTCATCATCATTAATTTAGCTCCACATGCGTGTAGGCAGAATAATAGGATTCAGACAGGCCTTTGAGGGAAAGATCTATCATATTGATCGAGAGCCGCAAGCAGAAAGAGGCTTTCTGGTCTCACGTCTGACAGTGTTATGATGCAGCGAAAGGGAATCAATAGAGCCTTCCCATCTGACTGGATGGCTCACGGCTTGGAGCACACTCTGGCACGATGACCTCTTTCACTCCACTTTAGCCTGGGACTTGGCAGCAGGTCATCTGCAGCCTGTCCAACCCCCAGGGTGGGCTTCTTCTTGACCCTTGAGGCCACATCCCCACTGTGTGCTCATTACTAAAATGTGGAAATCAGCTTTGTCCTTTGAGTTTGAGAACCCCCAAATTTAATGTCCTTTTATTCCAGTAATGAGGCTTTGCCTTTGGTTTTGTCATTCCCATTTCCTGCCAGGGCTTTGAAAACTGGCCTTTGAACCCCGGCCCCATGGCTGGGCCCTGCTCAAAGATGATCATGCATGCCTGCCCACCTGCACTTCTCAATGTCACCTGATGCTAGTTCTACATCACTAAGTTCTTGCCATTGATTTGGAGACTACCATTCATTCAAGTGGGAATGTAGAGGTTAATTGCTTACCTGGTGTCACTGTGGTTTAAGTATTCTCTCGTCAGCTGCTGAGTTCTATGTAGCTGTCTAGATGGCTGCTGTGCCCCTTGTTCTCTTGTCTTCTTGGAACTGCTGTGGTTAAGTAGGCCAAATTCGATCCTGTCAAAATATGATAAGGAGTGTGGGAGATGTAACCTGGCCCTTGACCTTAAGAAAGAACATTAAAGTTCGCTGACTTTGATCTTAATCTGATAGGGTCACAGTCAAAGTGGAAGTTCTCTCCTCCCTTCAGAGAAAGGTACCTCCTTCTTTGATGGCCCTGTTCTTTCCACTGGGATCTCACTCACAGAGATCTTTCATTTAGGTCTTCTTTTTTTTCTTTTCCATGGTATCTTGGCTTTCCATGCCTACAATAAGATCAAAGTCAGTGAACTCTAAAGGCTTCCATAGCCCTGGCAACTCATGACTAGAGCCTAGGGAGATTACTGACGCCATGAACAGGAGTGTCAAATTGTTAAGTCAGCAACAGGAGTCACTGTGTGCTTACATCCCGTGTGGGATCGGTCCTTAATGTGTTGTCTAATGTGCAGTGATGCTATAACTAGTACTGAAACAGTATTTTTACACTTTGTGTTTCTGTGTGGGTACAAACTGATGAGATCTTTACTAATTATATACTGAATCGATCTTCTGTATATAAAGATAATTGGAAATGAAAAAAAAACTGGTGTTAAATTGGAAATGGCATAGAAAATTAATTTTTTAAAAAAATATTATATAGGATCTCTGTCTTTAATGTGCTGTACACTGTTATTTAATGCTATAACTAGTACTCCAACAGTATTTTTTTCACTTTGTGTTGCTATATGGGGCAAACTGTTGAAATCTTTACCTAATATATACTAAACTGATCTTCTGTATATAAAGAGAATTGAAAATGAATCTTGATGTGAATGGAAGGGGAGAGGGAGCGGGAAAGGGGAGGGTTGCGGGTGGGAGGGAAGTTATGGGAGGGGGGAAGCCATTGTAACCCATAAGCTGTACTTTGGAAATTTATATTCATTAAATAAAAGTTTAATAAATGGAAAAAAAAGAACATTAATAATAGCAACCACAATATACCACATTCATGGATGCAGTGGAGTTAGTTGGCCACTGCCCACTAAATGATGGAAGTGGAGTAACAACAAAGACAAGATTTGTACATTCCTGAGTATGTGCTGTTGTCATTGATATTGGGAGAAGGATACAGATAATAACAGGTTACAAACAGCTCAGTATAAAGAATATAAGGGGGCAAAGTGATAGAGCTACTTCAAATTAGGTGGTTCAGAGGCATATCCAGAGGTAACATTTGAAGCAGAAACTGACATTATAAAGTTAGCCATTCGGTTATCAGATGACATATTTCCAGAAGAAGGACAAGGTAGGCAAAGATCTAAAAACAGAAATTAAGCCAAGAATCTAAGATTCAGTAAGATGCTCAGAGTGGCTGGAGAGACCAGATGGGAATAAAATAATTGGAATGAATCTGGAAGCATTGGCAGTGGCTGGATTTATTGGTGGTGTTGTGAACTATGGTATTGTTTAATTTAAATAACAACGAGAAGCTAGTTGAGAGAAGTACCCTATTTGGAGTTATATTCTAAAGTGAACCTGATGCTTCTTGGCAGACAATTGATTTATGTAGAAGGCCAAAGAGACAGGTGAGAGATTTGTTATGAGACTCCTGCAGTAAACAAGAGGGGCATGGTTGATACCAGGCCAAGGAAAAGCACACGCAGGAAGGTGCGTGTGGAATGTGAAACACTTGTAGAGGATTTGATGTGGAAACAAGAATCCTAGATTTTTATCCTGAACAAAAGGGGTGTGTGTTGGTGCCCTTTTCTGAGGATATGGAAAATGGAATGGAAAATCAGATTTGAAGGACAAAAATCAAGGGTCCCATTTAGGTTGTGTTTGATTTGCTGGTAGACATGATGTAAATACAATGAGTGGGCAAAAGAGTATATGAATCTGCAGTGCTATGAGATATCTGGGGTAGAGTTAGAGGATTGGAAGCTCTCCATGTTAAAGATGATGTTACAGGCTTTGTAATGGAGGAGATGATGTTGGAGACGGAATATAAACGACAAGACATCAGGAAAGACCCTGGAGATACTCTGGTATCTTGATGCCTAGGAAAGAAGTTTGAAAATCAGGCTAAGGGTGACTGGAAATCTAAGAGAAGTCCATTTAGCAAGCCAGTGTGAAGTCACATATGTCTTTCATGTATATGCTAGCCATTTTAATCTTTACTTCAACTTCCAGAACTAGTTGGAAAGTGGAGGCTGCATTGTGCTGTCTCTATTCAAACCCAAGCACTGCCATTTCCTAATCATTGGCCTTGGGCAAGTCAGTTAACTTCTGTGTCTCAGTTTACTTGTCTCTAAAATGGAATTATAAAAATATCTACCTTATGGGCTTGATGGTTGGATTAAATGGAATAAAGCTCCTAAAACAGTACCTGGCACAAATTAGGCACCCAATAAATATGGTGTAGCAATTACTAATTACCTATTATCTGCATTCTACACTCAAGTGGAACTTAGAGACGTTTATATGCTCAAAAGTGACAGATATATGTGTGGTAGAGCCAGAGGCTAAACAACTCTTTTTGATTCTAAGATTATGGTATTTTCTTATTCATTCCCTTTAAAGTATTACTAAGCTGATTTATGATCAAGGCATCACTTTCATCAGTCATAGTGCCACAGTATGGAAAACATATTTCAGTTGCACATTTCAACCTTTATTCTCTCCGACCAAATCTTGTTATAAGAAATGCTGATGGCCAAACTCACTAGACTTAGTTTCTCACTTATCTGTGGAGTGGCTAATGATATTTACCATCCCTTAAAAATGTGATTAGAGTGAGATAAAGCAAGCATGTCCATATACATGATAAAGCAAATATTTAGTCTTCAAATAAACATATAATATGTTGACCATTTTGTAAATACCAAAAGCAAGTTCTAAAATGCACATTTTAAAAAATTTTATTTTTTGAAAAATTTTGAGTATGTAAATATACAAGTACTATGTTTGATTACAGTGTAATATTTTAATACATATATACAGCATAATCAAACTTGGCAACCAGTATTTCCATTTCATATACACTCTGAAGTGGGAGAGCTGGGCCATATGGTAGAAAATTTCAGTTTTTTAAAGAATTTCCATTTTGATCTCTATAATGACTATACTAATCTGCATTCCCACCAACAGTATACAAGGATTCCCTTTTCTCCATATCCTTGCCACCAAGTTAAATTTTTTTTTTTATAATTATCATTCAACTCTAGTGCGATGATATCTAATTGTGGTTCTGATTTGCTCTATAGTGGTTAAATGTTTTTCTATGTATCTGGTAATTTCTATCTTTTGAGTGATGCCTATTCAGTTACTTTGCATATTTCTTAATTGGATTGTTTGGGGTTTGTTGAGTCTTTGAGTTCTCTTTATATTCTAGATATTATTAGGAACATAATGTTTGTATACAGTTTCCCCCATTCTGTTGGTTCTGTCTTTGGTTGATTGTTTTATTTGCTATGAAGAATCTTCGTGATTTAATATAATTCTAGTTGTCTATTTTTACTTTTGTTACCTGTTCTTATTTGGTCTCAACTTAAAAAATCAGTAGTTACTTGAATATTTTATGTGTTTCTTTTATACCTTCTAGTAGTTTATTAGTCTCATTTATCCCTTTTAGATCTTAGATCTATTCAGTTGATTTTTTCCTTAGAATGAGAGGTGGTGAGTGGGAGGGAGGTTAAGGTTAAACAATCTGAATATAGATATTTGGTATTCCCGGCACCCTTTATTGAAGATACTGTCATTTGCCCAGTATTTTTTCACATCTTTGTCAAAGATCATTTTGCTATAGATGTGTGGATTAATTTCTAGGATCCCAGTTCCATATCTTGATACAGATCTCTCTCTCTCTCTCTCTCTGAATCTCTGTTTCTGCTTTCATGCAGTTACTATTTTTTTGATTATAAAGCTCTGTGGCGTGTGTTGAAATCAGGTATTGCAATGCGTCCAGCTTTGTTCTCTTTGTTCTGTGGGTTTCTGTCCTTCCATAAGAATTTTAGGATCTTTTTTCTGGTTCTGTATAGACTGTATTTGGTGTTTTTAGGAAGATTGCATTGAATCTGTAAATTGCTCTGGGTACTGTGGGCATTTTAACATGACCTCTCATGCTTCTACATTGGAAGAATTAATGTTATTAAAAGGTCCATCGTATCCAAAGCAATTTACAGATTCAATGTAATCCCCATTAAAAACATCTTATTAATTATCACTATTTAGACCAAGTGAGAGGGTCGATTCAATAAAATTTTTAAAAACTCAGCTCTATTAATTTCAATTAAATGAATCAATTCATGTTAAACTAATTAAGTGTTGTCAAGCAAAGGAGTTAGGAAGCTACTTCAATAAACAGAAGAATGATTTGTATTTAACATATCAGTTGTTTATCCATAAATTGGTGTTTTTAATTGTTTGAAAGCAATTTGTTCTCTTTGGCAAATTAAATGTTCCTCTTATAAGTGTGAGACTATCTTATTGGGAACATTTTTTTTAAAGCCAAGATAGCTTCAGCTTAATTCCAATCCACATTAATGGAACTTTCTTTCATTTATGAGATTCTAAATCTTTTCTACTGGTGTTACAATTAGACTTTATTGTTAAGTTTGAGAGGAAAAAAGAATAATTCTCTGTTCATAGTTCTAATATTCAATTACAATAAATTATGTAAAAGGACTGTTGTTACTTTGGAAGAAGCTGTGAGAAACATCTGCCACCTTAAGCAGTGAGGGCTCTAACTGTGATATAATGTCTTAGGGTTCAAGTTCATATGAAATTCTTAATTCTGTGTGGCTGTACTACAGAGTATCTTATACCACAGCCATTCATTAAATGTTGGAGGAAACTACAAAACAAAAAACAAGAGGGAGGGAGGAAGTGAGGAAGAACGGAATCTCATTTACTAAAGTTTGGTTTTGAAACACTAGTTTCTTTCTGAACAAAGTCAACTGCCAGAAAAGTTTCCAAAGTTAAGCTGATGTGTTCTGTTGAAATTCGCCCAAGAACTACACCTTTTTGCTGAGGAGTCACACCAGATGTCCTGTCCAAGGACTAATAACATTTATTCCTGTAGGCTACATCCATATGTGAGGCAGCAGAAGTGAGCATTTCAGAGCTGGTTAGTCTACTTTAAGTTATGCTCAGTGCACTGTATCGGGAATACAAAAGCATTTTCCAGATGGCATCATAAAGGCAGTTCATTTTTGCAAAGCACCATCTCATTTTTGAGAAATAGCTCCTTGTTTTTCATTCCCCTTGGTCGTTTTTGAATTGCTGTTTCTTCCCATAAATGCAACACTTAACCAGAGGGCTGAGTAGGATATCTGCTGTATGTTATGAAAAATGCTTAATAGGCTGTGAGTGTTCAGACATGAAGTGACGAGGAGGATAATGAGATACTGTCTTATCCATTGGCCATGCCATCAAGGAGACAGAATACCAGATGGACACTGGGATTCTACTTGCCCTGTTAATGATGTAACCTTGGGTAATTCTTTTAATCATGCTGTATTTAAATGTCTACATATGCTTGTGAGCAACTCTCAGAAATTCCTTTGTGATTCATCCCAGAACCACCTATCATTTGTTTCTCTACTTATGTATCTACACGAACTCTCCACTGTAGACAAATTACTCAACATACTTTCTTCCAAATACTTCTTGTACTCATTCAAATTCATTCGTTTCATTAAGCTCTTTCCTTGGTCTACAGTATACTTTCTTCTTTTCTCTGTCTACCCAAATCCTACTGTCTTTAGACATTCTAGTCAAGTTTCCTCCTGTGTGAAAACATTCATGTATTCATGTCTCTCCAAAAGGAGATTTATACACGGAATCACCTTTAGTTATAAGAATAATCTTATAAAGTAACTATTACTACCTTTCTAGAGATGAAACTATGAGACTCTAATGATTTATTGTTCTATGGCCCAAAGGTACCGTCAGAATTTGGGTGCCGCGGTCACTGTTTGTTCCTTCCACTACTCCTCTGTACCCTAGTGACATATTTCTATCCTTGTTACAATTACTTATTATGGCAACTTTTATACTAATTTTTTAAAAAATCTTTATTTGAAAGGCAGGGTTACAGAGAGGGAGATAGAGATCTTCCAACCACTAATTCACTCCCCTAAACGCTAACAATACCAGGGCTGTTCCAGGCCAAAGCCAGGAAACTGGAACTCCATACAGGTCTCCCAGGTGGATGCAGTAGCCCAGGGACTTGGGCCATCTTAGATTGCTTTCAAGGTATACTGTCAGGGAGCTGGATCGGAAGTGGAGCAGCAGGACTCACACTAGCACCCATATGGGATTCCAGCAACACCAGCCCTTTTTTTTTTTTTTTAACTTTTTAGGTGCAAAGTTGAATGTTGTTTAAAGAAATAGTATTCCATTTTTCAAGTTGTTTACTATTTTCTTCACTATGCTTAAATGTGAACATAATAAATTCAGAGAATCTGAATCTGCAATTCACTGTTCCTACTTCAGCATGCAGGCACATAGTAGACACATGATAGATAGGTCCTGAATACAGTATGGTACATCTTATATTACCTCACCTTGCATATGGAGGTTCCCAATGAGTATTTGTTCTTCTGGCACAAGAAGACTATACCTTCATAAAGACTTTTCAATTAAAATCTTCTTAGTAAATTAAAACTCTTGCCTCTTATAGCTTTCCATGCCTATTTTCCATCTTCTGATATTGGCATTAGCCACACAACTATGACTATTTTTTAAATCTTCATTGAGCATGTACCCTACTCTGGGTTTCTGGTGCTAACACCAAACACTGTCATGTTTGGCTCTAGATAATGCAGAAGAAAATCACAATTTTAGAATTTACCTTCCATTAATTGCTTACTCAATATCATTTACTGAGCACTAATGTCCCCATGCTCAGCATTTCATTGATATTATTGTATTTACCTTTCAAAAGAACAAAGATTCCTTGTTTCCCATTAGGTAGTAAACTCTTCTTTTTAAACACTTTATAATAATAAAATTTACCCTACACTAAGTAAAAAAGTTCAACAACTAGTAAGAAGAAGAAAACTGTTCCTAATAAGTACCAAAAATGCAATGTATAAGAGTGAAATTGACATTTTGAGATTTGATGATTGTTTACAGCCCCTATCACTACTGATGAACAAAGATTCCTAACCCTGTTTTACCAGTTAGGAAAATAGAGCTATGGAAATTAAGTAACTTCCTCAGAACCATAAGGCTAATAAATGCTGAAATAGGATTAAAGTCTAGGGACCAAAACATTGAACTCCACTACATCTCTGTGACTTGTAAATTTCTGAGAGAAGAGGTTTAACATCCCTGCCAGCTGGCGTGATCAAACTAGACAATTCTTGACAGGTCAGATATTTTGAATAATAGGACTGCACTTTTGGGGGATGACTATTGGAAAAACTTCAAAATCATTGATGTCCACCCACATGTCAATTGTTTCCTTTTTTTTTTTTCTGTTTTCTTGAGATAGTCTAAAAATTATCAAATAGACCACTGCAGTTCTAACTCTGAATGGTGTTATTTAGTTGATGAGGACTAGCTTTTGTTTAATAGTGGAAGAAAAGTATTAATATATAACACTATTATCTCTAACTCTACCCTAGGAAAGACCATGTGGCATTTATTAACATTTGGACGGATAACATATTGCTAAATTTATTTAACAAGTTCTCAACAGTTAATGTTAACATTAGTTTTGGTTGGCACTGAGTCATTACTTTTTTGATAAAAAATAAATGTGTCAATAATATTTAGTGAATATATAACTGGTGAAAATATTTGTGATGGGTCTGTTTTAGTTTTGCCTCTGATATGAGCCTAATTGTTTTCTGTCTTCTAAAATGAACAGTGTTTGAAAACTGAAAGCCTATTTTTAATTCATTCTTGTAAGTACTGCTCTATCATCAGTGCAAGTATCTTTCAAGAGACAATAAAATCAGACAGAGATTTCTAGGTCACAAATAAAATACATCAGCTGCTGTTTACTACTTACCATATGTAGCACTGGATAAATTCCTCATAAAACAAGTGTTTATTCAAGTTTAAGCGAGGTTAATATATAACTCAAAGAATTTGAAAAGGATCTTTAAACCCACAAAGTACTTAGAATTCCTTCAACCAAATCACAATGCAAATATTGAGTACAGAATGGAGACTGCTGTGCTGATCTTCATTTTGATTTCTATGCAAGATAGCAATAGACACCAAGCAGTAAATTTAATTCATAATACCTTTTAGATTGTTCAGTGAAAGATGACACAGAAAAAGAACTTTAGTGTACCTAAGGAAGCTGTATCCTGGTGCTGGTAGTCTATTGTCACAGTAATAAATCACAGGTTTTAACAGAATGAAGCAGGAAGCTGGCTTTTACCTTAGTGTGCAAGTCTAAAGTCTCCTGATATGCAGGCTTTGAGTCATTGTTTGGAAGCTGATTAAAATTGTGCCACTTACCAGCAAATCAGTGATTACTGAAAAATGTAGATGGCCATAGCCAGCCTTAGGTTTTCACCTTGAATATATGTACTATAAGCAAATAAGTCATTTAAAAGGATGCCTGTCATTCTTTATTAGCAGAAAATATGCACTCACGAAGCAGTCAGTAACTGGAGATTGTCTACTCTGTGTAAGGCTCCGTGTAGATGCTGAAATGCATCGAACACCGTCCATACCTCTAAGAACTCATCATCTAGTGAGAAATAAATATCAACAGCCACTTTTAAGATGTGCCCCAACATTGTGCTTTGTCAGAGAGGTACTATAACCAGAAAAAATAATGTGGGAAATATAGCATTCAACCAGATTTTATATAAGACGGTTAACAATGAAAATACTTCAAATAATATTTAGCAACTATGAAATTTATGTGAAATTGAATGATTGCTGAAGGAGATGAAACAAAGAGTTCAACCAAGGTTAGAGGGAAGGAGGGAATGGCCAGGGCCTAGAAGTTCCAGGGGAGAACTTGCTGTCTGGCTTGTGCTAGACAAAGCAGGCTTGAGTCCCTGGTGGAAGTCAGTGAGAATCGGAACACAGGTACTCCCGCCCCTGCGAACGTCTGATAGTGCCAGCAGAAGCCTCAGTCTTCTTCCAGGTGAGCCGAAGGAGAAGCCTTCATGAGCTTCGATCAGGCTTGTAGGATGTAAGTACCTGCCAAGACATGGATTTTTAACCTGTATTTGACTTCATTAGACAGAAGTCACCATACTTTGTTGGGAGACATAAGGCTGATTTTGTCCAGTGGTGGAAGGAAAAGGAACCAAGACTCATAACTTTATATTCTTAAATGCAGGCTTAAAAGCATTGATCTAGGCAAGAGATAGAAATTTTTTAAATAAAATATTTATAAACTGGTTATTTATTTCCTACTCCCACTAATGATTTAATGTTTTCATTTGGGTGTGCTGCTGGAGTAGGGAGGGGTTTTTGAATCTGGCTGAGCTTAAATTTTTACTGACTGAGAAGTCACTGATGTAAACTAAGTTGCTTGAAAGATGTCTATAGGGGCCAGCACTGTGGCACAGTGGGATAAAACCCTGGTCTGGAGGGCCAGCAACCCATGTGGATGCCAGTTCTAGTGCCTGCTACTCCTCTTCTGATCCAGCTCTCTGCTATGGCCTGGGAAAGCAGTAGAAGATGGCCCAAGTCCTTGGGCCCCTGCACTCACATGGAGACCTGGAAGAAGCTCCTGGCTTTGGATTGGCACAGCTCCAGCCATGGCAGCCAACTGGGTTGTGAACCAGCAGATGAAGACTTCTCTCTGTCTCTACCTCTCTCTGTAACTCTGTCTTTCAAATAAATAAAATAAATCTTAAAAAAAAGTCTACAAAAATAGGAGCTCAAGGTAGAAATTAAATCTAATTTTTGGAAAATAGAGAAAGCGACAACTATGCATTCTGATTTGTGACTTGAGAAAATCATGTCAGCTAACCTTTCAAAGATCAGTCGTAGTCAAATGTGACATTATAAGCATCCATGGCCAAAATCTTTCCTCATTTCTTTTCTAATTAAAAATGTGTTTCAGTCGTTAAATAAGAGCAACAAGAGCTTCAGCTAAAATATAATTAGGACAGATAATGATTTATTATCAAGACTTCTCCCAGGGGCTGGTGCAGTAGCACAGTAAGTTAATCCTCCACCTGTGGCGCCAGCACCTCAAATAGGCGCTGGGTCTAGTCCCAGCTACTCCACTTCTGATCCAGCTCTCTACTGTGGCCTGGGAAAACAATAAAAGATGGCCCAAGTGCTTGAGCCCCTGCACCTGTGTGGAAGACCCAGAGGAAGATCCTGGCTCCTGGTTTTGGGTAGCTCAGCTTCAGCCATTGAAGCCATTTGAGGAGTGAACCAGTGAATGGAAGACTTTTCTCTCTGTCTCTCCCTCTCTGTAACTCTGCTTTTAAATTAAATAAAAGACCTCTCCTGGATCCAGCATTGTGGTGCAATGGGTTAAGCCACCTCCCACAATGCCAGCATTTCATATAGGCATCAGTTTGAGTCCTGGATGCTCCACTTCTTATCCAGATCCCTGCTATTGTGCTGGGAAAGCAGCAGCAGATGTCCAAGTACGTGGGCTCCTGACACACATATGGGAGACCCAAATGGAGTTCCAGTTTCCTGGATTCAGCCTGGCCCAGCCCTAGCCATTGTGGCCATTTGTGAAGTGAACCAGCAGATGGAAGACTGATCAATATCTCTATCTATCTATCTATCTATTTATGTAAATATCTGCCTCTCAGATAAATATATCATTATGAAAGAGTATGCAGGTATCAATACTTGAAGATCTAGGGGTCAATAGAAATGAAAGTGTAACAGAAAGAGGAGGCAAATGTATCTTCCTAAGGAGAATTGTACTCTGAGATGCTGCTCGTGCAAGTGGTTCTTTATAACAGACTAATTTCTGGGCAGTTTTATATGAAAAAAAATCACTATTTGCATACTAACCTCTGAAAAGTACATTAGGAACCTTATACATTTTGACTTAAACTTTTCTTTTTCATGAATTCTTATTTGCAAAAGGTGAAAGGCCCTGCCAGTAGTATATTTGGATTTATAAAACTGATAGCCTGATTGCAGGCAACTAAAATGTTTTGTTTTGGGAATTACTGATGCTCTTAATAATCTGTCTAGAATGCCAGGTAGATTTTAAAGAGGGATCTCACTTGATAGTCTCACTGGGTTTCCTCTGGAAGGGGGGCATGCCTGAAGAATTCTTGAGGGTGAACCTACTGTCTGGTTACATACAAGCAAATCTACATCAGGCTCCTGAGAAAAAGCTAATCCTGAAGAAAGAGTCCAGATTCACAAGGTTGCCCTCCAGACTCATGCCTGAGTTACATTGGAAGGGTAAGATAAGTGAATGGAAGATCTCTTGATATGGGGCTGGCGCTGTGGCATAGTGAGTAAAGCCACTGCCTGCAGTGTCAACATCCTATAGGCACCGGTTCTAGTCCTGGCTGCTCCCCTTCTGATCCAGCACTCTGCTATGAACTGGGAAAGCAATAGAAGATGGCTCAAGTCCTTGGGCCCCTGCACCCACATGGGAGACCTGTAAGAAGCTCCTGGCTTCAGATCGGTGCAGCTCCAGCCGTTGCAGCCAATTGGGGAGTGAACCAGCAGATGGAAGACTCTCTCTGTCCCTCTCCTTTTCTTTCTGTGTAACTCTGACTTTCAAGTAAATGAATAAATCTTTAAAAAAAACCCTCTTGATTCTCCCCCACCATCCATCCTTCCATTTCAAATAAAATGAAAATACATTTTTTTTAAAAGGTGAAATCTTGGGAGTGGGTGGTTAGCCTAGTGGCTAAGATATCCTAATCACATATCAGAGTGCTTGGATTCAATTGCCAGCTCTGGCTCCTGACCTTGGCTTCCCACTAAGGCAGACCCTGGAAGGCAGCAGTGATGATTCATGTAATTGGGTTCCGGCCACCCATGTGGGAAGCCTGGATCGCATTCAGGCTCCTGGCTTTGGTCCCAGCCTAATCACAGTCATTGCAGGAATTTGAACAGTGGACCACTGGATAGGATTTCTATGTTTCTTTCAAAATATTTTTTAAAAGTTCATAGAAAATGCAATCAGAATGTTTTGTTTTGCTTATTTTTAATTTTCTTTTATTTATTTGAAAGGCAGAGAAAGAGGTATCTTCCATCTGATGGTTTTCCTCTCACATGTCTGCAATAAAGCAGGAGCCTAGAGCTCAACTGGGGTCTTGCCTAGGGGACTAGGGACACAAGTACTTACACTTGTTGCCTTGCAGGGTGCACAATAACAAGAAGTTGGAGTTAAAAAGCAAAGCTGAACTAGCACCCAGGCACCTTTATATAGGAGGTAGGCAACCCTGGTGGCATCTTAACTGGTATGCCAAACACCCATAACCATATCTAAAAAATTTTTTTAAAACTAGGTGAGAGCTCCAAGAATCAGCCCACTAAAACCTCTATTAAATATTGAGACCTCCATGGAGCAATGCCTTGGAGCCTTGGGAATGGCACGTGGTGAAAGGTACTAGCAGTGCTCCAGGGTAACTGGGGGAGCTCAGAGAAGTCAAACAATCAGTGCAATGGCCTGGACAGCAAGCTGTGCAGTCTCTCTGCAGAGAAGAAACCACAGAAGATTCCTGTGTCAGCAGCATCTCCATCTCTGTGGTAGAAGATGGACCTCAGGAGAGGAAAACAGGACAAAAGTTCTCATTCTTGAGCACTGGTGAGATGGGTCTTTGCTTCTCAGTCTCCTTTGAGAGGAATGTGAAAGGATGGAGGTAGGGTTTGGCAAAGATGACAGTTCTATAAAGCGACTTGGGGCAAAGTCAAGGATCTCTCTCTTCCTCTCCCACTCTGAGTCTATGTGTAAAAATGTGTGTGTGTGCATTTAGTTGTGTATATATATATATTTTTTTTAATTCCAAGGCTGATGTGACCTAGAAAAGGCAGCCCTATCTCAGATTTTGGCAGTACTTTCTAGGTGGATTTTTGGATTATACCTTTTTCAGTTTGCTTGGGGATCTGTTGCACTGGGAGTGTTTTCTGAGCTGCTTCTGGCATTGTTTTATCTACATCTTCACTTTAAAGTGCTATTCTAACTTGGTGGTGGTGGTGGTAGTGGCGGTGGTAGTGGTTATTGTCATTGTTGCTTTCCAGGTAAGGGGTAATTAGTGGAGGGAGGGTTCACCCTGCTGGGAGACAGGGGTGGAGCGTGTCAGGAAGCTCTACCTCCCCTCCGCTGGCTGAATTTTCTTTAACTGTACAATGAGATGATCCCTAATGTGGAGTATGTAATATAATCATCTGTAGCAACAGAACCAAAAAGCAGTGGCTCCCTGGGCCTTAGAAATACCAATGAGAGTAGATGTAGGTGTGTTTCAAAAGCATTCCCTAGGTGTGTCCTTCCCATTGGTGGAGGTCACCAAACCACACTTTATTCCAGATTGCCTTCCAGTTTTGAAATAGAATTTTTCTCAAGTATTTTTAAACTCTGCCGGTAGGAGATAAAATTGACACTATATTAGAAGGCTTAAGCCACTGTCATTCTTCAACTTACTGTGTTCTTTAATGCAAATTAATACTGAAAAAATTGGACCATACACACAAATATGTATTCAAGAATAATCATTCTTGATTATTAAAAAAAAAACTGTTGAAACCATATAAAGGATTAGCAGTAAGATTCTTTTTCTGTGATAAGTTATGATATGTCCATTTATAAAGAATAGTCATTGAAAGTTAAATTTTGGAGTGGGCATTGTGGTACAATGAGTTACGCCACTGTTCAGGATGGTAGCATCCCATATTGGAGTTCCTGGGATCATGTCCCACTTCTTCTGATAGATTCCCACCAATGGCTCCCTGTGGGGAAGGAGACAATGGTTCCAGTACTTGAGTCCTTCTTATCCACGTGGGGAGCCTGGGTAGACTTCTGGCTCCTGAATTCGGTCTGGCCCACTCTTAGCTAGTGTGGGCATTTGGAGGAGAGAATCAACATATGGAAAGAGCTTTCTCTTTGTCCCTCTGCTTTTCAAAGAAATAAATCAACAAAACTTTTTAAAAGGAAACTAAGTTTTAAAAGAGTAATTAATGATATGCAAAATGTTCATGATACATTTGTAAAATGAAGAGGAATAGAGAAGGTAGGGTAGGAAGTATCACTGTGTTCCTAAATCAGTATATATGAAATACATGAAATTTATCTTAAATAAAATTTAAAAAAAAATTAAAAGTAAATATAAAAAATCGTACAAGGATAATCACAGATGCTTATAAGCATACATAATTTTTATGCTGAATAAGAGGCAGCACAAGAGTCTGTACTGTATGATTTCATTTATATAAAATTTTAGAAATGGTGAATGTAACCCATTATGATATAAAAGCAAATCAAACAATGTCTGAAACATGGAGTAGAGATTATTATTTTTTGAGGTGATAAGAATGCCTTTTGTCTTGGACTTTTTTCTTTTTTTTCTTTTTTTTTTTTTTGACAGGCAGAGTTAGACAGTGAAAGAGAGAAAGACAGAGAGAAAGGTCTTCCTTCCGTTAATTCACCCCCATAATGGCCGCTACGGCCGGCACGCTGTGCTGATCCAAAGCCAGGAGCCAAGTGCTCCCCCCTGGTCTCCAATGCAGGTGAAGGGCCCAAGCACTTGGGCCATCCTCCACTGCCTTCCCAGGCCACAGCAGAGAGCTGGACTGGAAGAGGAGCAACCTAGACTAGAACCTGGGGTGCTGGCGCTGCAGGTG